>NC_080382.1:141588318-141905118 GCF_014773155.1 Arachis stenosperma | reverse complement strand
TAAAATATAATATATATTAAAAATAAATTATATTATAAATATATTTATATATAAATATATTATAATTATTTAGTAACTAATTTTTATTTTGCTGAATAGTTTAATACAGTAAAAGATATATACTTTTAAAATATATATACAAAAAAAGTTATATATAAAATAAAAAAATGTGATTATTCTTGCATTTAAAGGAAACGGAAAAACAAAATGATAACCAATCTAGTATAACCTTGCAATATCAACTAGGGTTGACATCCCAAGATGCTAGTAACTCGCTTGGCATCTGTAGTGAACATTTAATAAAGAAAAAGTTTGGTAACAAAATTTTTTTAGCTATAATTAACTAAAATTTTTTAAATTTTATTTTATTTATATAACTTAATAACATTTATTAATATTTTTTATTTTTTATTTCACTCTCTTATCAATTTATTTATTATACTTTTATTAACTCCATTTATTAATGATATTAATTATAATATTATATCTCTAATTATTAGGCATTTTTATAATTATTACTTAATAATCTCTTTTATAATTTGAATTTTATATTTAAAAATACAATAAAGACTAATACTAATAAAGAACGATAATAATAATATTCATTAAATGACTTTAATTTTTATTTTCTTTAATTCATTTATTACCATTTCAGGAATTAGAAAACGTGAAAGCCTTGTTTAATACTTTTATCATTGTTACAAGGATCATAAATTGTAGGACGTATAGGTTAGAAGTCAACAAACACAATTCTAGTTCAATTACAAGCATAATTGAGATAGGCCAAGGAAATTTATAAGAAATTACTAGGGGTGAGCATGGCCTGGCCCGGCCCGAAGACCTGGCCCGGTCCCGAACACTTTAGGGTCTAATTTGGTGTGATTTCATCAGGTCTAGGGCCGGATAAGGGTCTCAAAAATAGACCCGGTCAATATTTCGGGTCAGGTCCGGCCATAGCTCGGGTCACCCGTAATCAGCCCGGTGGCCCGGTCACCATACACAATAAATATTTTGTATTATTAGTAATGGATGATGGCTATTATTATGTGAAATTTAATTATTATAAACCTTAATATTTTGTGTTATTAGTCATTATATATAAGACTATAAGTTAATGTTTTATATTTAAAATACATAAGATTTTAGACTAATACATAATATTTTGTTATTTGTATTGATTTAAATATTTGGTGTTATTAGGCAATATTAGTATTGATTATGGTTATGCTTTAATTTTAGAGAAGAGTTCGTTCTTGTTATATTTTTCTAAGTGAATTTTACCATGTCAAATAATGGTTGGAGTCTTGGAAATTTGGATATTTTTACATGCTAACTTACAAGAAGGTATTAAGGTAATATAATGTTAACGGTCCAATTTTCACCCAGTATAGTTGTGGCCCGAAAGGGTATAGATTTCATCGGGTCTAGGGTCGGGTTCGGGTGTCAAAAATAGGCCGGTACATATTTCGGGTCGGGTCTAGGTCACATCAAACCCGGTTTCACCCGGCCCATCACTACAAGAAAACCAGGATTTTGCTACGCTTTTAAAGCGTGGCGAAAAGTGGGAAAAAGCGTAGCGATAACTTTTCGCCACGCTTTTTAAGCAACCGGCACGCTTTTGAAAGGGTCACAACTGCAAGCGTGCCGGTTGCTCTATCAGCACGCTTTTGGTGACCTATGGCCACGCTTTTTTTGTCGCCACGCTTTTATCTATTGCCACGCTTTTAAGCGTAGCCGTATGCGAGAGGATATGGCTACGCTTTTAAAGCATGCCAGTAACTAGATATGGCTACGCTTTTAAAGGGTGCCAATAGCTAGAGATACGGCTACGCTTTTAAAGTGTAACAAAGTCACAAGATATGGCTACGCTTTTAAAGCGTGCCAATAGCTACAGATATGGCTACGCTTTTAAAACGTGCCAATAGCTAAAAATATGGCTACGCTTCAAAAGCGTGCCAATAGCTATATATATGGCTATGCTTTAAAGCATGGCGAAAAGTGGTGGTTGTACGAAATAGCTCACTTTTAAAACGTGGCTATAAATGTGTTCAAGTTCAATTTTTTTTAATCTTCCTAATAAAACCTATTAAATTCATAGATAATATAAAATTTAAATAATATAAAACCTTCATAACAATTTTAATTACTATTAACAATATAAAACCTTCATAAACTTGTACACCAAATATAGTGGTTGATCACATGACAAACTCTAACAAAAAATCAAAATGATAACAACTACCCATGAATTTGTAATACATGCATTATAATTCCAACAACTATTACATTATCTTCTACCTTTAAAAACTACAAAATACACATTAAAAGCTACAAAATACCCTTCCCTCTTGTGATGTCTTGCTGGTCATCTGAGATATCATAGGCCAACCCTTTTCATCTGTCCTTATCTGTCTGCTTGTTCTCATCGATCTCCACAATCTTGAAGCTTCCAGAGGAAACCTTGCTGCTGCTGGGGATTCTTGATATAACCTTCTTCAAGCTGCTTCCGAAGAAAGCTGATGAACTGGGAATTGATGAAGCCACAGCTCTAGAACCATTCAAACTCACATACAATGTAAAATTACATTATTCTCTTGTTATTTAAGAGTTACTACTCTATTCAAAACTCTAATCAAGTTTTTTTTACTATACAAGAAATCATGAACCGCATCTAGATATATTGATAACTCACAAATTAATGAAAAACGAGACAATGACTGCAGAACCTAACCTGAACCTCAAGTTGCCATCATGAGAGAAGTTTCATATGTAGATTAAATGTGAAATTTTGTAGCATCATAGGTTTAACTAATCATTAAATGCTTTACTTTGCTGTATTAAACTGCCGGCAATGTTTATGCCTAGTGGTAAGCAAATAATATAACTCACAAAAAAAGAGTAAGATTAATAGAAAATAATAAAGCTAATCCTGAGAAGAATTCCAAGGTCCAGAAAATTCAATGCTATTAGAAAATTTTCTTTTATGAGTTGTTTATGTGTTCAACATCGTTCTAAATCTCATGGATAGCTACTGAAGACCAAGACCTATCTAATTTTGTAGGTTAAGGAAAATTTCACAAGGTGACCAAATAAAGGCACAACTACCGTTGGAACTAGCACCAATAGTTCACTAATTGCCTCAAAACAAAGCACATACTGGACCTGATAGCTTGACCAATGTTCTTCATAACCAACACAGCTATTAAGGTCTTACCAGCACCTGTATCCAACACTGCTATTGTATTCCTCTTCTTTGCAACTTCAAATACTTCTAATTGATACCTGTACGGAAAATAAGAAACCACAATAATACAAATATAGGCAAGGTTACATTACCATAATCAAAATAAAGAAATTTCAAGAAACAACAAAGACTCAAACTTCAATGAATTATGACCATTCTGCGGCATTACCCCCACATGAAACACCAGAATAAAAAAGAAGGGCGAAACAAACAGAAATGAAATTAACTATTTAACTAAACAGAAGAAAAAAAATTAAGCCCAAGAAAGAGAGAAGAAAAGGAGGTACCCTCTGGGGTCCATGGTTTGGGGTGTCTCGGAAGGGGTGATTCTGATTCTGATTCCTCAGCACAAGGTTTTGGGTATAAGTGATTAAAGGTTCGGTTGGGACAAGGTTGGTTCTGGTTTGATGAATCCATGTTGAAGAGAAAATGAAAAAGGAAGAAAATTTGGCAGTGAAAACAACAAATGTACCTCTCAAATGTAAATGTAATAACTTATGTAACTGTACCTCTTCAATATGATATCCTTTTCTGGATGCTCTGACTATCATCTCCATTTGAAAGACATATCCCTTACTAATGCAGCAACTAATGATGTCTTCAAGCATAGACTTCCTATAAAGTCTACCAAGACCAAGAATAAATTGATTTTAAATTGTGGAAGCAAGGCAGAAACTTACTATCAACAATGTATTTAGTATAAAGTATCAAGATCAATACCTGAATGATCTTGTCAAATCTGAGACACCAGGCCATAAAAATGACACTCAGCAAGGTTAACCCAATTGCATGCTCTAAATTGAGACATTACATGTAACTGTTTTGCTTGATATATGTGTAAAGCATTCAACAATTTCATGGATACAAGATGCTACCTACCAATGTATAGGAAAGCGAGAAATACCAAAGGAGGATGACACTCACATTTAAATCTATTGAACACAATGGGGAATTATGGCTAGAGAACTGAAATACCAAAGGAGGATGACATATTTTTAAATCTATTGACCTTTGGCTAGCCTCTCTTCCCCCTCCTGCAATTTCTTTTCCCATTCTTGCAAGTCCTCTCTCTGCTTTGATAAAGTACTCTCATGTGCTTCTTGCTTGTTGCAAATCATATCATAATGCATTATAAACAAGAAGTACAGCTACATATTACAATAAGAAAATAGTAAAACCTTTTAAGAACAAATAGTTTAGAGTTATCATGAGTACTCTGCAATCAGAGATAAGCGATCCCTTCGAAGCAAAGCTTCTTGAGACTCAAGATCGTGTGATTTTCTGTCAATCTCTTAACTCTTTCTGCTTATTTCTGCAAGTTTGGCATCAGCAGAGCGCAACTTTCCTTCCACTTCTAAAGATTTCTCTTCAATGCTAGCAACCAATGCATTTGCTTCCGCCAACTTTGACTCTACAGAAAATTTAATATTTGTGTGCTCTGAGTGCATTTCTCGCACAACCTTCTCTAGCTGTTTATGCAAAAATGTTTACATATTTGCAAGTAGTAATTGTTAATTGTTAATTATTAAAATAAGAAAAGAATAATCATGGTTTCCACAAATAAGCTTTAATATAAGAATCATGCTTTTCTTTATTTTGAAAAAGAAGAATTAACACTAATACAAGTATTTATATAATAATTAAAAAAACTTACATCAAGCACACATTCTTTCTCAACACCCAAGGCCTTCCTCAGATGCTCTTCCCACTTTCTGCCTCAAAAATGGCAATTAAATGAGCAGATTTTTCTCTTTCAAGAGCATCCTTCACTTCTGCCAAATCTTGATTCAGCTCATTATACTTAGAGCTCCACTCTTTTTTCTCAATCAAGAGAAGCCCCATATTATATTGATACGCGTAAAGCTGGCCCCAAAAAAAGAAAACAAATTTAGCTAAAAGAAAATTAACCAAAGTAACCATGAACAACAAACAGTGTACACTACTACATATAAATAAAAGTGGACATTTGACCAAAATCCAATTTCCTTAAGCAGTAGCAAAATTGGAAGAAAGTAAAGAAGAAACACTGGAAAGGGACATTAGAAAGCTTTATGAACTAATACCCACAAGACAAAGACAGACTTGAGAGCTAAATTGCCACAAGCCTAGTTCTTTGGACAACATAACAAGCTGCCAACCCAAAACCAAAGTTAAAGTTTCAGTGCTCAAAAAGTAGGTTGAAATTTCACGAAACAGCCTGAATCCAGTTTACACTGGAATTACTCTGTTAATTTATAAAATAGTACTTCGAGTTCCGGAACTGTAGAAAATAAGAAATAAGAACCAAACATTCAAATCAAAACCAAGAAGTTCAACCAAGAGAATACTAGAGAACTGCTGAAAATATGCCAACCAAGAATCAAGAACAAATTAAAAATCATAACAAAAATCAAGAACTGAAATACTTAGGAACAAACCAAAATTAACTCAAGAACAGAATAGAAAATCAAATAGAAGCAGTGAAAAATCAGACAAAAAAAAAATCGAGAACCAACCTAAGTCAGAGGCTCCATTATTGATGATGCAGACAGAGAGTGGCAGAGTGGAGGGAGGAGTGGAGGAAGACGAGGTGGCTGCCAGAAAGCGAGCGGCAACGCGGAAGGGAGGGCTTCGTCGTTCTTCTCGGAAGCGAAGAAGCAGGAAGCGAGCGACAGCGTGGAAGGGAGGGCTTCGTCGTTCTCCACGGAAGTGAAGAAGCAGGAAGCGAGCGGCAGCGCGGAAGGGAGGGCTTCGTCGTTCTTCACGGACTGTCGTCCGAGTGGTACTTCGTTGGAGTGTTGTCGTCGCGGTGAGGGCAGGGGTTAGGGCTTTTGAAGAAGGGTTAAGGCGAGCACAATGAAGAAGGGTTAGCTAGGGCTTTCGAAGGGGGCAGCGGTGAGGCACAACGGAGATTGGTGGTTGCCATTGGGGCTTTCGAAGGAGAAGTTAGGGCAGGGCACAAAGAAGGAGTTAGCTAGGGCTTTTTTTCTCTAAGTCTTTGAATCATGAAGAATTGAACTCTGGAGCGTTTTTGTTTAATTCGAGCTTCTTTATTTTTTTTTCTGAGGGAACCTTTTGGCCACGCTTTTGAAGCGTGCCAAAAGGCTTGTAGAAAACGGCTACGCTTCTGAAACGCCACAATAATAAATTTCTGTTGCCACGCTTTAAAAGCGTGCCAAAATCTCTCTATGGCTACGATTATAAGCGTGGCAGAAAAAAACGTGGCTAAATCTCGCATCAACTGCCACCCTCATAAAAGCGTGGCCATTGACCCTTTTCGCCACGCTTTTAAAGCGTAGCAAAAAAAAAACGTGACCAAATCTCTATTCAAACGCCACCCTCATATAAGCGTGGCCACAGACCACTTTTGGCCACGCTTTTAAAGCGTAGCAAAAAAAAAGCGTGGCCATAAGCCTTTTTTCTTGTAGTGCATGCACACCCCTAGAAATTACCTTTATCATTGTAAATAGTATGACTTTTGAAATCGACCTTAACACAGTACTTATGTCAAAAGGAACTGAAGAATAATTTGAACAACAGACGGACTCACTCAATGAAATTGTTGTCAGTCAACCAATTTTCGAGAATATAACCACACTAGCTTTGATGATGTATGGTAATAAACTAATATATTTTTTTTGTGTTTTTATGTGCATTTATAATTATATTGTACTAACTAAGTTCATACACATAACATTCATAAGTTCATATACATAACATCTATAATTACATACAATTAACATCTAAAAATTAAATTCATGTTTATTAGATATTACATTCATACACATCATTTTTTAGTTATTGCATAAGTAACTATCAAGTTACTACAAAATGTTTAAATTTTATCATAATTGAATTTAAAAAATGTCAAATTCTTAAATTAATTTATTTAATTGATAAATTTACTCATAACATCCATAATTTCATATTAATAACATCCATAATTTTGTACACATAATATTCATAATTTCATACTTATGATGTCTATAATTAATAACTTTTTATAATTAATATTACCAAATTTAAACTATGCGTCTTATTGTATTTTTTAAATTATCTCATGTGCACTAATAAATTATAATTTTAATTATTAATATTTTTTATTTAATATTCATATGTATGTTTATTTATTGATTTTAATATAACAAGTTAATAATTATTTCTAAAAAGTTATTTTTTATTTTTTGTTTATATTTTATATTTTTTTATTTTCTAATAGTCTATATGTAAAATATGAGTTGTATAGTAAAAGTTGTTAAAATTTTTTAATTTAACCTCCATAATTTTTGCAGAAAAATTACATTTTAATGAGTAATAATGTGATTGAGGGATGTTAGGGATTTGATTTGAGAGAAATTGAAACTAATTTTAGAAAGAACATTAATGACTCTAACCAGCAGAATAAATATAAATGATAAGGAGACATAGATTCAAATTCCTCCAATATAACTCAAATAAAAATGAATTAAATATGTACTGTACCATTTGGTTAGTGTGATTATAATGCCCGTAACTTTTGTGGATCCTGTTTTGTTAAAATGTGTTGATAAGGAACTCACACGAATCCTATTTTCTATTTGAACTTGAGAAATTCAAATGTGCTCTATCATCATTTTATCATTGCTTAATGAGCCAATTTTAGTATGATTTGTATTTTAAATTTGAATAATATTTCAAATAGGTCCCTAAAAAATTTACCATTAGACAATTTTGTTTTCCATAAAATTTAACTAAGATTTTGACCCTGAGATTCTCAGATATCCCCTAGATACGTCTCCAAAACTGTTTGATCCGGTTAAAATGGTAACGTGTCAGGTTAACTGTGACATGTTACCTTTAGAACATTTTAGTCCCCATCCACGCTGGACAAAACGACGTCGTATTGGAACCAAGGACAAAACGACGTCGTATTGGAACCAAGGACAAAATGACGTCATTTTGGGGAGGACAAATTCATCCCCACTTAGACAGAGAATGCAAACAGCGCCGTTTTCATGTGGGCGACCTATTTATCTTATAATAGTATCTTAGGGGACCTATTTGACCTATAATTGGTGATGCTAAAAAAAGTTATATTTACTTCAATGCAAACCTTAAAAACACATTGACATTGGTCTGTTCATTTATCAAAATGGTAACATAAATCTGAGAACCCAAACATGTTAACCACACAAATATTTGGCTTCAATAGCAATACAAACTAAATCAAGTCAATAGAAGATTTATTTTCTTCAACACAAACTAAATGAAACCATTCTAAACAATATAACGTCTTCTTCCTCCAACGTAACATAACAAAAGGTGGTAACATAACTAAGACAACAGCTTTCACGCTAATTCTTAAAAGCATCATTTCTTGAAAGACTGGTTCAACCCTCGTGTTGGAATGAATTTGAACAACTTAGATACTGTGCCACTAGTTGCAGCTGATATTGTCTCAGCACTAACACTCCCCGAATTCTTGGCCCTAATTATCATCTCCTTTGGACGTCTAAAAGAAAGCTGAGTTTGGAATAAACAGTATTGTTAAAATTTTGTGTGACAACAATACTGTTTATTCCAAGCTCAACTTTCTTTTACACATTCAAAGGAGACGATAATTAGGGCCAAGAATTCGGGGAGTGTTAGTGCTGAGACAATATCAGTTGCAACTAGTGGCACAGTATCTAAGTTGTTCAAATTCATTCCAACACGAGGGTTGAACCAGTCTTTCAAGAAATGATGCTTCTAAGAATTAGCGTGAAAGCTGTTGTCTTAGTTATGTTACCACCTTTTGTTATGTTGGAGGAAGAAGACGTTATGTTGTTTAGAATGGTTTCGTTTAGTTTGTGTTGACTATTGACTTTATTTGGTTTGTGTTGCTATTGAAGCCAAATATTTGTGTGGTTAACATATTTGGGTTCTCAAATTTATGTTACCATTTTGATAAATGAACAGACCAATGTCAATGTGTTTTTAAAGTTTGCGTTGAAGTAAATATAACTTCTTTTAACATCACCAATTATAGGTCAAATAGGTCCCCTAAGATACTATTATAAGACAAATAGGTCCCCCACATGAAAACGGCGTCGTTTACATTCTTTGTCTAAGTGGGGACGAATTTGTCCTCCCTAAAACGACGTCGTTTTGCCCCTGGTTCCAATACGACGTCGTTTTGTTCAGCGTGGATGGGGACCAAAATGTCCTAAATGTGACATGTCACAGTTAACCTGACACGTCACCATTTTAACCGGATCAAACGGTTTTGGGGACGTATCTGGGGGATATCTGAGAACCTTGGGGTCGAAATTTTAGTTAAATTTTGTGGGGAACAAAACTGTCTGATGGTAAATTTCTTGGGGACCTATTTAGGGTATTATTCTTTAAATTATTTAAGTTTCAAGTTAGTTATTTTAATAACTTCACATGAAAATAATTATATGCAGTCTCCAACATTATATTCGAATTCGTGACACTTGTTTAAGCAGACGAGTGAGCTAACCACTCGACCAACCTAAATTGATATAATTGCTAACCTTTTAATGATAAAAACAAGGGTTTAAGCAGTTTTTTTGTTGGACTTGGACTATGCCCAAGAACCCAACCAAAACTACCCGACCCATTTTCTAAAATGATGTTGCCTCAGTCACAAGCCCCCTGGCCACCGTTGCTGTGAATGAGACCGAGGGATGTATACGGTCCGGTCCGGACTAAAAATTTGGTTTGAACTCGAAATGCTTTTGCAGATCTTGAACTGGTTCAAAAGTGGCCTGAGACTGATCCCGAAATACACTCAAGAGAGAATAATTCAACCGGATCTGTGCCAGACTTCGAATCACTGGACCTGGCCTAGTATAAGAGTTCGAATCTCTCTCAATATTAGGGCACGCATAGGCACCACCGGCCACCGTTCAGACACCCACCGGCCATCGTCACTGGCCTCCCTGTGTTTTTCCTCGGAACCGGCGCTGTTATGCTTCTGCTGGACTGCTTCTCGGAACCAGCTGCTCTGCTTCCACGCTGCACAGCTTCTCTGCGCCGCATTGCTCGCCGGAGAACCTTAGTCACGACACCACCAACAGCGGCCGCGAAGTGTGAAGGTCACTGCTCTGCTCCTGCTCCTCTTCTCCTCGGCGCTGCTCCGCCTCTTCTTCCCCTGCTCCTTTTCTTCTCGGCACTGGTGCTCTTTTGGTGAGGAAGGTCACAAGCCCCTGCTCAGCCGCTCTTCTTCTTCTCAGCATTGATTCTGGTAATGCTTCTGAACTTTTTTTTTTCTAAACTAGGATTAAGGGCTGAGCTTTGTTATTATAATTTATAATGCTAGATTTGTTCAGAACTTATTATTATAATTTATAAGGTTGATTTGTTGTTCTGAACTTCTAATTATTGTTGATTTGTTCTCTTTGTTTGGTTCTGATCTGTTTTGATTTTAATTACATATAATGGTGATTTGTTCTCCATGTTTGGGTCTGATTTGTTCTGAATTTATTATATGTTCTGATTATTGTTGCTTTGTTATCCTTGCTTGTTTTTTATTTATTCTGATTTTAATTAAAACATGTTTTATCCTTATTTGGTTCTGATTTGTTTTGATTCTAATTAAAACATGTTTTGATTATTGTTGATTTGTTCTGATTTGAATTAAAATATGTCAATGCTTAATTATTGGTGATTTGTTGCTGAATACCATCTTAGATTTTCTTTTTTACCAGCACTGTTTTCTTATAATGTTTGTGCATTGCTATTGATAAATTCAAGGACAGCATGGGAGAATGAAGTTAGAGACAGAAAGTCTCAAAGATGGTAAATGCAATGATGGAAAAGAAAAAGAGAAGGTTCACTTTCTGTGCTGTTAAAGTGATTCTGCTGGTCTTGTAAGTTGACATAGTTACACAACTATTTCACAGATACATGTACACATATATTATTATAGATTCTTTGTTCCTTCCTCGTTCATCCTCAAATTTGTTCACATATAGGATAGGAAAAGGTTGAGATTGAGTGAGAGAAAGAAAGGCCTAGAGAATTCAATAAGTTTTGGGATTGATATGACTAGCATTAGCGTTTACATTTTGTGTCTCCTAGCATCTGGAATTGTGATCCATGGAGAGATTCAAATTTCTACCCGGTATAATTGTAGCCCAAAATGTTTCCGGTACATATTTAGGGCCGGATTTGGATTAGGACAAACTCCGTTTCACCCGGCCCTTGTACACCCCTCACTCCATCCCTGGTAGTCCCGTTAGACCAAAAGCATCTGGATATCTTGAATTCACTGCCCACCCTGGTAGTCACCATGAACCGTTCATGCAACAGGCCCGGTCGAATCCGGTTCAACCCGACGGGTTTTGTGCAAATCCGGTGACCCGGCCGGTTAATCCAACCTGGTCCGGGTCATCTTTATTAATTTTTAAAATTTTTTTTCCCCTGTAACGGCGTCGTTTCAGAGCCCACCCCCACCCGCCTCTGTGAACCCTAAGCCTCGCATCTGAGACTGAATGAAATCACCACCCAAGCCAGCTTCGTCCCCTTATCTCTCTGTCTCTGCTCTCTCAAGCTCGGTGTCGGCAGCGGCAGCCCCTCACCCCCACCTCGTCCCTCTCTCAAGCTCGGCGCCGGCAGTTCGTCACTCTCAGTTCGTCACTCCGTCGGCGTCGTCGGTTTATCACTCCCTCGATGTCACTCTGGGTCTCTCACCTCGTCGCTCTCTTGGTCTGTCACCGTGAGTCCGTGACCCTGCGTTCGCTTCGTCGGAACTAGTGAAGCAGCATCTGCTCCCTCGGGTGGTGGTGGTGGTCGTCTTCTCAACCAGGTGAGCTCCAATTTTCAACCCTGTTTTTTCTCTAGTTCAATGTTGATTTCGGTGAATCTGGTGGTTGTTGAATGTGGTTGTTGCTGTTTCATTTCATTTTTGGAGTTGTTGTTGGTTTGTTGCTGTTATTTCTCTACTTCGATGCTAATTTTGGTGAACCTGAGCAAATTTTAGAGTTGTTGCTGTTCTTTCCGTTTGTTTGTTGAATGTTGATTTTTTAGAGTTGTTGTTGCTGTTCTTTCTCTGGATCGATGTTAATTTCGGTGAATCTGATCAAATTTTAGAGTAGTTGCTATCTTTCTGTTTGTTGAATGTTGATTTTTTAGAGTTGTTGTTGCTGTTCTTTCTGTTCTTTCTTTGGTTTGATGCAAATTTTAGTTAGAATTATTGTTGAATCTGGTAGTTGCTGCTATTGTATTTGATTTTTTAGAGGAGTTGTTGAACCTGAGAAAATTTTAGTGAACTTTGGTTGAATAGTTAAATTTGTTGTTGATTATCATTAGTGAACTTTGGTGGTTGTTGATTATCATTAGTTGTTGCTGTGTTGCTGTGTTTCTTTTTGCTCATCTCCTCGCACTTTCTATCTAACGGCTTCCCACATAATTTCTCATTACCTGCAAATGAAGAGGCATTGTTGAATTTAGAGCCCAATGCATCAGGTATCTCACCGTGAAGGTTGTTCCCAGAAACGTTGAAGTAGACCAAGCCAGGGATCATAGAAAGATTACTAGGAATTTCCCCACTGAAGTTATTAGCAGAGATATCCAGCATTGTTAGGTTTGACAGATCTGTCAATGCCTCTGGTATGTTTCCCTGAAAGATGGTTGTGATCCACTAACAAAGATTTCAATGAGGAGCATTTGGAAATATCCCCAGGCACATCCCAGATAAATTGTTCCTACCCAAATCTTTTTTTAGATAATTAGTTGTGTTTAAAAATTGATATTGAATTATTAATGTTTGTAAAGACTTATATTTTAAATTTTAAGACATTATTTTAATTTTATTTATATAATTTTAAATTTTTTAGTTTTGATCGGGTTAACCGGGTGAATCAGTGACCCACCGGTTGAACCAATGACCCGGTGACCCGGTCATATAACCGGGTTGATTACCGGTTCGGTTCTGATAACTATGATTTGCCCATGCTCTGCAGGGCCAACGAGCCCTGCAAAGGAAACCCAGGAACCCAGACCCCGATCCGGTGATAAGCGACGTTGAGAACCTGAAACTGAAACTGAACCATGCCGAATCCAACCGGTTTGAATTGGTTCGGTTTGTTTTAACTGGTTCAAAAATTGAATCCGGTTTGTGGAAAATTGAACCAGCGAGTCCTCCTTTTACACGAATAAATTTACACCCTTTTCTCCTAGGGTTTAGATCGCGCTTAACGAAATATATCGAGTTTGGAATAGCCACAGATCACTCTCTTGAAGCAAAGTGGTTAGTCCTTGGAATCCAAATGATCACAGTACAATGCTATTTCATAGTCGTTTTTCTTTTTCATTTGTGTTTTCTGCTAAGTTAATCGTGCTGCTAAATGTTGTTCTTGACTCATTTATATCTTCAGGTTTTTTTTTTCTTTTATAATTTTTGTTCCTAATTTTCTGCAAGCTGGAAATTTTGGAGTCATCTTTACAGCGAGTTGGTTGTTCATTGATACCTTTCTCGTGTCTGAGGATGACGAAATTGTTTCAGATCCGTTGATGTTATTTTTCAGTGGCCAAGGAATGATAATGGAATGTCACATTCCTTGTGCTTTTATTGCCGATTTTACATTTCACAGTTTCACTGTCTTTCCTGTACTTTGTTCAATTCATTGCTTTTTGATACAATCCATTTTTTACCTTGGATGCCGAGTTATGTTATTTGTAAGCACTTTTTGTCTCATACAGCAAGCTGATGCACATTTTTCACTATCAGATGAGGTGGGAGATTTATTTGATATTGTTTCTACACCCAATCTAAGTGCAAAAGAATGTGGATATGCTTGATGTGTGTGACATTAAGTGGTGCAAAGCATTTCTATGAAGTTCTTAATCTCCAATGCAGTAGTGATTGGGCTGAGAGGAAAAAGTCAAAGACTCATTCTAAACACATGATATTGCTATTTACATGTGAGCATTAATATACCCTTGTGGTTGTATTCATTGGCCATTGAGGGGTTCTTTATAATAATAATGCTCAAATTGAAGTTCTTTTGGAATTAGTCAGGCTTCTTGTGCTGTTATGAATGTGCTTGGAGTTTGGAATACATTCCCACATCTCATTTGTCAGTCTCTTTTGTTGGACAAGTTTTTGTTTTTGTTTTTGTTTTTAAACACATGATATTGCTATTTACATGTGAGCATTAATATACCCTTGTGGTTGTATTCATTGTGCATTGAGGGGTTCTTTATAATAATAATGCTCAAATTGAAGTTCTTTTGGAATTAGTCAGGCTTCTTGTGCTGTTATGAATGTGCTTGGAGTTTGGAATACATTCCCACATCTCATTTGTCAGTCTCTTTTGATGAACAAGTTTTTGTTTTTGTTTTTTTTTTTTTTTTTTTTTTTTTTACCTAGCAAGCCATATATTTCAAGACTTAAGAAACACTGATATGTTAGCTCTCTAGCATAAGTGCACGAGCCAATTTTTGTATGGATTGAATTGGTGTCTTGGAATTTGCTAAAGTGCTTAGGGAGATTGGTTGATTTTTATATGGATGTCAATAAGCTTCAGCATACATGTTTCATGTGAAATTTGGATTTTCCTGTTGGTTTATGATGCTAGATGAAGATATAATGGCATAATGCTTATTCCACCTATGTTCACCAAAATGGAAATTATATTACACATTTTTGTCAAATATATAACAGTTTTTTGAAAGCTGATTGTTGTTGGATTGTTTGACATTCTGCAACATGGTTATCATGCTGGAGAGTTAACATATATTTGTTTAGCTACTGCAGACTTGAATTGTGGACTCAGTCCTTATGCCGGATAGAATATACATTGACAAAAGCATTTGTAAATAAACATAATTATAGTACATAAAATTTTCATGATTTAACATTTTAACTTTATAATGAAGAGAACAGAAGACATAACTTACTAGCATCTTAATTGCTGCCTACCAAAATAAAATATCTTATATTTTAAGCTCCTACAGATGCCTTCTTCAAAACTGAACAGAATACAACTGACAAACATCAAAACATATAAAAGTCTAATAATCCCGATACATGTTGAACAAAATTAACCAGTACATTCCTAAAGAAAAACTATAGGTAAAATTAGACTCCCAAACTTGTGTATAATTGAGTTTGATACAAAGACAATTTGTACACAAATTGATTTGCATTTTTGCTTTTGTTTTTTTTTATTGTAAGAAAGCACATATCTTTTCTCTCCCCTTTCCACACAACAACTAAGGGTTCATGTAAGAATTTACTCCCCAAAGGTAGGAAAGTTGACTGCTCCAACCATTGTAATTTTCAAAATGAGTCTGCACTTCAAGAAGTAGAGTTAAGCGTTTGTGGGAATTTAAACTATGTACCCACAGAGCATGTTATGCATGTTGTGCTCTGTTCTTTGGAAAATGTATGTCATCTTGTCAAATTACATAAGTGAATCCTTTTACCACAATAAGTCATCCTTTTTGTTCTGAATCATTTTTGAACTTAATTTGAACCTTTTTTCTTTGTCAACACTTGATTTAGGCTTGTGAGTTACTGTTCTTGATATCAAGGCTGAGGGTTTCTTATCCTTCATGCTCTTTATCCTTTTGTTTGTGTTTATAATTTTATTTATTTATTGCAGTTCTGTTCAAGGTCTTGATTGGAAAAGTTGAACAGAAAATAAACCTACTGCTTCTTCAGTGTTGATGTGGCCAAAGACATACAATTATGTTGTAGAGGATTGTGTCTCATCTTAATTCTCAATTAGCTGGTGCTGTAGTAACTCCAAAGATCTTAAGTGAAACTTTTTGGTGGTTTACTCACGCGTACAGGTAAGATCTTTTTCCATGTGAGCTCTTCTCTGTGTGTATGCGCACCCCTTTTATTATATCCAGTAAATGTCTGATACAACTTTTAAACACTCGTTAAACAATCAGAATTTTAATTATTTATTTTAGAAAATGCAAATGGTGTTGTGGTTTGACTGCACAAACACTGCCTATATTTCATAGTTAACTAGCCTTAAATAGATATCCCAGTAATTTCGCCAGAAAAAAATGATGATTATTAGCATGATTATTGCCTTTTCTTTTGGGTGAAAAAGAAGGAACATTAGTATGTTTTTTCAATTGGCCAAATTGTCATCTATGAACTATGATGCAGGAGCTGAAAACAAATGGCATATGTGATTCATTGATCATTTAGTTAGTGATTCTCTAATCTTTCACCTGTTTCAAATTTGTGGTGTCACTCAGTTTCTCCATGAAGACTTGGAGGCAATTTATTGGACTGTGTATATATTTGTTGGTGTGGAGTTCATTTATATCATCTCCTGTAAGCCATCTCATATCCTCTTAGTTAATTTGTCCCTTACTCTCTTCTCTCTCCAATAGTGTTTATTTTCCTATCAAAATAAAAAATACATTACATGTTTGTTTAGTGCAATTTAGAATTTTAGATCATACCTATACAGATCTGTCAGTTGTGCTTGGTCTATTACCTTCTTGGTTTTGTACTTTTGTACCCTTTAAAGTGAGAATCTTGCAAATCAAGGAATGGGATCTACACTCAATGCAATATATTTATACAAATGTAAACAATTTGTTTTAAATTTTTTCAGTGTAAGAATTCTCATTTTGGAGAATTCTAGTCCAAGTCACTTCTGATAGACAAAAGCAATAATCGAATTTTATGATTATTATCTTTGATACACACAAGAAAGAATTCAATGCAATCATGCTCGTGCTCATGTAGACATCCACATCATGCCCTTATTTTCTTTTAATTTTGGCAAATCGTGTTTTGCAATTCTAGATTGTAGATTCTGCAAATTCAAACTTCAACAGTGGAAATGACAGAACCTTTCATCCCATCAAGAAATTTGTGATGCAATCTTATTTTGACAGGCACATAGAATTACATGATTCAGTTTTTGATAATTTTATATCTCAAGAAGACAATGTTGGTTTGTGTCAAGTGCTTCCAGAAAACCATGATTTTGTGCCAAGATTGTCAATTCTGAAGCGAGATCTTATTGGCGAAGGTTCTCATCGTCATGTGTCTACGTTACTAAAATTTCAATCTCAGCAATCAGAGTCTTCGTCCCAACTTCTAAGCTCCTCGTGTGACTTCATAATTATTGAAAGACTACCTACCGGTGTTTTTGCTGATTCATTTGAACTACAGCGACTTGTTCAGCGTGGTGGTATGTACTTTACATGCTTCAGAATAAAAAGGAAAAGAAATTCATAGTTTCAGGACTATCACTTTTTCTTAAAAAACCTAATTTTTAGACACAGAGAAAAGGACTATCTCATTTTTTCATGCCAATGAACTTTTTTCTTTCCTTGCAGTCTTCAATGATGTTGATGTCTTTGGTGATACAAATCTGGAACTTCCTTCCTTCTTGTCTAATCGTTCTGCTGTTGAAATACATTTGGTTGTTGGCCCAAATAAATTTCTAGAGCCAACTGATATCAAGATTGAGTTTCCATTGCATGCGCGATATCAAGTAAGAGGCTATTAAGTTCAATTACCCTTCTTTTTTAGTGCCATTTTCAATTAGCTCCGTGTAGTTATATATTTTTTTAATCTAATGTTTTAAAAAATAAAAGCTTATAGTATAGTCTTGCATTTGCTATGATATAAAGATGGGAAAGTCATTTTTTTTCTATTTGCTTGTGTTATTCACTGGTGCTATATGTGGCGCAGGGGTGGAGCTAGGTTGAATTTTTAGGGAGGGGCCAAAAATTAATTTTGCAAAAGAGAGTAAAATAAAATTTTTAAGGGGGGCTAAACTAAAATTTGTACGCAACTTATAAAGAAAATTTGAATTTTTGGGGGGGGGGGGGGGGGGGGGGGGGGGGGGGGGATTGCCCCCTTTTGTTGCATGAGGCTCCCTGATATGCGGTAATACTCTACTGTTATCGGTTCTAGTAGTGTCGAGTGGCAATGGCATCCTTTCTTGTTTTGAAAGTTCTGGAAGCACAAATAAAATTTCAAAATATTTATTGTCCAAGTGGAATTTAACCCCATCTGAAAATGAGAAATGCTATTGAGTCAGAAAATATTTGTGGAAATCTTCAATAGAAATCATGAGTTATTGGATGAAATGAGGTGACAGTATCTACTTAGTCATTAATAATCAATAGCATATCTATTCATCAGGATAATTTAATTTTACTAGTAGTCATAAAACTTCTAACATCTTCGTAGTTGTAACATGGAAAAGAACAAAAATTAGTTTTCTTTGAATATTAGACTATTCTTGTGTTGCCTAATTTTCTTTCCTTCCTTCTCCTTCTATTGCAGCCTCTAAATGAAAGTGGCTACTCCACAGTTGAACTTGGTATGCCTGATATTCTGGTGCGCTGCAGCACAAAGGAAAGGTCAGAAAATCAAAATTATTTCTTCAAATTGACCAACAATGATGCTGATGTTATGTATGAAGCTGATGTTCTTTGGAGAATTCCTTCTGGGAAAAAGGCACATTCTAACCTAGTCTTTGTCATTACATTTAGTGCAGCCTTGTTATCAACTCTTGTAATTGTTCTCTCGTCATTAGAATATTCTAAGAGCAGAGTGAGAAAAGATTCCAAGCAATCTTAGAAGTTCTTCCGCCAAGAATTCTGGGTATTGACTATAGTGTCTTGTCCCTTCTTTTATGGGTATTGACAAAGTTTAGGTGGCTTTAATATTGGTCAGTCAACCAAGGTCAGAGTATATGTCTCTGCTTATGAAAAGAGTGTTCATAGCAATAGAAAGGACTCGAATCCACATTCTTTTGAGATATGTTCTGAACATTGACTTCTTTGCCGACTCTCCTTGACAGTATATCTCGTCTATAATAACCCCCCAAGCATGATTTGGGTGAAAATTGCTATTACTACCCTTACAATGGCTAGGATGGATTTCTATGTCTCTTCATCCGTATTAATTCTTCGGGAATTCTTCGGCGAAGAGTGAAGATTCTAACTAAATTTGTAGACGATTTTTTTCTGTTATAAAATGAGTAATCTTCACTCTTCATTGAAAGGTACAATGCACCATAATATCATCCTAATTCTTCCCCAAGACCCCTATGAAACACGACATAATGAATCGTCTATGGCCTGTCTTCTTATGCTACTGGTTCCAAACAAGGACTAAAACTTTCAACTTACAGCAATATTCTAATGGATGAACCGAATCTTATTAGGTTAGTAGTGGTGGGTCCTGTAATATGACAATCACAAAACTAGAGGTCACATTGCATCAAGAAGGTGTGCAAGTTCATGTATAATCCCATGAAGTCTCAAATGTTGTTACCAAATAGATTTTGATATGTTTAGGCATCTTGACCTGTTGCATTATCAAAAAGTCAATTTCAATCTCTTTGGATCTCAAATCAATTTCTGATTCTGATCAATTTTGGGCGGTCAAAGTCTAATAATTGTTACTCTATTAGTTACTTCTAGATCCACATCAAAGAAGCAAACTCTAATACGAAGTCTAACAAATTAAAAATGCTGAATTGAAATATTGATTGTCAATTAGCTGTTGAATTAACTTGGACTCAAGTCAGCTTAGAGTGTCACCCGTCTAAAATGTCTTAAAATGCACCACGTGAAACTCATGTATGATAATGAAGAATTAAGATAATAGAATGATTCACTGTTACGGAGTAGGTACTTCAGAAGCAAAATAATAGTGCATTATTTTCCATATTTCATGAAAGTAGCAGACCTAGGGTCTTTTCTTCTTTGACCTCTTAGGTTGAGGGAGAATCAAGATTGGTTTCAATAAAATAATTATATTAGTCATTTGTAGTTATTATTAAGAAATTAGTTATCTATTATAAGAAGTTATATATATGCTCTCAATTATGACACTCTCATGCATATTCAAACTGTCACTTTCTATTAGGTCACACTCTATTATCTGAGCTTTTTGGGTATTAATCTAATTTTCAGCCTATATCTAATTATCGCCTTATGGCTTATACAAACGTTTCGCCCCCTATCACATCATTTATTATGATTCTATGAATTTGTTGAAACAAATTTCATTCTAAGATTTTGCAGAATTTTACTGTTGTACATCTTTTGGAGAAAATGTTTTAAATAAAAGAAGAAAAATCCTAAGTGCTTTCTTTAAAAAAATGCCTTTGAAATCTTCAATAGCAAAGCCAAACTAGCTTGGTCTATTTATGTATTGAAAAATATGAATTATAAGAAAAAGAATACTCAAATCTTTTCCAATTCTTGAAGCACGTTGTTATTTTACCAAAAAAAAAAGTGTGTAGAATTTCATATAATCTAAATTTTACGAGAGAAAGAATAGACAAAAGTACATATGAATTTTCACGCGGTAAACTAATGTATATTTCAATATTTTAATCAGTTATGTGTACACACTAATATCAATCTTTTTTAATCATTTTTACTCTTTTGTCTTCTGAGTAACTTTTCTGGTAATAGTGACTCTCACATAGCATGTTATTTGTTATGGTGGCTTTGTACAATGGGTGACTTGGATTTAATAAATAAAAATAAATACAAGATTAAACGTTAAAATAAAATTTATTAAAATCTTTGCATTAGTTTATATTGGGAATTTGTAAATTCTAACATATCAAAATGTCAGAATATCAACGAAGAAAGAACATACCCTAAATTTGTGTAAGTGCTTGTGGTGGCTCCTCTTTTGCGCTAAAGAATAGAAAGAAGAAGTTCGACTACAACAACAGTAAGTGTTTGCATGGACTTGATGCAGTGATGTTTGAGTCTGCGACATAATGGAACCTAGAGAGATTGTTTCTTCGTTGTCTGTTATGATGATTTCTTGTTTTGTTTATGATGATAAATACTATGCAAGTTATGTAAAATGTTTTCAAATTTATGAATGCAGAAGGTTGAATTGAGGTATAATTATTTTATTTAGGCTAATGAAATTGTTGATGCTAAAAAAATTGAAAAATTTAGGAGAATAGTAAAAAAAAAACAATTGGAAGTATTTAAAAGAAAGCAAATGGAAGGATGAAGAAGAGATGAAAAAGATGCTGCAAACAATTTATGGAATTAATCAAAAATTGAAGAATATTATAAAATGGGATTACACAATGCATGGAGTCACCATGACAAATAACATGCCACTTGACGGTCACTACTACCCGAAAAATTACTACTACCCGAAAAATTACTTAGGTGATAGAAAGGTAAAAATGACTAAGAGAACTTGACAGTGGTATTTATACTTAACTCATTAAAATAGTGTATATTAGTTTACTGTGTGAAAATTTATGTGTATTTTTTATCCATTCTTCTTTTCCCAATAACTAAATATTCCGTGCAAAGCATTTAGATAGCGAGGACAACACATTTAGATAGCGAGGACAACACAGCGTTATAATACTAATCTAACACACAAAAAACAATGCATAAATAAATTGAAATTAATACAACCACAACACCCCCTAAAAATATACCATAAGTACCCCATCTGTTCTAATTTAGATTTGTTTATTTCAATTATATTATGTGTACATAAAAAATAAATATATAACGGTTAATTTGTAGAGTATTTATTACGCATATGTAACATTTTTAAATTTTTAATTTAAGATGTGATATGGACACTATAATTTGGCCTTTATAAGATATAATTCAGAAATTAGATCAAAAGAACGTTAGAATTTTTATGACTCATAAACAACTATCATTCATGTTGTGCATAACTCAGCTGCTGCTATATCTATAACTCATCGTTACTACTTGATTCATTCCGTATTACTCGATAATGGTAATATGATTTGAAAAACAAGTCAAACAAATAGATATAATCATTAAGTAAAATATAAAAAAATTTTCACCTATCACTCCTAATTGCTCGGAAAAATAATAAAAACAGACATTGAAATTTCAAATATAATCGCATTATAACCCACACACGTTTTCACTAATATCTTAGTAACTAAAAATATTAAAGAACGGTCACTCACTATATAGGATAAAATAAGATAAAAAGTATAATATATCTCACTTTTATTCTTTTTTTTAAATTATTAATAACTTGAGTCTCAGCATAACTTTACATTTATATTATATTTTTTCGAGTTTGATATAGGCTAAATTTTTTTTGTATAAAAAAAATATTGGTATTTTTGTTAAAAATAGGAGTATTTTGTGTAATTACAGATGGATGGATTTTTTTTTATGAAAAATTAACACGTGGCAGCATTTTGACCAATACGTAGAGACGTATTGAATATTTTTTACAATATTATAATACACTTTAAATATCAATATTCAATCAGAATATAATCTCTTTTTTCATATTAAAAATAATTTCTGTGTGATATATACCCCAATCCACGTTTTTTCTTCTGTGACGAATTATAGTTCGAATAGATCCCTTACTAGCAAGTACAAGATACATTATTAGTTAGGACAGCAATCACAAGACACACGGTGTTTTGTTCCCATCCTTATACTTCGTTCCTTCTCCTTATATTCGCTTTTATTATTATTATTATTATTATTATGATTATTATTATTAATATTATTATTTAAAGAATAGGCGAAAGAACCCAAGATTGAGAAGTTTAAAAGTGGTAAAAGATACGATTTTTTTAAGAATTCTTTTCAAGATTTGAACCTTTATAAATGTCTCTCGGGAAAAAAAATTAAATTTCTGAGAAGTTCTATTGAGAGGAATTTTCTCACATTTATAAATATGGTTTTTTCCTTAGTGGTAGTTTTGTAGATCCAAGCAATCTTCCCAGCCTGTTGAAAGCAAGCACGCCTTAACAATAATCATAATAAGTAATAATAATGAGTAGCTTGGAATGGTTAACTAATAATATGAGTTTTCGGCTATATAGCCAATGGAAAGAACATATGAAAATAATGGTCCATGTCATGGAAGGCCAAATTCTTTGGTTCTGGACACCTTATGTATAATATTTTTTAATAGTGGCTTATTGGAAACCAAACCTAGTGATCACTTTTGCTATGCACACTACTTAGACCATATATGGAATTGACATATTCAAGTAATTTTGATATTTCTTGGATAAAATCCCACACATGACACACCTCAACAAAAAGTGAAATAAATAAATAAATAAAGTGATGGTGATGTTATTCATACATATGCATTAAGGATTCATATAGAAGGACAAATATGACACTTGGTGTCCTAGGAAAGCTGGGTATAGCAAAATCTTATCAAGTTTGACATTACATTATTAAAACTCATATTTCATTATTTAAAAACACTTTATACTCGATGCTTAGAGCTCTAGAGTAGGATTTTAGGTGTACTAATTAAGAACGATCAAATTATTTAAAACAAGTTCAAAACAAGATGTGAATCCCTTTTAATTTTTAAACCCTTCTTTTTAGCCATTTTTTCTTTTTAAAATTCTATTACTTATGTGAGGCTGATTTTTTTTGTATGAAAAAAATTTTGGTGTTTTTTTGGAAAATAAAATTATTTGGTGTAATTACAGATGAGTGAATTTTGGAAGTGAGAAGTCAACACGTGAAGGACGTGGTGCAACACGTGGGAGATATGTTGGATATATAGCAGCATTCTGGCCAACATGTGGAGGGCGTGTTGGACACGTGGCAACATATTAGCCAACACGTAGGGGCGTGTTGAAACACGTGGGAGACGTGTTGAACAATATTCACAATACTGTAATACACTTCAAATATCAATATTCAACCAAAACACCATCTCTACTTTCATATTAAAAATAATTTCTGCCTATGTGATTGTTCTAAATTAGAACAACTTCATAATGAAAATTGACAATATGCTAAAAATTGTTTGAAGAATTAATGATATTAAACTTTATGACTTCACTAAAGTTCTCGTTTTACTTAAAAATCAGAACGAAATACATTGTAAATTAAAGTACTTTACCACTTTTTTTTTATTAATCCAAATATCTTCATTATTTATGCGATCATCATCAAAAGTTAACTACAAGGGAAAACTAAAATATATAGCATTCCAATTTCCTTCTCAACATCACTGAAAACCTAACCATTCTTTTTTTTTTTTTTTAGGCAAATGAAAACTTAACAATTTGATTCATGTATGTATGCATGATTTTGTTGCAAAAAATTACAAATATAAATTAACACAAGTAGTGTTTCATGAGAAGTAAAGTTGTATAAGTAGAAAGATGGCAACAGGGAAAAGAGAAAGAAGATTCATCCAAGATTTAGTAGCAGCACGTGTGGAAGACAATTTGACGGCGTGTCCCTCAAAATCTTAATATCATAATTATATATTCATTTTCAACCACAGAATATCATTAATAATAATTTTTCTTTTGGAGCACCGAGCTAGCAGCACTAACAAATGCAACAGCAACTAGCACAACAGCAAAATAAATAAATAAATAAATAAATAAACAATAAGAAGATTTTAACAAGTTTGTCAGTTGTCACTATGAATATATTTGATCCTTGAAAACAGGATAAGATATTGAGAATAAGAAGATATAAATAATAAAAATTAAAAAATAAATATTTTTATATTTTATTTAATGATATTAATATAAATTATAAAAATTTAATTTATTTTTATTTTTTTATTTAAAAAATTCGAAAAAAATATAATAATAAAAAATATAATTATAAAAATTAATGAAAATAATAAAAAAAATAAATAATAAATAATATTTTTTATTATTATCTTTAAACACAATATTTTTGTCTTATTTATCAAATACAATTTTATTAATATTCCATGTCTATAAACAAGCACCAGGTATAGGTTGTTATGTTGTGCGCAATTTGTGTTTTCTTGATTTTTTTTTATTCTAAAAGTTTAATTTCTGTATAAGTATAAAAAAATATTTACACTATTTTTTAATTATATATAATAATATATTAATAAAAACATTTAAATCAATAAGTGTCAAATATTTTCGTTAAAATAATAATAATGCGTAATCAAATATGTTTAATACAATGAAAGATTTATTTATTTATTTTTAGTTTTGGGATGGGAGTGGATATATAGTGGCCACAGAGCACACAAGCAGGTAGTAACCAGTAACCACAAAGCACGCTTCCTGCTTCTTAGTTGCCACAAAAGTCATCAATAGTGTGTCAAAATCGAAAATGAATTTCTCTGACCATTTATTTATTGATTTTTATTTCTTAAAATGCTACACGTTTATTTAACTAGTATTCTAAGGACAATATTAGTTAAACGAAAAATAACTAACTTTAGTCAAATCGAATTATTAGTTTATTTGTCTGTTTAAATAGTATTATATTTTAGGGAGTTATTTCGATAAAGACGATCAAAACGTTTTTTTAAGATATTTTTTAATAATTAAAATTTAACATATATAATCGATTAAATTGTATTATTTTTGTCAAAATTAGATTAGATAAATTAACTTGACCAAAAAATAGTGAATCAAATTTTTAATCGGTCTAAATTAATATTATTTTTTACAAAAAATGACTATATATAATATTCCTATTATATAAAATGACTAAAATACTCTTATTATATATATATTAATTTTGAAAATCCTAAATTCTAGCACTTTTCTTCACTGTCGTCATAAGATTAGGATTTAGAGTTTTCAATATATATATATAATAGGAATATTGTAGTTATTTTTTATAATAGAAATATTGTAGTCATTTTTTATAAAAAATATTAATTTATACCGGTTCAAAATTTAATTTATTAATTTTTTGACTAAATTAATTTGTCCAGTCTAATTTTAATAAAAATAACACATGTTAATTGATTATATACGTTAAATTTTAATTTTTAAAAAATATTTTTTAAAAAAGTGTTTTTATCTTATATATACAGTAATTTATCGACCAACAAATTTTTTTTAATAGAGTTTATATTGCAACAAATTAATCTTTTATTTATAGGTTTTAAACTCGAATTTTAAAATTAAAAAATGATAGAAATACTTCTATTTGTCTTTTTTTTATGCTATTTAATTTCTGTAGTTGATTCGATTATTCGGATAATAAAATTCAAATGACGATAATTTTGGCTAAGTAAAATAAAAAAAGTGTATTACATTTTTTATAGAGTAAATCAGTAAAAGTTTAAAATATTAAAAAAAAAATCTTTAATCAACTAGCAAAACCCTAACTAATCATCATGCATATTCTTTAAGCTCCATTGAAGGCACTATATCTTATCATCATGCATGCATACTCTATAAATTCCTCGAATATCTTTTTGATCTCTTGTTTTCTAGTTTAATTTTCTCTCTTTAATTATTTGTTAGGAGAAATAATATTGATGGATCACTAATTCAACTTTGCTCAATAGTAATACAATCGGTGAATCTTACTTTGTCACATCAAAATTAATATGTCAACTCAATTATTTCCTTGCTATAATTAGTTTATTTGTTTTTCTTCGAAATTTTCAACATATTGAAATTTTTGTCTAAATCGATTAATTAATACGATTTAAGTCATTTGGACTTTGAAATTGTTGGAAGAATTATTTCATCACGAGGAAGAATAATCTATACTGGTGTAAGTGCAAGTTAAAGAGTCAAACAATTGAAAATTGCATAACATATATTATGTAAATTGACATTTTAAGTTTGGATATCCTCTACTTTTCCATTCTATATGAACAATGAGAAAATATATGGTGATAATCTACAAGAAAGCGATATATAATGCACGTACCAAACGCACTTAGCTTGTGCCACTAAAATAAAATTCTTCACAAGAAGTATATAAATTTTGCATCATAATTTCTGGAATTCGTATAAATTAAGGTTAAATACGATTTCGATTTTTAAGGTATGAGCTGAATTTTTTTTTTTTTTGCATACAAAATCGTCTTTAAGGTCCAATTTTATTTTAAAATCGTCTTTTGGACAATTATACCCTCACCTCACCCTATCACCATCTCACTCACCTGTCCCTTATCGATCCTGCTCTGCTTTTCGGCTTCTCCTCTCCCCTCCTCCCTTCTTTCTTTCTCTCTTTTTCAAAGAATCACACAAAAAACAAAGACAAACAACAAATTCCAACTTCAACTTCAACATCTCCAGCAACTAATTCATTGGCCACTTCCATTGGAACTACTCTCCAACAATGGAAGTTTCAAAACAAAATCCGCAAACAAGAAAACAGCGAACAACAATAAAAGTTTTAAATCAACAAGCAGAAATAAAACAGAGATGAACAATAAATTTGCATTTTAAAGAACAATAAAATTAACAAATTAATAAGCAGAAATGAAAAAATTTGCAGTTCACAGCATCAACAAGAAGTAGAAAACAGAAGCAACATTAGAAGCAGAAAAAATACAAGTAGAAACAGAATTGAAAATAAAAGCAGAAGCATAATTAAAAATAGAAATAACAACACAAACATAAGCAAAATCTGAAGCATAAAAAATAGAAGTAGAAAAAACAGAAATAGAAGAACAATATATTAACAAAATTAGAAACAGAATTAGAATTGAAAATAATAATGTGATTAACAATGGATTAACATAATCAGAATTGAAAACAATAGATTAACAAAATCAGAATCAATGTGATTAATAACAATGTAAATAAAAAACAGAAGCAGAATTGGAACCCTAAGCAATGGCACAGAGTAGTCACCATCGAGTACCGTGAAGGAGACGAGAGAGCGGAGCGAGAAAGGGCAAAGAGGAAGAACAGATCGGAGAAGGAGAAGGGGCCGCTGCGCCATCGCCGAGCTTCTAACGCCGTTGTCAAACCGCCGCCGTTGAGTTTAGCAAGAAGAAGGACGACGAAGACAGCGAGTTCGTTCGGGAGAGAGCAACCTAGGGAGAAGACCACGCCGGAGTGGGAGATACCCTTTCTTCTTCTCATTTGCGTCCTTTCTTCATCCTTTTTCTTTTTTTTCTCTTTTTCATTTTATAAATCTTTTTAGTTAGGAATAATTTGGGAATAAAATTTAAAATTTTGGTAAAAACGACGATTTTAAAACTAAATTAATTCTTATGGACAATTTTATATACAAAAAAAAGTTGAGAACAAAAATTTTTTTTAGTCTATACTTTAGAGACCAAAATCATACTTAACCCTGCAAATTAAGTAATTCGATTATATATATATATATTAAACATGATCTATTATTAACAAATTTAGCAACACTACAATAAAAATCACTTTTAGTAAGGATAATATAATAATTACTAAATGTCTTATTTTACTTATATTTTTGTGTCAATTATATATTATTATTATTATTATTATTATTATTATTATTATTATTATATATTATATATTATAATGACAATTATATATTTTTTGAGACTAATAAAAAAATCTTTGTTAATAATTATATAATTATTGCTAAAATTTTTTAATAATAAAATATAAAATAATTAATATTTAATTATCGATAAATATATTAGTAATTATTTTTATTATTGTTAAAAAAATATATAAATAATCGCTAAAAGTGATTTTTTTAATAGTGATAGCTCAATTAATTATCCTAGATATATTATGTAACATGATCTATTACTAACAAGAATTCAAAAAGTAAAAATAAAATCTTCCCACAAGACTAGATAACCATGATTTTTTTTCTTGTTGAT
Organism: Arachis stenosperma; assembly: GCF_014773155.1. Lineage (NCBI taxonomy): Eukaryota > Viridiplantae > Streptophyta > Magnoliopsida > Fabales > Fabaceae > Arachis > Arachis stenosperma. The sequence goes on along the minus strand of NC_080382.1, from coordinate 141,876,358 downwards.
AATGATCTTATCTGCTCAAATGGAATTTCTTCCCACAAAATTAGCTAACCATGATTTTTTTTTTCTTTGTTAATATTGATCTTATCTGCTTAAATGGAATTTCCCCATTTCGTGCAAATTATTCATGTGCATAGTAGGACCGCACTAATCTTCAATTTCTGAAGTAATAAATATTATTGTTTACTCCTTTAAAAAATAAAAGTTATATAAATTAAAATAAGAGCAATGCTAGGGGCCAGCAATTTTTGTGATTGTTAGCCATCAACTAGCCATCAATGATGATTTGATGGTGTGAGATTGGTGTGAGATTTCATCCAATGGCTCACCTTCCTCTGCTGGTTGCATGCTGGCCAAAATTCAATAAAACTGCTGGCCTCCTAGACTTTTCCTTAAAATAATTGTTATTTTAAAATATCTTTAATATCAAGATGGAGTTAATTATTTTTTTTAACATCACCCATATTTGAATTATCATTAATTATATATTCATTTATTGAAGAATAATTTTGCTTATTAATATAATTATAAACCTTGTCAAAATAAATTTATTAGTTTTCTTAATATTTTTTTTAAATAATTATTTTTAAACAGTAATGTTAGGAACTAAGATGGTTTCAGTCAAAAACCAGCTAAATGCCTCTCGATGAATCTAAAACCTCTACGTGGATGATGTTTATGCTAGGTATTAAGATACTTTTTTTTTTTTTTGTAAATTAGATTGTTTTGAATCTGTTTTCTGATTTATCATGTTTTAGGTATTTGGAGAGAGAAAAAAGGTGAAAAAACGGAAGCTAATTAAATCAATTTCTGTGATTCACGTTATAATGATACTGAATATATCTCCTTCTAATTTAAATATGGTAAAATAATATTTAATAACCAATATTTTAAATCATAAATAAATAAAATTAATTACTATATTTATAATTAATTAAGTTATTCCATTCTTGACTGATTTAGAATTAGTTCTATATACTTTTTATTTTTAAAACGAATGAAGTACATAACAAAAAAGACATAGCAGGTTTGACTTCTTTAATGAGAAGAGATATAGAGAGATAACAGTGCCCTTAATTAGTTTGTTGTTGTAGTGATTAAACTCATTGACCCAATATAATGGAGACATTCCATAAAGGTATGTTTTTGCACATGAATTGAACTTTGCTATAAAGTTCATGAAAATGATCATACAAAGTTCAAAGCTTCAAATAATAATCCAAATAGCACCTTCATGCTTCAAATAAAGGTGCTTTAATTTTCACCCTTTGTCTCCACATTTATCATGGGAAAGTTGATAATACTCATTGCTCTTCATGCATGTAGCTAGCAACAAGTACTGTAGACACTTGTCATTCACATATTTGACAAAATTAATTAACTTCTTTTCTCTTTTCATTGCATTATGTTGTCATCTCAACTAATTTCTATTTCTATGATTCACATTTTTAGCCCCCTAAAAATAATAGGCACATACCTAATTAAGTTATTCTTTTGCATTGATTATTCTTTCATTTTAATACACAATTAGTATACAAAAATTTTATAAAAATAACCAACCGTGTATTATTCCATTAGCAAGAATAATTAATTTTTGAATTTATTACTCAAAAAGTGATTTAAATGCTTAAATTTAACTAGATAATCGGATAAAAATTTTTATACGATCAATACATTAAAATTAAAATCTTTGATTTATAGATTTAAATGTTGAATAATAACTATTAATAAAAAAGAGAATTATACATAAAGTTTTAAGGTTTTAATTGATGTTTATCCAAAGTAACATAATAATGATCTCAAATCTCAAACATATCTTGAAATATTTTATGCTAACATATATAAAACGTTAATCCTTAAAATATTTTTTCATATGCATTATTTAACAATAGCTAATATCCTAAACCCTAGTAACTAATAACAAACTATTTGATCCTGCTAGAAATAATGAAATATCTAAATAAACTAAACTTATTTGTTCATTTGCATTATTATGTCACTGGCTATTAGTTAGTGAACCAACTTGAGTTGGTCAAGTGGTCAGTTTATTCGTCCGCTTAAGTAAATATCGGGAGTTCGAATTCTGTCTTGTATATGTAGCAACTTATTGGCCAGCAGCATACCCTTAAATGGATTTCGGATTCGCGACGAATTAATCATTGGCCCGTCGAATTAGAAATAACGTGGACAAAAAAAAAAACTACTAGCTAGTGCCATTCTTATCACTATTTATTACCAACTTACCATTACCACCATTCCTACCACTCTCCACAACCATCATCACTATTGTGATCATCCTTATTTTCTTTGATAATTAAAGCATTCACTACCACCATTGCAACTAAATATGTTGTTGCTTTCATAGCTACTATATAATGTTCACTATTGATTCCACACAACACACACACCCTTTAATTTCCATCACTGTTGCTTTTCCAATTTCCCAAAAACGTGTACATGAAAGATTCTCCAAACATGAAATGAAATCCTTGTATAATTAAATTGAAATTTCAGACCCACTAAGAAAATAAATAAATAAAAATAGAAGGAGTGAGTCACTTATCATGATTTAACAGAATGAGGTAAGTAGAAAAAGGAAAATTTGCCTTTTATCTTTTTGGCACATGAAAGAATTGTTGCACATCATGAGGAATAAGGACACTATAGTGAATGAGGTACTCATACATAGGACAATGGCAAAACTATAAGAGTGGGTTCTCCACAAAATTCTTAGTGGAATTAAGCCACGCTCAACTTAACTACAAAACACCCTTCTTCAAATACTTCTACAATTGCATGGGTCCCACACTTCCATCTTCAACCCTTCTTCACTCTTCCTTGCTTTCTTTGAGGTGGGACTAACTTCAACACTTCTCACACTTGCAATATTAATAATACTTGTTAGTGTTGCAAGTGTGAGGAGTGTTAAGTTAATCCCACATCAAAGAAAGCAAGGAAGAGTGAGAAGTTTATAAAATAAAAAATCCATTAACTTGACACCTTAAGGTTTTGAATTAGATAGATGTGGTGTCTTCTCATCTCTATCAGAGTCGATGGTTTAATCGATCTAGTTTTATGAAGTATTCAAGGTAAAGTATCGAAAGTCTTCCCGACAAGATGGTCCCAGCGGTGTGTCTCACACTTGAGGAGGAGATTGTTATTGTTGCAAGTGTGAGGAGTGTTGAAGTTAGTCCCACGTCAAAGAAAACAAGGAAGAGTGAAGAGTTTATAAGACGAAAGACCCATTAACTTAACACTTTAAAGTTTTGAGCTAGATGTGACGTCATCTCATTTTATGTTCGCCCAATAGCATTTTGATAGATGAATAAAAAAATTTTAGTATCATTTTTACCGTAAAAAATAAAATCGTAAATTTAAAATGTTAAAATGGACAATATTTATAAGTTGAGATGTTACAATAATATTTATTTTTATCAGTTCTGTCATTTTTGTATGCTTTCAATCAAATTCTCAAACTTTCGTATATTTTTTTATCATTAGATTAAGTTGGAAGTCCATAATACTATATTTTCAATTATTGTTTCATATTCAACTAGTAGAGTCTAATTAACAAAGTTGATATACATAACCAAGTCTACTTAAGCATTTGATTATAACGTGTTTGATTTTTTATAATATGTAATAAAAATATTTTGTTAAAAATTAGATTTAATTTAACAATTCAAAACCCTTAGATATTAGCAAATAGCAACTCATTACTATTGACAATAAATAATGCAATTCCGCTGAGAAACAATATACCATTAGCTAACATCATCTAAATTTAGCCAATTCTTTTCTAAAATGATCTTTGTATATATATATATATTCACAACTTTTTTCACATTTTTTTAATTTTCTTTTCAACACCACTCTTAATATTGTCATAACTTTATTCTTCACTGTCAGTAGTCACTTTACAACTTAAAGCCTTAAACATTAAATCCTAACATTCACTACAAAAAAAGTTTTCACCCAACATTTCACCGGTAATATGAGGATAATATTAAAATGCTAAAAGATTGTTGAAATAATAGATAATATAATCGTGAATTTTAATATTTTTATTTTATTTTATCAACGAAAAATTTGACCGTCGATTCTTAGCGTCGATAATTACATTATTTTTTATAATAATTTTTAAATATTAAAAAATAAAAAAATATTAAAAATAAAATTAGTTGATGTTGGTTAATATAGAAGTTAATTTTTTATGTTTTTTTTAAATAATAATTGACTCTAAAAAAAATAAAATAAAAAAAATTGGGGATTTAAAATTGGGAGAGGGATTGACATGAATAGTACCCCCACTTGTAACACATAGACAGAAACACATTGTGGGTGGTATTATCAAAGATTGGCTTGACCACAACACACCATATAAAATGAATGGGTGGTCACTCATATAATTAAATAAAAATATCCAACAAGGTTGATGGGCCTACCAAATTATCCTTTGTATCCAATGAAACAATAACATGTGTATCCGCGTGGCACTTTTTGTTGCCCTCGTGTGCATGCTTTTGTGGGTCCCACCCACAATCAGCACCACCATTGCATGCACCAAAATTGGATCAAAAAATTTCATTGATTATATTCCTACCTCCAACAACTTTCCGCGCGTGCTAATTGGTGATTCCTACTTCTTCATTGTTCAAGCAGGCACCCAAAAAGTTGTTTAAATTTGTCCACACATGCATAACAACAAGAACAACATCAATGTCTAACGTTAATGGATAAATATGATTATGGATTACCAGCTAGGCTTTGCCAATGGCAATGGCATATTTGTAGCCACCACAAAAGAGAAAACCAACCAGCACCATTCTAGTACATTGGTACACCAATGTGTACCACCAATCCTAGAGAGTTACATTATTCTTTTGGGGTATTAACAAATATCAAGTATAGATAAAATAATTTTTTTTAATTATACTATTGTTTTCGAGTTTAAATTTTAGAATGAGATATATTGTAAGACGATTTAAATAATGTCATGAAATCACTTTTGTAAAAAATTTAAACCGATATGAAGAGGCAATATATCCTTTAAGTAAGAATTTTATATATTTTGGGTTTACTTAATTTTTTATATAATTTTTTTTTATTTTTTTTATTTATTTTATGCTTTTTGTTTTGTTCAACAAAGATTGAATTATGGACTTTTTTATCTTAACTGATGGGAGGAGGTAAAATGAATAGTTATATTTCTAAGAAATGAGAATCGATTTTATTAAAATGGTTATAAGATTGGTTAAATTCAAATATAAATTATAGAGTATATACTCAAACAAATCTCTAAGAAATTTTGTATCGGACATTTTTATTCTTAAAAAATTTATTACATAGAGGTTCTTAAACTTTACAAAAATAAGACATATAAGTCATTTCGTCACACTTTTAATGACCTATTTGTTTAAATAAAATTCTGACTAAGGTAGAGATTTATATGTCTTAATTTTATAAAGTTTAGAGACCTCGATGTAATAAAATATTTTTTAAAATAAAAATGTCCGACGCAAAATTTTTAAGGACCTTTTTAGATATATACTCTAAATTATAATAAAACATTTACTAAATATATAAATCAGATACAATATATAATAGTAGAAAGCAATTATACAAAGATAATTTATTGAATACCGATTAAAGATTAATAGAAAAACTAATTATAAGATTATGTTGAGATACCAATTGTGATATCGAGGTGAAATTTCACATCTATTAATAGTTGATTAAGTGAAGATTTAAGTATGAGAAGTGAAGTCCTACGTCAGTTGAGAGTAGATTATTACGGGAAGTGTATCTAAGATCTATTGTCTTATAGATATTACATGTTTTAAGATTATGTAAAATAGAGATCACTTTAATAAAGACATTAAAAATATCTTTTTTTTAAAGATATTTACATGTGTTATATTATTATTGGATATCTTTATTAAATTAGTTAATAATTTATTTTTTAATAAATCAGAACGAAATCGATTTATTATAGTAATAATAATAAACTTAATTATCTGCATTATAATTATTAGACCCGATTTGATCCGATCGAATTACGTAGTCTAAACCATATTGAATATCGTTAAATTTTTTTATAAAAAGACAAATATATCTTTAACTTTTTGTTTTTTAGACATTTAAATCCCTAAAAATTTAAAAATATAATTAAATTTCTAAAAAATAGATTTATTGTTATTGCTAAAAAGAATCGATTTTATTCTAATTTGTTAAAAAAATAAAAAATAATTGACTCATTAATACGTCCAATAATAATGCAATACGTAAGCATCTTTACAAAAAGACGTTTTATGCGTCTTTATAGGAGCATTTCCCATGCAAAATATTAGGTTTTCTTCAACATTTTAAAATGTAAATTTTTTGGTAGTTAATAACACTTGTTTGAAAGATTTATTTTATTGAAAAAAATTGACTTTTAAAATTTAAAGTTGAAATTAAAAATTGTTTAGACATATTATTTAGTTTAGATGCAAGTTTTCTTTTTAAAAAATACTTTCAATTTCTACTTTGTATATGATCATAAGAGGAAGTTTAACAAAGCCAATCTTTAAGTAGTTAGATATTTTGAAACTTCCAATATTAATAAGCTAAGGATGCGTTTAGTTTGTATTTTTATTTTTTTTATATTTTTAATATTTTTTATTTTTAAAATTTTATAAAAAAATAAAAATTTTAAACGAAAAAAATTATTTTTTTATAAAATTCAAAAATAAAAATATTAAAAATGATTTAAGGTTTTTGTCATCAATTATTAAAATGAAAATACACATTGAGTAAAGTTCTATGAAATTGCATTTTTAACTTAAAGTGCACACTAAAAGAAGAGTGTAACATTTAATTAAGTTGCATAATAGTAGTTTAAGTGCAATAATTTTGGCTATTGCAAAGGGCAGATACTGGTTGGTGAGGTCCAAATGCTGAATTTGGAGGGTGCATTAATGTGACATTGGTATGATTGTCGGTAACAGAATAATTACTTATGTCGCCACTAATTCCATATACTATAGCTAGTGGATCATGCTATTAAAATATTCATAAATAATATTAATAATTTTCATAATTTAATTTTATTCATCATGGAGTAGCTATAAAAGGAGAGTGCATCCCACTATTGGCACACCCCAATAACAATTTCCATCACTACAATAAATACATACATTTCTTTTTTGCAAAATGGGTGAGGCTCCTCAACTTCTCTATGTTAATGGTTTCTCAAAATTTTGCCATGAAACTCAACAAAACCATGCCAATGGTATTCTTCATAATAATAATAATAACCACCATGAATTCTCAAGGTTTGGCCCTGAAAATCAACAAAAGAATGGAAGTAACGGTAACTATGATTCCTCATCATGGTATGAGGAAGTCATTGATGATGATCTCAAATGGTCCTTCAAACTCAATAGGTTCGTAATCTTTTATCTAATTTACTCTCTAGTATATATATATATATATATATATATATATATATATATATATATATATACTTCTTTCGTTCTCTAGTATGTCACTGTTACTTTTTATATAGTAAATATAAGGTTTAATTATGTTTTTTTCTTATAATTTTATCAAATTTTTAATTAGATTATTTTAATTAGCTTTTAACAAATACAATATTCGCTACTATACAAATCACTTTTAAAAGGCATTTATTTTATTTTTAGCGGCGATAAAAATAATCACAAATATATTTGCCAGCAATTAGACATTGGTCGTTTTATATTTTGTTGTTAAAAATGTTTAGTGGCAATTATATAATTGCCGGTAAAAATCTTTTTAATGGTCGTAAAAAATATATAATTGGCATTATAACATATAATAATAATGACAAATATATGATTATTGCTTCAAAAGCATAAGCTAAATAAAATAGATAGTGGCCATTATGTTATTGTCACTAAAAATGATTTTTGTTATAGTGATTTTTTAGAATTTTTATTTTTGTGATTGATGTTTGATGAAAAATTATGAAATATTCTAAAGTATATATTTTAGGATTATTACATTTCTTCTGAAAAATAATAACTAATAAAAATTAAATTATAAATTTTTATAGTAAATCGAATATATCTGAATTAGAAATAGCTAGAGTCTAATAGCCTTTATATTAAAATTTAGGTTAAGTACATTATAATAGTAAAACAAATGAAGATTTTACAATCATTTTTAGTATTTTCTTTATTGTTTGAAAGATAATTTTAGTTTCAAGTAACTTCATCAACCATTTTTTTTTTAATCTTCAACAGGGTGCTCCACAAAGGGGTTAGCAAGTACCAAGACATAGCTCTTCTGGATACAAAGCGTTTTGGAAAGGTTTGAATTTTTTCCCCTCTTCTATTCTAGTTATATATCTATGTTATAATTATTTAATAAATTTTTAACATGAAATTCATTTTGCTCTGTATGAATACCAATTATATTATTATTAGATTTTATGATAGTTCACATGCTGTTGCAAAAAATCTTTTTATACACTTATATTATGTTTAAATAATGTTATTCTTTCCATTTATATTGTGAACAGGCTTTGATGATTGATGGAAAGATGCAGAGTGCTGAATCAGATGAGTTTATTTATCATGAATGCTTGATTCATCCCTCCCTTTTATGCCACCCCAAGTAAGTATTAATATTATGTATAATTTTTTTTATGAAAACCATTTTTTGGTCTCTTAATGTCTCCTTTTAGATCTTCTTGAAGTATTATATGCTATAAAATATACCTAAGATTTGCATTTAGGAGTCATGTAATTCTTAAAATTTGAGTAGACAAATTAAACTTGTAGAAAATACCTAAGTTACTAAGATAGCGTTTGTTTTGAAATATTGAGATGGAGACTAAAAAACTGAGATTTAATATTATATTTGTTAGTCCAAAAATTAGAACTAAAATTTCAGTCTCTATTCTCAAAATTTCAATATTTTAGTATTTTCAAAAAGTGGAAACACAGGAAACTAAAATTTTTGGGGACGAAGACTAAAACTTTAATATTATTTTATACCTAAAATACTCCCATTTCAATTAATTAATACCAACTTTATTTTTTGTACAAATTAAATGATAACTTTATTTTTATTTTAATCTATGTCTTCCATGCTACACCAAATACAATACTGAGACTTATTTCAATCTCAGTTTCAGTCTCTCTTCCAAACGCTATCTAAAAAATTTGTATAATTTATTTAAGCTTTTTATAGTTCAAAGGAAGTAATAAGTAGATTGATTTTATTTCATAAACTTTGTCAAAAATGTTTATACTAAAATCATTAACTAGGCGACACTGACTTCATATTCGTTTTAAAAAATTGTTAGTTGCAAAATCACAAATATTTCACATGCTTTATATATGCTTCTATTGGTGGTTGGGCTTGATTGGGTTTTTGCTTTTGGTGAACTCTAGCCTTTGACTAATATGAAGAGACATAAAATATTGAAATGTTTGTTGTAATTATTTTTATGAGATGTTGTATCAACTTATTTACTATCTATTGTTCAATAGAATATTATGATTTATTTAATAGCAAATGATAATTCAGTTGATCATATATCTTTAAAAAAATGACAAATACACATATCATAATTTATCACAATAAAATAAATAAAAATTGTTATTGTGGCAGCCCCAAAAAGGTGTTTATCATGGGAGGAGGTGAAGGTTCTGCTGCTAGGGAAGCCCTCAAACATAAGACAATAGACAAAGTTGTCATGTGCGACATAGACCAGGTAACTTTCTACATCCTAGCTATCCATAAAATTTAAAAAGTTTATATATATATGGATAGGGTGACAATTTAAAAGAAAAAAAAAATCATAACGATAACTATATATGATGTAGATATTGAAAGCATGGTGCATTATTAATTCATTATAAATAATTTTTTTCTGAATTGTTGTAGGAGGTGGTAGATTTCTGTAGGAAATATTTGACTGTGAATAGGGAGACATTTTATCACAGGAAGCTTGACCTTGTCATCAATGATGCCAAGTAAGTATATATATAATTGAAAAAGAATGTAAAAGTGTCGCTAAAAATATGTTGTTAGATTAATAAACTAAGAGAATTAATTTGATGACTAAAAGTGTTTTTATAAAATATCCCGTGTTAAAAGAAATAAAAAAAATGCTAAAAGACTAACAGAATATATTTTTTTGGTCAGCAGTTAGTTATTAATATTTAAAAATATAGTTAAAAAGATATTATTAAATTAAAAATATTAATTTAATAACTAAAAATAATAATAAAAAATAATAAATTCTGCTATATTTCTTATAAAAAATTTGACTATGAATTTTGCATTTTAAGGGCTGAGTTGCAGAAGAGAAAGGAAAAGTATGATGTGATTGTTGGAGATTTGGCTGACCCACTTGAAGATGGGCCTTGCTATCAACTCTACACCAAATCCTTTTATGAGAAAATCCTGAAGCCCAAGCTCAATGATCATGGCATTTTTGTCACCCAGGTAAATTATTATGATTAACTTTTTTTTTCTTTCTAAATAATAAGTTTATATTTTAAAAATAAAAAATATTGTATTTTGTGCAGGCTGGACCAGCAGGTATATTCACACACAAGGAGGTCTTCACTTCCATATATAACACAATCAAACAGGTCTTCAATTGTAAGATGATCCAATTTAAGACCCTTTTTTATTTTTTATTTTTTATTTTTTCAGAGGGTCAATCTTTTTTTAGCTTTTTATTATTATTATGATTATTAAATTTAAGGATATTATTTTCATTCAACTTAATACAATTTTTTTTCTTATCCTTTGTAGATGTGATGGTATATTCCACTCATGTACCATCTTTTGCTGATACATGGGGATGGGTTATGGTATGTGAAAATTAAAAAACTATGCTTATTTTTCTAATTAATTGTAATTGTAATTAATAATAATTAATCAATCTTCTTTATTACATGATCATATATATGCTAATTCAATTTAGGCTTCTGATGAACCATTATCAATTGGTGCTGAGGAAATGGACAAAAGAATCAAAGCAAGGATAGATGGAGAATTGCTTTATCTAAATGGTGCTTGGTTCCAATCAGCTGCTACCATGAATAAGACTGTTTCACAATCGTAAGTTCATTCCTTCTTAATAAAATCCCTCTTTTTTTTTTGTTATTACTAGTATAAAAATAAAGTGTTGATTAAAAATATTGACCTTCTAATATTTTTCAATATATAATTTATGACTTTACGTGTTTCAAAAATCAGAGTATTCAGACCTTTTTTTCTCTATCTTTTTATATAATAGTAAAAAAAAATTACATATATAGCTTAATGTTGAAAGCTTAAAATACCGTGTTAAATTACTCTATTAGTATTTATAATTTTATTAAATTTTTACACTTTAAAAGTTTTTAATTATTGAATTCTTATACTAATTTTAAATTATATCACATCTTGTTATTTCAAAAATCTTTTATTGACAATTAGATATTAATACTAGTGGCACTATTAGAAAAATCAGTTTTTAGCTGCATTTATTCTACTTTTAGCAATAATAAAAATAATTACTAATATATTTATTGACAATTATTAGATATTAATTATCTTATATTTTGTCACTAAAAAATTTTAACGACAATTATTCAATACTAATAAAGATATTTTTAATGATCACAAAAGTATATAATTATCATTATAATATGTAATAATAACAACAAATATATAATTACCGTAAAAACATAAATTAAATAAGACGTACAGTAGTTAATCACTAAGACTAAAAATAATGTTTGTTATAGTGTGATGTGAAATGAATGAAAATATTTTTGTAACGTGTACAATTAAAAAGAATCTAATTACAAATATAAAACTAACAGATCTAATTAAAAAAATTTTAAATATAAAAATTTAATTATAAATTTAAAAAAATGATAGCAACCATCGAATTGATTTAACCTAAAATATATTCAATGATGCGATTTGAGAATAATTTAATGGGTGGCGCAGGTTGAAGAACGAAAGTCACGTGTACACAGAAGAAAATGCTAGATTTATTCCTGGGCATGGTGTGGCTTATCGTCTCTAAAGTTTGGAACTATAAATATAGGGAAATCCTTGCATACTCTTTCAAATACTGCATTAGTCTAAATTTAACTTTAGCGTGTGTTTGTATTAGTCTATTAGAGTAAAGATGAGAGAAAATTTTTCACAAATAAATTTCATGTCGATAATTCTCTCCCATTTTTACTCAAACCAAACGCATTGTAAAGTTGATCCGAGCCAACATTCAATTTTTGTAATACATGCAATAATAATAATGCATGTGTTCATTAGTGTTAGAGTATGTAAGAATTTGCTTGTACAGATTTACAAAGGTTGAAGGGCTTAAAATTCAAATCAATAAGCACAACAAATATCAATCAATAGTTTGGAATTTGTTTCAATTAAACTTCAACGCAATGCTCCTACTTTAATACTTGGCACTCAAAAGTGATGATACATAAAATTAATTAACTCAACTAATTTTACTACAAATTTCAGGAATTGGTAGATCATAATAAACCATAAAATATAAATAGAATAAATTACCATTTGTACACATAAAAGATACAGATGTTGAAAAATGTACTCATATAAGAATAAAACGACAATTATAACTACGGAAGATGGCTTTCGTGTGCCAAGAATACCCGGATGTTGGTTACACAATTGATCCGTTAGGGTATTCTTGGCACACGGAAACTATCTTCCATAAGTACAATTATCGTTTTATTTTTATATGAATACATTTGTCAGTGTTTGTATCTTTCATGGATCCAAATGGTAATTTATTTAATATAGATCTTTTAGGGTAAAATAAAAATACCTGCCCAATATTTAAAAAAAAAAACACCCAAAAAACAAATAGTAAAACTATAAAAATTCTCATTCTCAAATCACTTGCTCTATACTCTCAAATCCTCTTTCAAAGTGTGTGAGTTATTAGTTTTTTAGTGAATTATTATTACATCATCAATGTGCACTTATTAAGTATACCTAATAATAATAATGAATACTTAATTAATTAATTAATTAATTAAGGAGTTGATATAGTTTGATAGAGGTTCTTCACATAAATTTCAAGGGTACGTGTGATAGCTTCAAAAGATGGTCTTGTTGACGGGTTTGCATGCCAGCAAAGGTTAATAAGGTCAATTAGGTCTTCCATTAGGTTAGCATCATCATCACATGGAAGCATTGGCCTCAGCTTACCCTCCACAACTCCCATTGCAATCTAATAATAAAATCAACAAACACTACCATCGTTTCACTATGCTAATTGACATAATTAGCATCTAACAACTTAATTATTGGTTATATAAACCATAGATGTGATTGTAATACTGTAATATATCATAAGAACAAAAATCAACTCAAGATTATTAATGTGATGTGATTATTATACCTTGGTGGGACCATATTCTGTCTCAATGTATGGATGGTTTCCGGTTAGAAGCTCATTGAGTATGATTCCAAAACTGTATACATCACATTTTTCATTGTAAGGTTCACATCGGATCACCTCTGGTGCCATGTACACATATGTTCCTAATCATGATAAACATATATAAATTAAAAACAGTATCATTATTGATGAAAGAAGTATTTTTATATTTTAGGCTCAAATGCACATTTTAAAAAAAGACTAATTATATGGTGCCCACTAAAATTATGTCAAAATTATCAAATTTGGTCCTGATATATAACTTTAAAAAAAATATTAATATGAGATCCTTTAATAATATATATTATGATAATATTAAAAAGACAAAAAAAAAAATAGACAAAACTTATCTTATTTAATATTTATTAATTGTTATTAGAGTTAATAAATATTAGGGTAAAGTATTAAATTGGTCTCCTACATTTGGGTGTGTAATCTTGTTTAGGTCTTTAAGGTTTAAAGTGTCCTATTTGAATCCAAAAAAATTTTATTTAACTTCAATGTAGTTCCACCGTGAGGTCAAAATTAAATAATTAACGGAATGTTCTATATGACAATAGTACAAGAACAAGGTCGATAATTTGGAGAATAAGTACAAAAACTCCAAAGGCACAAAATCAACTGTAAATGTATCAATATATTTATTTATCATTTTTCTTTCAATTTAAATGAAATATTTTTTATAGAACCAAGGAGAATGATAAATAAATATATTGATACATCCATGATTAATTTTGTGCCTTTGGTGCTTGTACTTGTTCTCTATATTATTGACCATATTCTTGTTCTACTGTCATATAGGACATTCCATTAATTATTTAATTTTGACCTCAAAGTGGAACTACATTAAAGCTAAATAAAACTTTGGATTTAAATAAAATATTTTAAACCTTAAAGACCAAAACAAAATTGTATCTAAATATAGGAAACTAATTTAATACTTTATCTTAAATATTAAATAAGGTAAATTCTGTTTTTTTTTTGTTATATATTAATATTAGACAATTAATTTTGACATTACAGATAATGTGCTTGTTTGGGCACCATTATTTTCATAGAAAAAGATCTTTTTCAATAAAAAAATCTTTTTTATTTTTTAACGTATTTGATAAATTTTTAGTAGTAAAAGTAAAAACACTAGAAAAATAAAAAAAAAAAAGATATTTTTTGAAAAGCTGTAATTTACATCTTTTTTTAAAAGATCGTTTTTCCTTAAAAAAAAAGATGCTTTTCATGTAATAAATAAATAAAAAAGTACTTTTATATTGTTATATCCAAATATAATTGATAGGTAAAAAGATCTCATGAGATATCCAAACATAAAATTACTTTTATTTTTTCATAAAATCTTCTAAAAAAAATAACTAAAAAATAATATCTTTTCTTAAAAACTCATCCAAACAACCCCAATATCTTTGAAAAAATAAGTTTATCGGTGGATAACTTGTTTCCTTTTTTGTTATGTAAAATTTTATGATAAGTTATGCAAATATATTGTGAAAATGAAATTGCTATATTATGACCTGTTTCTCCAGTGAGAGCCATCTCCTGATCACCTAAGAATCTGGCATGACCGAAATCCGCAACCCTAACATGCAACGCATCGTCTAAAAATATATTACTAGGTTTGAGATCACGATGAATAATCTTAGGGTTCTGGCGATGCAAATATTGCATGGCTTGTGCAATCTCCAATGCCATGACAATCCTCTCTCTATAGGGTGAGAGTGGCACCACTCTCTCTTTGCTTCTTGTATTGCCAGGGCCATGCAGATACTCTTTTAGATTCCTGGTTAAGTACTCCGTTACAATCCATGCTTGTTGGGGAGGGTCCAAGCACGCACCCATTAGCTGAAGAACAAATCTATGGCGTTGTTTGGAGAGGGTTTCGACCTCTTGAACGAAGAAAACGACTCCGTTTTGGTTTGTGTGGAAGAACTCTGCCGATATGCACTTCACTGCCACTTCAAATCCTCGCCATCTTCCCTTGTATATGTCTGCGGTGCTTCCTTCCCCAATTTTCTCTTGCAACTCAATCTATGTAAATAAGCAGGTTAAGTGTAAGGACACTAATTAGGAGTGTAGCTAATTAGAGTTAATTAGTTAAAAAATTGGAAGTCTATTATATATAATTTTTTATTATTTTAATTTTTAAAATTTTAAAATTAAAAATATAAAGAATTGATTTGAGTTGGTTATATTATAGTTGGCTTTTTAAATTTTTTTATATTCAAATTTAAATTTTCATTAATCTCGTTGTCATTGCCAAAAATTTTTATAATAAGTACATATTCGATTTTAGTTTTAATGCACTATTAATTGTAAAATATTATGTACAGCCGATTATATTATATACTGTCATGTTAATAAATATAACTACCTTTTAGGTTAGTTATTTGAATAATAATTCAAATTAAAAGAATAAATATAATTAGACTCTAAAAAATGTTTGTGTCATTATATTAAAATTAAATTTTTATTATAATATAAAAATAATTATTTTCAGTTGACTATTAAAATTTATTATTTTTTCTTATCATTTAACTATTAATATTTAAAAATATGAGATAAAGTATGTTGTTATATTATTAAATTAAAAGTATTAGACTAAAAAAATTTAATAAATAACTAAGTGATGATAAAAAATAATAAATTTTAATAACCTTAATATTTTTTATAGCAAAATGAAATACTAACCTCAATAGGATCAATGTACCATCCATTGATTTTGGCTTGATCTATGATACGAGCAAGATGAGTAGTAGTAGTAGTAGTAGTAGTGGGGATTTGAACTTGAGGGCTTGCAATAATGGAGGATGAGCTTAAAGCATGAGAGAGAGGAGGTTGTTGAACAATGAGGTCCAATATTCCATTCTCTTGTGCTATTTGAAGGCAATATCTCAAGTAGTCTTGTGTTCTTTCCATTCTTTTCCTGTACATTACTCTTAGTTCTGCTTGCTTTTGCACTTCCTTTTCTAAATCTGCCATCTAATCAATTATTATTATTAGGATAAATTACTAAATTGGTTACTTATATTTGGGTGTAATTCTGTTTTGATTTTTAAAGTTTAAAGTGTTCTATTTAAATCTAAAAAAGTTTCATTTAACATTAATTTAGTCCGACAGTGAGGTCAAAATTAAATAATTAATAGAATGTGCTACATAACAATAATACAAGAACAAAATCGATAATTTGGAGAATAAGTACAAGCTCCAGAGGCACAAAATCAACCGTTGATGCATCAATATATTTATTTATCATTCTCTTTAGTCCTATAGAAAATATTTTATTTATATTATAAGAAAAATAATAAATAAATGTATTTGATACATTCACAGTTGATTTTGTACCTCTGGAGCTTATACTTGTTTTCCAGATTATTATTTTGTTCTTGTACTGTTGTTACGTAGTACATTCTGTTAATGATTTAACTTTGACCTCATTGTAGGACTAAATTGATGCTAAATAAAACTTTTTTGAATTTAAATAGGACACTTTAAATTTTAAAGACTAAAATAGAATTCCACCCAAACATAGTGCTAATTTAATACTTTAACCTTATTATTATTACTTTAAAGTCTTGGTTTTTATATAAATTTTAATTATTACGAATTATAACAAGTGTATAGGTGGTTCAATTTTTCCTAGAGCGTACATTAAAATTTCTCTAAGATATCATGTAAAAAATGTTCAAATAATTGTACTTTTTTTTTTTTGCTCAGGGACCCTGGCCACCAACCTGGCCCAGACCCAAAATTGAAGCCCTATTCCCAAGGAGCATTAAGGAGTGTTAAAGTTTGAACTTAATGGGCTTAGGGCTAGTCTATTTATAAAGGCCCACAAGGAACATTATACCTTTGCTTTCTCTTTTTGTTTGGTTATAACTTATTCTAAATTTAACACGAGAAATAAACTTGACCCAATATATCTCTACCCAAAGGTAGGGGTGTTATTAATTGGTTTGATTTTTACATAATACCAACCAATCAGTTTGCTGTATGTGCAATAACCAAACAAAATCGAACCGAATTAAAAGAGATTTGGTTTGATCGATTTTTTGGTTTTTAAATTCTAACTAACAGAAAATTAATCTCATTAATGTTCAAGACAATTAATAAATTGAAATAACATTACATTACATTCAAATTCAACACAATTTAAACTCATTCCAACAATTAAACATAAAACAAACACATTTATTAAGTCTAAAATTTTCATTTTAATACATAACTAAGCCACTTCTTTGATTCGGTTTCTACCGAACCAACCAAAAATCGAACTGAATCGATCGGTTTAATTCATAAAAAAAACAAAACAAAAAAACAATTTTTTTTGTTTTCTATTCGATTGTTGTAAATTTCGATTCGATTCGGTAACTTACACTCCTACCCAAAAGTTGGAAACCGACCCGTCCACCATGCTTTCCACTATAATTTTTCTTTTAAAATTTTTTTTATCAAATTAATCAAAATAAAAAAATTATAACTTGATAATCAATTAATTATAAAAAAAATTCATAAATTCTTACGTCTAAAAATTTTGATTTAAAATATAAAAAAAAGCTTAAGCATTTTGTTTTTATGTAAAAAAGAAAAATTTTCGTGTCAAATCCTGTAAATTAAATGGGATAGATTTGACCGGTCATTTATTTAGAGTCAATTTAAAAGTCTGACTCGCTTTTCTGACAGGTTAAATATTAAATAAAAAAGATACACACAATTTAAAAATATAAGAGGCAAAATTAAAATAAATCAAATATTAAGAGTACTTTAATTTTTTTAAACAAAATTGGCAAAAAATAATATACTCTGCCCTATTATATATTCGATATTAAATGAAATGAAATACGAGTTGATGAAACATTAGAGAAATAAAAGAAATGCAATGCGGGAAAAGTATAGCTACCTTAGATTCGAGTGTTTGGTGATTTTGTTGTGAGGTTGAGGCTATGGATCCATTATTAGTAGTAGAAGTAGCATTATTCTTGATCTTGACATTATTATTATTATTATTGGTGAATCCTCGGCAACAACCAGAAGGTAAAGCAGGGCTTGGTGGCTCTACATACTTCTTTTTATTATTGTCCCTTATTGAAGAACTTGCCTTGGATGATGATGATAATGGTGATTCCCTTGGGGATAATGCTCCTTTCTCTTTCTCATCAATTTGAGGGCTCTTCTTCAAGCTCATCATCATCATCATGATCTCTCTATATGAAGTCATAAGGTGTCACTTATATATATTCATGTGGCCATTATTGTTTGTTTTGCATCACAATTTGGACGGATTTTGCGATGAACATGCATTATTTTATATACATTTATTACTAAAGAGTTTATTTTTACCTTTATTAGTTTGGTTGCTTAGCTTTCATGTATGTGCCTTGTTTTGTTTTGTTTTATAAGGCGAAACTCTGGAAAGTGATCAAGATCCAGCAATGGTTTAGTAATAAGCAAGGGAATAAATGCAAGAGTATATATATAGATCATAGAACAAGAAATTCCAATAATTAAAATCGTTGCTATCTATAATAAATGTTATGGCTTCTATCACTATAATGGGACAAAAATTTCAAGGTGATGTCTCACAATTTGAGCGGACTCTACTACAAATTAAATCTTCTCATCTTCTATTCTTTGCTTTTGTTTTGTTTTGGTTTGTTTTGTTTGCATTTCATTTTTATCCATTAGTTTGAGTAGTTAGGCACGTATTACATTTTTTTGTTATTCATTTGTAATTTGTTTACTTGAAGTTTGCATTTTGTAGTTGAGTCTCTTAAATTTTTATTTGAATCTTTTTGAGAGTTTAAATTATCAGGAAAAAAAAATCACCAACTAATTAACTCAAGTAATCCCAGAAAAAGAATGATGCTAAATTCACCAACTAATTAACTCAAATTGAGAACCGAGGTTGGCCTTATTATTTAAATAAAAAAATGAAAATTAAATCAACATTATGCCCATATACAATATAAGACGAAATCATTACAAATAAATAAATAAATAATTAGGCCATGCTAGATCTGAAATCGAAGTTCAAAAAGTATGGGCGTAAAAGATCTTGAAATCTTGCAGATATATATACAATTACGTCAATATATATGATTTATTATTCTATGCAATTTTTTCCCTTAAATTATAGCATTGTTGCTTAAAATAAATGGTAGTGTATATTCATGCTCCCATCATTTTTCTTATGAGCATTTTAGACAAGTCATATATCTAGTATGTTAGTTAAAAGAAGTGTGCAACTTGCAACATGCATAAAATGTACGTTTTTAAGATAGTATAATCCTAAATTCTTCATCATCATCAGAAGGATAAATTTTTTTTTTACTCTTTTTTTAGCTACAAAAGTTAATTTGCGAGAAACAAACTTACTCGTAAATCTCTCACTAATCAGTCATTTTTCTTAAGTTCGGATATTTTATAACCGCTCATTAATTTTGTCGTTAGTGCGTCACTAATTTCTCGCATGTTAGTGACGGATTAATAACAAAAAATATTTCTCACAAAAATTCGTCGCTAATTTGTCAAATTCTTGTAGTGTACTTTCTCTAAATCAAGTCATATCCTTATCAACAGTTATTTTATCCTAATTAATGTAGGTTATTAAAAATGGTTAATGAAGCATCCTAACCACAAGAAAAAAAAAATTGAAAAGAGAAAGGTTATTCTAAATTCTAATATTGGGGGGTGGCACAAAACCCATGCATAAATGATGGTGATGTTCCTCACATAAATTTTGATAAGTTTGCATCATTTGGTAGTAGGATATAAAATAATGAAAGGAAAGTGGTTAAATAATGTAGTAATTATAGAATAGAAATAGAAGTGTGGAGAGTGAAATCCCCTTGGGATCGCCAATGAATAAGACTTGGTCTTTGTTGCTTTGGCTAATAAGATAACATAACAAAGCAAAAAGACTAAAGAGTGTAGTGAGTGACCCCATAACCTTTTCTTTCTTGCAAAGAGTCTTGGAGATCCACGCTTGACTGCTTTGGTTAGTTACAACGTTATCTAGGTACCTCCTTAATCCTTATTATAAAACCCTCCAAACAATAAATAAGACTTAATTATATTAGCTGCCTAACACCCCTATATTTAATGTTAGATAAAAAATATTTTGGTTATAGTTTTTTTTTTTTGTGATAGTTCGAGACAAAATGATATTTGTGATATTTTGTTAAAATAATATCTCACAGTTTAATAAATTTTTTATTTATTTGACAGAATGATTAAGAGATTATGTATGATTAAATTTTTTACAACTTATCAATAAATATAACTTTTTTAGTGTGAATAATTTATTATTTTTTAACTTTAGCATGTTGAAGATTAATTTATCGTAAATTTAAATTCTATTTTAAGATTTATTATTAAATAATAAATTATTGTATACACAAAATAATATTCGAATTCTAACGTTTATTTAAACAGAAAAATAAGAAATAAGTTAATCATTCGACAAACTCAAGTTAGTTTAGTACACCAATAACTATGACTAAGTTTATGTGTTCAGTAGCTTACATTATGTATATAATAAAGCACTAAACTTTAATAGCACCTATTGCATTATTGTATACAACAACATCTGAATAATTGAAGGAGATATTATACATGAAATGAACTTGATTTATATCATACACAATTTAAAATGTGAATGCTTCGGTGTAACATTTGATCCCATAAAGTGTGAAATGAAAATTTCAATTGTAATATTAATGCAATAGAAGAGCGCATATATTTTATTGTATGATGATGAGATGGAGCTTTTGAATAGAGTTTTTTGTCGTGAAGTATGCATGATTCAAATTAGTACATTAAACACCGAAATTTCGTGGCATAAGCTAGGTAGTCCCCACAATGTTGTGTTGTGATTAAATCATAAGCATAAGGTGCCATATATAAATAAAATAATAATAATTGCTTACTTTACCAAGAACAGAGAGTGGCATGAATATGATCATGATTTTGAAGAAGAGTGAGTGAGTGTACTATGTACCTAGTAATGCCCAAAAACAGAGGACACCCTAAATTTGCAGTGTTTGCCTCTTTCCTTACCTTAACTTCTTCATCCATCATTAATTTCCTCACTATGTCTCTGCTCCACTGCCTTCTTTTTTTAATCTTGTAATAACTGCTGCTTACCTTCTACCCAAAATAGCATCAATGCTACCTACCATAATTTCACACATTATTTTCTTTCTTTCTCCCTTACTTTAAAGTTAACCTTTTGGGAGACATACATACATAGTCTCATTCTTTTATATATATATAATATATATATAAAAGAATACTAAATAACTATTAAAATTTATTATTTTTAGTTAATAAATAATTAATAATATTTAAAAATATAGACTAAAAATATTTTATTGAATTATTAAAATAAAAAAAATATAATAATAATTAAAATACTAATAAAAAATAATAAATTTGTCATTTAATTTGATTCGAAGTTGAGTTGCTGTTTTTTGGAACTACGCCCACTTTATTTAGAATTGGGTGGAGATGTAATTATCTAAAAAAAAGTTTATAATTTTTTTTACCAAAAATAATAGATATATTTTATTCAATAAGAAAAAAATAAATGTCCAAGTTATACGATTACAGCACAACAAAAAAAAGAGACTCTCAAAATCATTACTAAAATTAATAGTTTTAATAAAGGCAAACATAATTGCCAATATTTAAAGAAAGAAATAACGTGAAAAAGAGAGAAAATTAATAAGGCTTACAAACATATAGATGTTAATAAAAAAAATATAAAAAATGGACAAAATGTTATTTAAAATAGTATAAATACAAAATTCTGTAAATAATTGAAATGTAAACACTTCTCTTTCTTCTTTTAATATTTATTTATCTATCTATTATTTTGTTAGTTTATTGTTGGTTAAAAAAAGTTGGTCTCTAACAAAATCGATCTTATAAAATTATTTTCCATTATTTATCACTCCAATAAAATTAGGAGTTTATTTGAATAGTGAGAAAAAAAATTCATGCATACCAATATTTCAGTGTAATTGAATAACAACATAAAAAGAATCTTACTCTGTAATTAAATTGTTCTGACACTAGTTGATGTTCTAATAACTTTAAATTTCTTTTGGGTTCTTGGGATGTTCCTTTCAAGACAAAGCCTTCAATGTTCATGAATTAATGATGTTGTGGCCAGAAGAGGAAATGGTGGTAGCTGATTCTACAAGTTACAAGGGAGGTAAATTAAATGAATAAATAAATAAATAAGCATTTTACAAAGTACAAGAAATTCTTGTTCCACATAGGAAGAAATCAAAGATCAAAAAGAAAGAAAGAAAAGCAAAAGCTTGAAATTTTCACTTTCTCTATTCCCATGGAACGAAGATCTGCCTCTCATTTTGCTTTGGTTTTCATTCTCTTATGTTGATTGTGTCAGTTGCTATCACAATCTGAAATGTTTTTGATCCGTGATCATCATCATCATCATCATCAAATAAAAGAATGAACGAATCCCCACTCACTTTAATTTCTTTTTTCAGAACAAAATCAATGTCCTATCTATCTATCTATCTATCTACCTATTCACTTTTGCAAAATCACTCTTTCTTCATTCAAAACAAATGCTACATTCTATGACACCTACTTACACACTCACACATATACCTAGGTACACTTTCATATATTAGGCAACATATATATAAAAGCTACCTTATATTATTCTCATATCAATATCACATGCATATTTCAATTTCTCATATCTTAAGGTTATTTTTTAAGGAGAGGATAACGGAAAATTTTTAAATGTCTAATAATTTTAATGGTTGATTTTAATTAATATATGTTATATTTTTTTATAATTAAAATTAATAATTAAAATTATTCAAATATTTGATATTTTAAGTACACTTAAATTTTTTATTAATATTATGTTTTATTAAAAGAAATTACAAACATTGAGTGGCATGTAACGTAACTTAAATTATACATATTTTTACAAAATAAAAAATATAGTATACAATAGCATCTAGTACAAGTGAAATTTAACTTAATGATGTAACAAATGTGTCTTTTTTTTTATTTTGATATTTTGGATGTTTAAATTGAGCTGTGGAGATATTTAACTTGTACTTTACTTAGCTTGTAGATATTAAAAATTTTCTCATTTAATACCTAAGATTAATGTTTAATTGTTTAGTTAAGGTCTTGTTATAAATGAATTTAATGTATAAAATCAAACATTACTTAAAAGTTATTTTACAATTTACGTATAACTAAAACTTTACATTACAGAGGATGTCCCAATTCTGTTGACTCATATATTGTAAAGGAAAATGGCTTGTATTTTCCAAGAAAACACACACTCACACCTATGCTTATACCATCAATCAAGCTAATTAAGCCATTTAAATTTTTTTTTATGATATTATTTATTTATTTAAATCAAAGCTAAAACAAAAGTATAATAATATTGTGAACTAGCGCATATAGAAACAGAGTTCTGTCAACAAATACCAAATCACTTGAAGAACTATAAGAATCATGTGCTTAATTAAGGTAAAAAAAATAAAATAAAATCAATTTGATATGATAATAAAAAATAGAGAAGAAAATTCCATAAAGAAGATTTATGTCCAAATTTTCTTCTCTATTTTTAACCCATACAAATGAAATAAAAAACTCATCCTAAATAAACAAAAATGAAAATATAAAAATTATTGTACAATAACTAATTAACTACACAGCAAGACCATTAGCAATGGCACGATTAGTGCTAACATGAGTTGTTTCATACACAGGAAGCTCAGCCAAATGATCAAGCTCAAACAGATCCGAACTTGCACAACTTGCCACGTCATCGTCGTCGTCGTTTTCGTCATCATCTTCATTTGCATTATTTATTTTGTTACTATTATTTTTATGCAAATCCATTAAAGCTTCTGAAACCAAATTGTTCTTGTTCTTGTTCTTATGGTACTCCTCCAAGAACTCCCTTGCAGCTTCTTTCACCACCTTGCTCTTCTCTACGTTGGTGCTATTCTTCCATGTTTTTGTGGCAACTTTATTATTGATTCCTTCTTCACCCACAATCACGCTCACGGGGTAGAATCGAACCGTTCTTTTCGCTCCGTTGCGAAGCTTTTCCCTTTCGGAAGTTAGAGTCTTGCTCAAACAAGATTTAGAAGAAGAAAGAGAAGAATGTGTTGAAGTTTGAACTAACTTGGCTTCTCTTTCTTCTTCTAGAGCGTCGTTTGGTCTATGTAGCCGACCAGTTTTACTCAAACAAGACCTCGAAAATGAACAAGTAGAAGGCAATGAAGTTTGAATTGACTTTGGCTTTTTTGCATCGCTGTCCACGTTCTTACAAGTGTCGTTTGATTCATGTAACCGATTTTGATAAATATTTTTTATGTCATGGTTGGTGCACTTGGTTTTCTTGGAAGTAGCGAAGATCGAGTTGAGAAAGCTAGTGATCTTAGCACCGGGTGAAATCGGTTGCTTCACCTTCTTGATATTGTTATAGATCTTCAACGCTCTTGACTTGGATTTCATGGACAATGATTCGTAATCATCTTCGCCACGATCGCCGCCGATTAGAGCGCCTAATTCGGTTTTGAAATCGTGGCGAAAGCTGTGGAACTTTCGACGATGATCGTCTCCTTTTTCCTCGTCCCTCAAGGACGCGCTGGTCTTCACCGACCTCAGAGGCAAGAAGCACGATGAGGACGACCGCGTCCTTGACGGCCTTGTTGACTCCGTGTCGGAGGATGAGAATCCCGCGGAAGAAGAAGAGGACGAGCTGGAATCGGAGGAAAGTGACGTGGAACTGAAGCACGTGACGTCATTGTCATAGTCACGTGACGTGCTTCTTGTTGATGTATCCTGTTTCTTGTTCTTCTCTGTTCTTGAAGTTGTTTGTGTGAAGAAGGTGTTCATGTGATTGGGGGTATTTGTGTAATTGTGTTGTTCGGATTGGTCAATGGAACGGTAGATTTGGTCAAGGAGGGTTGAAGAGAAAGAAGGATTGTGAAGGAATCTGGTGCTATGGTGGTAGTGTTCATGATCTGTGAGTGTGTTGTTCTTCATATTGAAATAGAAAAGGGTAAATTTGGAAGAAAGTTGAGAATGAGAATGGAGAAATTGGGGGAAGAGGGGAACAGGGAGGAAGGAGTTTATAAAGGGGGGAAATAGGAACATCCATGTGACACATTGGTCACTATGGTCTATGCTTATTTGGCATTCAACTTCACTCTCCTTTCTTTTTCCAACATCATGTTGCTTCTATACTTCTTTTCTTTTTCTTTTTTTTCTTTTCTCACAAATCCCTAAATTTTCTGCTTTTTTCTCTTTCTATTTATGGACTATGCTATCACTTCTAAATTTAATTGAATATTCTAGAGTTAATCTATGTGTTTTATTTCATTATGATGAAGGAATCTTTTAATTGAATAATTGTATTCAGTAAATCTCAAAATGATACTTAAGTATTTATCATTTATATTAAACTTATATTGGTTCAAACTCTCTAAATTGAGTGAATACTCTAATCCTTGACAATTATTTTGAAAGGACAATGAGGTCTCTAAAAAAAGGATTTGTATCCTCTAAAGTTTAAATTTTACTTTAGAGAATAAAGTATGATCTCTCACCATTGATTTCATAGGTGGGACTAAAAATAAATATGAAAGAGAAAATATTCAAAGGTAGAAGATCTCACTTTACTCTCTAAAGTGAAATTCAAACTTTAGAGGATCCAAATCCCTAAAAAAAATACTCAATTCGGCCCCTGATATTTTTTTTTAGATTAATTAGCTCATGTGCCAAAAAAAATAACCTAATTTTTTTGGCACAGAGGCCTCGTTGTCCTTTCGAAATAACTGTCAGAGGGCAGATTGGATTTTTTTTATTAAGGGTCTCGTTGTCTTTTGAGGTAATTATCAGAGGCTATTTTGAGTTTTATTATTCTAAATTCAAATATATATTTTTTTAAGTTCAACGTAATTTTATTTGCTAAACTAAGTCATGTCAAATTTTGGAAAAAAAAAAACTATTAAATTTATTGTGTTTGCAGACTTTAAATGATGAATTGAATAAATTAACTTGAGAGTTATCAGTTATGTCAATATTTTCTTTTTCTCCTTTAATTTGATCACTCATTACCCAGTTTGAATTTGTACCTTTGTAGCCGTTGATCAAGATGAAATGAAAAGAAGAGTTGCATAAAAATAAGTGTTTTGGTATGTGTATTTATTTTTGGTAATGCTTTAAATTCAGGAATAAATCATCGAATCATGAATTAATCAAATATGTCTGATCTATAATATCAAATGTGATTTTAATACCTAATTTTTTTGGTTTGGTATCCAAGGTTTCCCAATACATCATTATCAATAAATGAAAATGTTAAAATGATTAAATACTCTTTATGGGGTAAGCAAAGTGAGAAAGAAAAATGGCAAGATAATAAGTTTGTTTGGGTGTTATTAATGTTAAAAAAATTTGTAAGTGTGTTTAATAAAATTTCAGTAGTAAAAATAAAAATACTAGCAAAATAAAAAAAATAGAAGCTATAATTTATATTTTTAAAGATCTTTTTAATTAAAAAATATTTTTAACATAATAAATAAACAAAAAAAAAATTTATATTGTACTAAAATATCATTATTAAAAAAAATATATTTTTATATAAAATATTTAAACATAAAATTACATTTATTTTTAAAAAAAATATTTTTAAAAAAAATATTTTTAAAAACAAATTTATAAAAATTCACCCAAATAAGTCCAATAATATTTAGTTGTTGTTGAGTAACATTAATAATCTGCATAGTTTTTCTAAGAAATTAAATTAATGTTATACAAATACAATAGGGCTACAAAAAAAATGGCACAAGAATTCGTTTTTCGGTTAGAAAGAATAAAATCAGGTTCTATATTAAAATAATGTTCCTATCTTCCTTTCTTTTTATTTTTTCTGGGTGAGATTCAATGCTTCTATATTATGTCAATTCATTGTATTTTTATATTATAACCTACGAGGGATGAACATGCGATAATCTTGGTCTTATTTATAGTAGTTAGAACATAATTTCAATTACAATTATTGGAAGATAGAGAATTGGACCAGATATGAGAATTATTAATCTGATTTTTCTCCATGAATATAATTTATGACATGATATAGAAAAGTTTTATGGTTAACAAATTTAGAATAATTTGAGCATTATTGTTCTTAACTCTTCTATTTTAATTTAAATTTGACCATTTTATAATTTTTTATTTTATCTGCCATATTCAATAGCTTAGCATGTAGAATAATGGATATTGTTTGGCAACCCTGGCACATGTATTTGCACAAGAATAATATAAGATGCCGTGATAATTATATAATGATAATTATATATATATATTTTTGTATTCATTAAAAATATTTTTATTAAAAATTATATAATTGTCACTAAAATTTTTTAATGGTAAAGCATAACATAATTAATATCTAATTACCTATAAATATATTAGTAGTTATTTTATTATCACTAAAAATAAAATAAATAAGCACTAAAAATAATTTTTCTATCAATATTAACTCATTTTTAATATAAATTTTAACATATATTTCATACTAATATATAGTGACTGATTTTAATATATACTTATCATGATTGGTTAATTATTCATACTCTTGTGATTTTAGAGAATTCCATTTTTGTTTTTAGTTCCTAGTTTTAGATAATTGTATGTCATATTATTAATCGAAATGCAAATTTATATTTAGAAAAAAATAACATTACTAAAACTCATTTATTATTATTTTTAATATATTATTTTTTGTTTTTGAACATAAGTACTATTACACATACAAGCCTTTTTTGCATACAAGTCATACAAGTCACTTATATAACGCGCGCGTGAAATCATATTATTTTTCTTTGTATTCCGCGTTCCTTATCCGCTCTTCCTCCTCCTCTTCCTTCTTCTTTGCATTTTTTCTCCTTTTTTTCGTGTTTCTTTATCGCCGTTTTTTTTATTGTTGTTGTTGTTGCATTTTTTTCCTCCTCCTCTTTCTATTGATTTTGCAATATGTATATTTTTTCTTTGTTTGATTTTTTCTTCCCAAAAAAAGAATTATGAAAATATGAAATAAGAAGATGAAGAAGAAAAAGCCTCAAAAGATGAGGAGGAAGAAGAAAAATTTTGAATTATGCAGAACTTATCAGCACACATACACCGAAAATTCTTAAATAATACACTCGAATATCTTCGTGTTACACCAAATTTGCTGCAAATACAGAAAAATATTTCTTCTAATGCTGCATTATTTTTCTTCTTTTTTTTTTCTTATTTCTTTCTTTCTTTTAGTTGAATGAATATAAGTTCATCATCTTCTAAGTAATTTTGCAGCATTATGTATTTCTTCTTCTTCTTTATTTGATTTTTTTGTTTTTATTCTTATTAAAAAAGTAAAAAAAAGAAGAAACTTAAGAAGATAAAACAAAAAAAAAGATGAATGAAAAAAAAGATAACGATGATGATGAAAAAGAAGAAAAAAAATAGCAGAAAATGAGAAAGAGGGAGAAGAAGAGTTTGAAATTATGCAAAATTTATCAGCACACATCCACCGAAAATTATTAAATAATACACTCAAATATAGGGCTGGCAATGGGTAGGGTTTGGACTCTACCCGTGAGTCGAAAGCTTTTTTAAAATTCTACCCTACCCTACCCGCGGGTTGAGAATTTTTCAACCCTAACCCTACCCGCACCCTAAAATTCTAAACCTTACCCTACCCGAATTTCATACATATTAATAAAATAGAAAATAAAAAACTAATTTCAAATTGAAATTAAAAATAATAAAATCTTAAAAAAATCTAATATAAAATTACAAATAATATAATCATCAACTAGTTTAGCAGTTATTTCAAGTTTTTATAAAAGAAAGATTGTGAGTTCAACACTCACTTTCTTCATTACATATATATAACTTTTACATATATATTATATAATATATTAGGGGTGCGCGTAGGGTAGGGTAGGGTATACCCTGAACCCGTACCCTACCCGCAGGCAGATAGGGTAGACAACCCTACTCGCAGGCGAATAGAGTAGACAACCCTATCCGTTGCGGATAGGGTAGACAACCCTACCCGAATAGGTTAGTCCGTATTGGGTACCCGCGGGTAGGGTATAGATTGCCAGCCCTACTCAAATATCTTCGTGTTATGTCTAAACGTGTTACACTCAAATTTGATGCAAATACAAAAAAATATTTTTTTTGATATAGAATTTTTACATTACATTCAATTCAAACCTTCAACGATGAAACATTATTCACCTACAGAATTATAAACTACTAACGAAAAAATTAACAAGAATCAAACCATATCTTAGCCACTTGATTGGATTTAAAATAATAATTAATTTTGTTCTGATTCAGTTAACAATTTGAACTTGAATTATTCATTATCTTCAAAACGAGATAACTGATGATGGAGAAGAAGGAGAAAAAGGAAGTAGGAGAAGAAATTTCAATGAAAAAAGGAGAAAGAGAATGAGGTGGTATTGACGATGATAACGAAAGAGAAAAATAACAAAGAAGAAGAATAAAAAGAAGAAGAAAAAGAAGAATAACGACACGAAAAAAAATGTATGCACGTAAATGTAAATAAATTGTATAAATTTTTATTAAAAAATGGCTTATACTTAGAGAATAATTGTTTGAACAATTACTTTAAAGCAGAAAAAATAATTAATGAATTCACAATTATTGTTGAGAACCAATAGGATGGTAACATGAAAACAAAGGTAAAAGGGGATTCTCAATTCCCCTAAACAATTTTACAGCTTAAGGAGTCGAAAGAATATTTAAAGATTCTTATACTATTTAGAAGGTTAGTACTTAGTACCTTAGCCAAGATATTATGGGGATCGGGACCCGTTTTCCTTTTGTTAATATGATAACGGTTTTCTTTCTTTTATTCCTTTCCTGCTTTTTTTATTTTTCATTTTTATTTTTTTGAAAGTGATAAAAGCTATTGGGGTAAACAAAATTGAAAACGACTATAAAAAGGTGAAAAAAATCAAGTGGATCAAAACAAAGGGAAGCTTTAATCATGAGAAATGAAAATGATTCTTTAAAATTAAGATCTAAAAATACTATTTTAGTAAATATATTAATTAAAGATTAAAAAATATATTCTAAATATAATGTGTAAAATGTTAATAACTTAATATATAGCACTTTACTGAGAAAAAATATCAACAGACAGCAGTAGGACCACTGGCAAATTCGTCTTTGGCCGTTAGTTTTGTTATTTTTTCACATTGACCCCCGTAGAATACTGAAATTTCACGATATACACAAATTTTAATTCTTTAAGTGGTGTTTATTTTAAGAGATTAAAATTGAGAGACTGAGACTCAATATTATATTTAATAATAAAAAATTTAAACTAAAATTGTAATATCGAAATACAAAATTTTAGTTCTTTTTAAAAAATAGATATATATGAGACTGAAAATTTAATAATATTTTTAATAATTAAAGATATTTTAATAAATATTAATAAATATTCTTATTTTATATCCATATTTATCTTGAATCAAATAAAATATTAAGATATAATTTAATCTTATATATTTTGTTAAAATGATGAAGTGTTCAGGAAGAGACTGAAAAAACTTTACAAAATGAGAAAATTGTTACCAAAGAGGAATTAAGATTCTCTCACAGTTTCAAAATCTTATTTAATTGAATTGGGTTTCTAACTAATTTTTACATCTGGCTGCAACTCTTAAATAACAACAATTAGCCTCTTAACTAACTATTATTTACAACTAACTCAACTACCAACTATTCTAACAAGTTACTTTACATGTTTTCTCATGTAACACCCCCTCTCAAACTAAAATCAATGCCTTCAATCATTCTCAACTTGCTCAAATATTGTTGAAACTGATTGGGAGCCAATGCTTTTGTCAATATGTCTGCCACTTGATTGTGGGTGGAGATGGATAGTAACTTTGTGACTTACTCTTACCATTTGTCTCTCACAATATGATAATCCATCTCTATATGTTTGGTTCTTTCATTGAATACTGAACTAGCAGTAATATGCAATGCCAATTGACTATCACAGTATATTTCAATGATTTTTTTCAACTTTACTCTCAAATCTTGTAGGACATAAGTGATCCACTGTACCTCCCGTGTAGCCATTTCTAGGACTCTATATTCAATCTCACATGAAGTGCTAATGAAGTGCCAATAGCCTGAGAAGTGCCCCAATTGCTGTCCGAAAAACTAGTGGGTATTAAATCTGTGTCAGCTGCAAATATCAGCCTCTTGGTTGGTATTCCTCCTAAGTATTTCAAAACTCTCAATGCTGCTTCAAGGTGTATGTTTGTAGAACAATCCAAGTATTGGCTTAGTCTCCCAACGGCATATTCAATTTCTGGCCTAGTATTGGTCAAATAGATCAATTTTTCAATTAGCTTCTTATACTCTGTATTAGACTACAATAAATTTTCTGAAGTCTTGGTCAATTTGATAGTGTAATCCATTGGTGTTGTGGCTGGCTTGACATTTAGTAAGTTATAATATTTCAAGAGATTGAGGCAGTATTTTTTTTATTCACCATGATCCCCTCTTGCTTTGAATTGTCACCTCCAAGCCAAGAAAGAACTTGAGTTCACCAATGTATTTGATCTTGAACAAATGATGCAAATGCTGTTTGATAAAGGTGATCTCTGCCATGTCATCCTCTGAAACAATTAGGTCATCAACATATATTAGTGTAACTGTGAAACTAGATTTTGTAGATTTGGTGAAAAGGCTATGGTCACTTTGAGATTGATAGTAACCAATCAAAAGAAGAGTGAAAGTGAGCTTAGTGTTTCACTGCCTGCTGACTTATTTTAAGCCATAAAGGGAGCGATCTAACTTGCATATCAGTCACAGGTCAAAGAGGAAAAGTCTAGGAGGAGGCTTCATATAAACTTCTTCAGCAAGATTCCCATGTAAAAAGATTGTGTTGACATCCAATTGATGCACGAACCAGCCTTTGACTGCTGCAATGGCAAGCAAGATTCGAAGGGCTGTCATCTTTACAACAGGGCTAAATGTTTTAAGATAGTCCACCCCAGCCGTCTGGGTCTGGTTGGTTATTTGCACCCAATTTTGGTGTAGCAGCTATATTTCGATTCATCCTATTTTTCCAAGGGTTTCATAATTGGACATTAAACCCATTTCATATGATGGGAGTTGCTGGTGTATTGGGCGCTGCACTACTATGCGCTATTCATGGTGCTACCGTGGAAAATACTTTATTTGAAGATGGTGATGGCGCAAATACATTCCGTGCTTTTAACCCAACCCAAGCTGAAGAAACTTATTCAATGGTCACCGCTAACCGCTTTTGGTCCCAAATCTTTGGGGTTGCTTTTTCCAATAAACGTTGGTTACATTTCTTTATGTTATTTGTACCTGTAACTGGTTTATGGATGAGTGCTCTTGGAGTAATCGGCCTGGCCTTGAACCTACGTGCCTATGACTTACAGTACAGAATTTATCGACTAAAATTTAGTTCTTTTACCGGCTTAGGCTTAATATGTTCATAAATTCGCGGACCTGTAAAGGCCGTAATGCCAGAGGAATCATTACCGCAGGGCATAGAGGGGGAGGTCATAAGCGTCTATACCGTAAAATCGATTTTCGCCGGAATGAAAAAGACATATATGGTAGAATCGTAACCATAGAATACGACCCCAATCAAAATGCATACATCTGTCTCATACACTATGGGGATGGTGAGAAAAGATATATTTTACACCCCAGAGGGGCTATAATTGGAGAAACCATGTACGAGGATCCCCGCTAAGCATCCTGAATGGTTAAAGCGCCTAACTCATAATTGGCGAATTCGTAGGTTCAATTCCTACTACTGGACAGTTCCAATAAGATTTCATTTTTGAACAAAAATCCGATAGACTTATTTGAGGGAGGGTCCTATTGGCGTGCATCCAGTAGGAATTGAACCTATGAATTCGCCAATTATGAGTTGGGCGCTTTAACCATTCAGCCATGGATGCTTAGCGGGGATCCTCGTATATGGTGAATAACCAAATTCCAATTGAAGTGAAATCTTTCGGATAAATCAATGCAATTTAGGAGGATTCGATGAAAGGACATCAATTCAAATCCTGGATTTTCGAATTGAGAGAGATATTGAGAGAGATCAAGAATTCTCGCTATTTCTTAGATTCATGGACCCAATTCAATTCAGCGGGATCTTTCATTCACATTTTTTTCCATCAAGAGAGTTTTATAAAACTCTTGGACTCACGAATTTGGAATATCCTACTTTCACACAATTCACAGGGTTCAACAAGCAATCGATATTTCACGATCAAGGATGTAGTACTCTTTGTAGTAGCGGTCCTTATATATCGTATTAACAATCGAAAGATGGTCGAAAGAAAAGATCTCTATTTGACAGGGCTTCTTCCTATACCTATGAATTCCATTGGACTCAGAAATGATACATTGGAAGACTCAAAAGATTCTGCCAATATCAATAGGTTTATTGTTCCGCTCCTGTATCTTCCAAAAAGAAAAAAGATCTCTGAGAGCTCTTTCCTGGATCCGAAAGAGAGTACTCGGGTTCTCCCAATAACTAAAAAGTGTATCATGCCTGAATCTAACTGGGGTTCACGGTGGTGGAGGAACTGGATCGGAAAAAAGAGAGATTCTAGTTGTAAGATATCTAATGAAACCGTCGCTGGAATTGAGATCTCATTCAAAGAGAAAGATATCAAATATCTGGAGTTTCTTTTTGTATATTATATGGATGATCCGATCCGCAAGGACCATGATTGAAAATTTTTTGATCGTCTTTCTCCGAGGAAGAGGCGAAACATAATCAACTTGAATTCGGGACAGCTATTCGAAATCTTAGTGAAAGACTGGATTTATTATCTCATGTTTGCTTTTCGTGAAAAAATACCAATTGAAGTGGAGGTTTTCTTCAAACAACAAGGGGCTGGGTCAACTGCTCAATCAAATGATATTGAGCATGTTTCCCATCTCTTCTTGAGAAACAAGCGGGCTATTTCTTTGCAAAATTGTGCTCAATTTCATATGTGGCAATTCCGCCAAGATCTCTTCGTTAGTTGGGGGAAGAATCCGCATGAATCGGATTTTTTTAGGAACATATCGAGAGAGAATTAGATTTGGTTAGACAATGTGTGGTTGGTAAACAAGAATCGATTTTTTAGCAAGGTACGGAATGTATCATCAAATATTCAATATGATTCCACGAGATCTAGTTTCATTCAAGTAACGGATTCTAGCCAATTGAAAGGATCTTCTGATCAATCCAGGGATTCCATTAGGAATGAGGATTCGGAATATCACACATTGACCAATCAAAGAGAGATTTAACAAATAAAAGAAAGATCGATTCTTTGTTCGGATCCTTCCTTTCTTCAAACGGAACGAACAGAGATAGAATCGGAGCGATTCCCTAAATGCCTCTCTGGATATTCTTCAAGGTGCCGACTATTCATGGAACGTGAGAATCAATAGGTAATGTTACACCATTCCATCAGCATTGAGCTTCAATTTAAACACCCATCTGTAACTTACAGTTCTCTTTCCAACTGAAAGAGGTATTAGAGTCCAAATCTTATTTTTTTTAGAGCATTTAACTCCACATCGATCGCTTCTTTCCATTTTGGATTAGTGACAGCCTCAGCATAGCATTTGAGTTCATTGTGTATTGGTTGAAAAGTGGTTTGATTGATAAATTCAATGGAGAATGGACATAATAAAATGAGGGATAAGGTTGAATCTGGTATTGCAGATTCAAAAAATAGAAGGCTGGAATATTCAAAGAAATTTTGTTTCAGATCATGAATAATGTCAACCTGATATTCAAAAAAATTTCTCATGAAGACATTGTGAAGAATAAGTTGTGTTAAAATCTGATGTAGCTAATAGAGCTGATGAAGTAGTCATGCATTAAAAATCAGCAAGGTATGCTGATTTTTTTGTCTCCCTAGTAGACCTAACTAATGGTTGCATAGTGGGAGTGTGTGAAGATTGAATAGGAATCTTGGTATGAGAGGATGCTAATGGTTCATGATCTAAAAATGAGGACCTAGATGTATTTTGTTGTGATCCTAGTTGTGTGTGTGATTGTTGAATCTCAATGCACAAGGGATCATCAAATGTATGTAAATCATGTATGCAAAAATCTGGATGTGTTTCATGCTCAACTTTCTCATTTTGTACAGTTTCTTGTATTGTAAAAGGCAAAATAAATTTATAGAAAATGGTATTTCTTGAAATGAAAATATCTCTACTGCTAAGATCATACAATAAATATCCTTTAACTCTTTCCTTTATACCAAGATAGACACACTTTTTAGCCCTCTTATCTAATTTGCTTTTATGATTCACTAGTGTAGATGCATATACTAAACATTCAAAGGTTCTGAGATATAAAATATCTGACTGTTTATCATATAACAATTGATATGGTGAGATATTTTTTAAAATACTGCTGAAAATTATATTCATCAAGTGAACTAAATGTGCCACAGCATAATTCCAAATTTTTTTGGATAAGTTGGAGTGAAACATCAGTGCTCTTGTTATTTTTAAAATGTGCTAATGTATCCTCTCAATTATTCCATTCTATTGAGGCATCTCAACAGATGATATTTGATGTATGATTCTCTTTAGTGCATAGAAAGCATTCAGCTTGAATTCGGGTCCATTATCAGTTCTAATATTTTTTATAGTGATACCAAATTGAGTTTCAATTAATTTAACAAAATTTTAACTAATTCAACAGCTTCACTTTTTTCCTTTCATGAAGTAAATCCAAGTGAATCTACTTTTATTATCTACTATTGTTAAGAAATACTTAAAATCAGAAATTAATACGGTGCTTATTGGATCCCAAATATTAATATGCACAACATCAAATCTGTTCTTACTTTGTATAATTTTTGGTACAAAGAAATTTCTCTTTTATTT
This sequence comes from Arachis stenosperma, assembly GCF_014773155.1. Taxonomy (NCBI): domain Eukaryota; kingdom Viridiplantae; phylum Streptophyta; class Magnoliopsida; order Fabales; family Fabaceae; genus Arachis; species Arachis stenosperma. The sequence continues at coordinate 141,839,874 of NC_080382.1, read as the reverse complement.
TGCATAGTGACAAGAGTCACACGACTTATTACAACTAGAAAATTATAAATCAGTGTATGCCCCTTACAGCACCTTTATTCTATGATTCAGAAAATGGTCTAACCTAAGATGCCATAACGCAGAATAGTCAGGATATGATGAATATGATGTGTGTGTATTGATGCATGCTGAATTTGATATAGCTGGAACAGGTTAAAGATTTTCAAATGCATACAATCCACTTCTCTATTCAGCTACACCAACTGTCTTTAATATTTTTTTTCCTGGATTGCACAACCATTTTCATAAAAAATTAGTTAACATTCAGAATCCAGAGTTAATTTTAAAATCGATATCAAATTGAATTTAAAAGTTAGAATGTAAAACACATTAAACAGTTGTAAATTGTTATGAAAAATGACATTTTCTGCTAGTGTTGCAATTGTTCTAGTTCTATTAGGCATATTAATGATCACAAGGTTAATTTTATAAATTCTGTGGAAGAATTTGTGTGAGTAAGCTACATGGTTTGTGGCACCTGAGTCAATGACTTAGGATCTTGGGCTAAAAATATAAAGTGACTTGATATAGGATATAACTTTGTTGGACGAGAGAGTAGTGGTGCTAATCTAATTGATGCTATGCGTTAGTTGAGATTCTTGGTTTTACAGAAGAGCAAGCAATGCTTCCCTCTGCTCTAAAGTAAAATAATGCTAAGACATATTATCCATTTTTTTCTGGGACTGCATCTTTATGTTGCTGTCTTCATCATCATCTTCAGCAACTATGTTGTTGAATGAGCTTTGATTGTTTTTGAGATTAGGAGGATATCCATGCTTCTTGTAACATACGTCACTTAAGTGCCCTAACTTTTCACAATAAGTACACTGTTTTTGACCTCTGCCCAGCATGATTTGTGATGTTACAATGGCGAATTAATCACTTAATCCACTTAAGAACCTTACTACTTGGGATTCTTCTCTATAATTCCTCATGATACTAAGCTCGCAAGTGCACATATCAATGCATCTTGAACAGTTTGGTACATGGCAAAAGTTTTCTAGTTCTTCTCAGATTGTTTTCAATTGCGTGTAATAATCTGTCACAGATAGTTCTCCTTGTTTGCTTGCAAACATCTCTTCTTTCAACTCAGTAATCTTGTACATGTATCCTTGGCAGTAACATTGTGTTAGTTCTCTCCATAGTTCTTCCGCCGAGCTGATCCAAAGGACACTTTTAGCTATGTTAAGACTCAATGAGTGATTAATCCACGAAACTACGAATGTATTGCATCTCTCCCATGCATCAAACAGTGGATCTTTTTGTGTTGGTCGCTGAAGTGAACCCTCTATAAACCTGATCTTGTTCTTTTCTCTCAACGCTCTCCACATTGCTCTCTCCCATACTTGATAATTGTTGTGCTCTAATGCAATAGAAATTAAGGTTGTTCCTGAACTTTTCCCGGATGCAAGAAATATGGACTTACCGGATCTAAAGATGGATTCTGCTAGTTTCTGTTTGAATTCAACTGCATCTGATTTAGCTGATTCAAAAGACTTGTCAGCATTTGCAGATCGATTATTGGATTCGCCTCTGATGCCATTTGCGACTGACGCTGGAATTCGCAATAAATTACACAATCTTCTTCTCAAGATTCGCTAATCGAAAATGGTTACCTGAATATTTGAATCTTGCTCAGACAATACATATCTCATTAGTCTCTATCATTTGAGTTTCAAAGGAAGAGAAGAAAATAGTGGAAGAGGAAGAAAGAAGACGAAGAATGAAAGAAGATTCAGAAAGGGGAGGGAAAAATCTAGTAATAATGAAATTCAACGAAATTTCTGTCAATTCATCCTTTTTGAAGTTCAATTCCTCACTAATTTCTTCCTTTCACGCTCATCGCACCATGTTGAAATGGTGAAGCGTTTAGGAAGGGACTAAAAAAACTCTACAAGATGAAAAAATTGTGACCAGAGAAAAATCAGAGTTCTCTCATAGTCTCAAAAATTGATTTCATTAAATTGGGTTTTTAACTATCTTTTACGACTGCAACTCTTAAATAACAATAATTAGCTTCCTAAATAACTATTATTTACAACTAACTCAACTACTAACTATTCTAACAAATTACTCTATATATTTTTTTTATGTAACATTTTATATCAAATATAATACAAAAATTTAATTTAAACTTAATTTTACAATCTTAATCTTACAATCTCTATCTCTCTCGGTCTCAATTTTTTACAAACGCAATCTTAATAATTATGATGATTCATGAAGTTTTTAAACCATGAAGCCCCTTGCTCAGTGGTGCAGTTCTGGTGCATAAACAAAGCACTGAATTCAATAACTAATTGCTACCTTAGCTTGCAATAATTCCTCCTTGTCTGTTGATTCAACCAAATTTAATTTATATAAATTTTTATTATGAAATTTTTCACGAAATACATTTAAATTTAATTTTAATACATTCTTAACATAAATAATTTTACGCAATATTTTAAAAATTGAACTAATAATTAAATTAATAGATTTTAACTTGAACCAAATCGATTTTGTTATGGATTTTCAGTTGATCCAATCAAACTGGTCAATCTAATCTAATTCTCAAAACTATAATTTTATACGTACATTTAATTACATGCATGTTAAAAAAAATAAATTATTTTTTAAATTAAAGCATAATTAGTCATTTAAAATAATAAATATGATTAAATAATTAAATAAAATATTTTATATTATCTACATGTCAAAATTAGACTCTATATATTATTACATTAATAAAATTATGTAATTTGATTACTTATTATTTTAAAATTTTTACAAGCACAAACTTTTTCGTTTACATTAGAGAAATAATGAAGTTTAAATTTAAAATCTCATAATATATATATTTCAATTTTTTCATTGCAATAGGACTTCCTAACACTCAAACAAACACAAACATTCAATAAAATAATACTATAAAAAAATTTATACTATCCGTACATAACAATGAAAACTGAATTCATTAAAAAGTTATATTAATTATTTTACATGGTATATACTTCCAAAATTTTTCATTAAAGACATCTCTCTGATCAATATATGGTGGGAAAAGAAGAAGAAGAAAAATACATGTCTTATTTGATTGTTGAAATTGATGTTGTTCTTTTATGTTATTAGACGACATAACAATATCCTAAGATTAAGTATATGGTTTCTTTAAACAAAATAATCAAACATGCGTGTGAAGAATTAATCTTTTTTCACGATCAGGACATGCACTCAAGCAATTATATCCCTATCTCAATTGAAAGTACAAGATAAAATTAATTAAAAAAAAGTGTTTATGGATATTATTCATAGCAATGAATATAGGTAAATAATATTTTTTTTTAAATCTCCAACAAAATTATTATGGCATCTCTGTCCTCCACACATATATAATTCTCATGACACCTTAATTACTTTCTCTTTATAGAAAGTGGGGGAAATCAAAAGCAAAATAAAAACAATAAGAATAAAAAGATAAAAAAGAGAGTCTCCATGATAGACGGTCAAATTAAATAAAATGGGGCAATGCAAATGACATGGTCCCCCCAAATTTCTTTTTGTTAATTTCTTGGCAATTTGGAACAAGATCCATGAAAAATGATTATGGTTTGTGTGGGTCTTATGCCAAGATACAACATTGTTTTCCTTTTGCCACACAATATTGTTGCTTTGCATATGCTTATCAATTGCTTATTGAAAAATCTTTTATTTGGTTATAATAATAATAATAATAATAATAATAATAATAATAATAATAATAATAATAATAATAATAATAATAATAATAATAAATTAAAGTCCACCAATTAATTCATTCCCTCCTTCTTTGACTTTATTTTAGTGACCATACCACATCATGGACCACAATATATGTTTTGAAGATATTATATAGTGAGATATCAATTTCAAGTTTTGAATTTAAATTTTTAAATAATAAAATGCTACGAAATCTTTCTCCTTTTTCATATAGAAATTTAAGCAGATTTTTTAGAGAGTTGTTAGGGTTACACAAAAATACTAATTATTAAACAGACATTCATAAATAATAATAATAAAAATTAAGAATCGGTCATTTTATTGGCCAACACTACTTTTGGTTAACGTACAACCTAACATCTTTAGTACAATAATCTAATATTATATTTTTAGCTAATATTTTTATATATTAATAGTTAATTATTAGTAAAAAATAATAAAATATATTGGTAATGTAGTATTACTGAATCAAAATACTACATATAAAAAAAAGTCATAATTTATTTGTGTATAAATATATATGGTGTTTGATTCATTTTTAATGTATATTTTATATTTTAACATTTTTTTATATATGTGTCTGATTTTTCTATATATATAACATGATTGATATAAAATATATGTTAAAATATAAAAAATATATTAAAAATAAATTAAACTATATATATATATATTTATAAATAAATACATAATAACTCATTTGTGAATTTTTTATATATATATACATATAGTATTTTTGAACCTTTTATAATAGAATATATATCAAGAGAGCCTAACCAAACATAAGATCAAAAGTCCACAAACACCTATATTAGTCAATCCAAATTAATAAAATGGAAAATAAGAATTTAAGTGTTAAAGTAGAAATTGAGAATCGCACTAAAATTTAAGAATAAAAAATTAAAGGATGATATAAAGTATGAAAACTTAGAATTTAAAAACCTTTTTTTTCCCATCAATGATATCAATATTCAACATCTATCCTCAAAATCATTTTTTTAATGACTAATTTATGAGTTGTAGATATTTCAATGGGTGAAATATTTGGTCTAAAATTTTAAAGTTTTTTTTATGTTTAAAATGAGGATCAAATTCCAAATATTTGGGTAAGTGAAGACAAAAGACTCTTCCATTTCACTAAAATTTAAAGAGAGTAAAATCTCCCAATTAAATTTATATATTTTTATTTTTAAAATTTAAATTTTTTATTAAATATATATAATTATTAGTATTTTTATCCGTAATAACATTATGAAAATATAATTTTTTTAAAATTATGGTCTATTTTGCTCTGACAGTATAGATTATGCATGACATAAGAGATTTATAAAATCAAACTATTTTTACAGAAAAAAGTAATAAATTGACAAAAATCTATGAATAAAAAGACCAAGATATCTGTAGATAAAATATCAAATAATAATAAGATTTTTAGTTATTATTTTTATATAAAAAAGTCTAATTTTTTATTAATAATTAATTTTAACATTCGTTATCTAAAATTTAAAATAATTTAACATGTATATTTTTACAATTAATTAGGTGTTAAGTCTATTGCACAAATAGAAATAATTAATTTTTATACTTGCTATTTAAAAATAATATTTTTTCTCTGTGTATATAAAAATAGAATTAGATATTGGCATAAAAAAATTATACTGATAGTTATAAAATTAACTCAATTTTTTTTAAATAATTGAATCTTGATTCTAACTTTTAATTATAACATTAGTATTCTCTCCAAAAATTATATGTAATAAATATTTGAAAGAAAAAAATAAAAATATAAATTAAAAAGATAACCGATGAAATTAAAATTTAAAACTAAATAAAAAACTAAAATGTATATAATAATAATAATAATTTTTATTTGAATTATATTATTTTATTAATTAATTTTGCTTTATGTAGAACAAAAAGATAGAAAAAATAGAGAATGAGAGAAAAAAGAGAGAAAGATAAAGATGAAAAATAAGAGTGAGAGTGAGAGTTTGTTAATTTTAGAAGAAACAAATTATTTTAATTGTAAAAAAATATCGGATGACATATTTTGATTTGTCAAATTATTAATATAAAATATATATTATATATATAGTAAAAATGGTAGAGAGAAATAGAAAAATGGAAAGAGGTAGATGAGAGAATTTAGGGAGTTTATTAATTTTGAAAAAAAATATTTTCTCTCAATTTTAATAAGAGAGTGTTATATGACACATTTGATTATTAAATTAGATAGTAATATATGATACATAATATCAGTATATTTTAATTTCAATTTTAATATTTCAATTTTAATTTTAATGTAATTAAAAAATGTTATGTTGCACATTTTGATTGTTAAATTAGTAATTAATCATCGATATTGATAATGATATATAAAATATAGATAGAGTGGTTGAAAGAATGAGAAAAATACAAAAAGGAAGAGGGAGGAGTCGAGGAGGGGATAACTCTTTAATTTTGGAGGGAAATATTTAATTTCAATTACAATGAGAGAGTGACATGTGGCACATTTTGGTTGTAAAATTAGTAAGGAGGAATGAAGAATTCTTTAATTTTGGAAAAAAAAGATTTAATTTCAATTACAATAAAAGAGTGATATGTGGTACATTTTGATTGTAAAATTAGTAAGAAGAAGAGACAAATTTAACTGAAAAGTGCACAATTTGGGACAAGTAATTTCACAAAACTTCTCACTAAACAAATTGAGAGATTTGTTGCACCACAATATATATGTATATATAGCAGAATGGGCCTACAAAATATTAAGCCTGAAGATCCATTGCCATCAGATGTTGAAAGTACAGAAGATGATTGTCTAATTGTTGGTGGAAGCCAGCCTCAGCAAGGCATGACCAAAATTGTTGCAGCCGAATTCAGAGACCAAATGAAGGACCTTTCTAAATCAAAGGTTTTTCCTTTTCTTAATATAGGGGGCACAATGGGTCATGGCTGTCTTATGTCTTAATGCTAGTAATCAACATAGAGGAAACCAAATGCTAAGAGGACATGTGACCTTCACTATGCTGTTGTGTTGTCACGCCAAATAATCCTTGCTTCTTCCAGATTCAATGGCACTTGTGGAGTGTCTATTCAATCTTAATAGTGCAAGTGTGAGGAATAGTGTATGAAATTAGTCACACATTAAAAAATGTAAAGAAGAATGAAGAGTTTATAAGATGAAAGACTCATTAATTTATTATTTTTTAATTTTGATCATAATTATTTTTATTTTATTTAAATGATATTTTTCTAATGTATCAATTTTTATAGGTTGGTGGCAAATGAAGCTCTCCAGACAAATGAATTTCGTTTCAAAAGACATATCTAGCTTGTGATATTTTTTTCGAGTCACTACTTCATGTTCTTCGTCAGAACAAGTTTATCTTTGAAAGGAATAAATAAAGAATTTTGTTATGGAACAAATAGAGTATTTATATAATGTGTATAATAGGTTATTTATTTGGCTCAATAATATGAGTTAAAAAATGAACATCCAAAATAAAATATTAATTAATTTCTCAAACACAATACACTTATACTATCTAGAATAACCATCCGGATATCAGGGATAATAAACATCTGATATCTTACTGAATCAAACATCTCTAAACTCCATTGTACACATTATACAGATATTCTATTGGCTCCTTACACTTTCTCATAAATTAAAGTTTTGACAAAAGATAAAATTTATGAGATGACATTCTTTATGACAAAAGATTTTCGGTTGGCATAGGCAAAATTTGGAGTTTATCGTCTTGCTTTCGAATTTTTTTCTCATACTTAACACTCTCTAATCTTATCCAAACCATCATATGTTATTTTTGTCGAAATAAGTTAATCTTCGGTTGGGATATTAAGATGTTTAGACACAATGCATGAGTAAATAACAAAGTATGATTTTAAGCGTGAACAACAATATAATACTTCTCAAATATCAAAATAATAAAAAATATTATTTTTTTTAGATAACAAATATAATGACTTCTACATTTTTAGAAGGTAAATGCAAAAAATTGGATTAAAGTTCAATTTCTAAAAACTTTTTCTTTCCAATTTTTTTTTTTTATATTTTTGGCCATTCACACAGTATAATGAATTGCATAAAAAATTCGCTTAATGAAAAATCGCATTTTAATGATTAAAATGTCTTAGTTACTTTTGTTATATTTTTAAATATTTTAAATTGTTTTTATTATTTTAACTTTTGAAAAATGTTTTTGTCTATATCTAATTTTTTTAAAAATATTTTTAGTGGTGTACTGTTACGACAAATAATCTTTAAACAAAAATCTATAGATCATTAGTGAGATTAGAATATGGAATATTTTTTTTATTAGAATTAAATAAGTTGTATTTTTATTTTCAATTTATTATTATTATTATTATTATTATACTTATATATGAATAAAATTTTCTGTGATTCATAATTTAAAGAAGAAAGGACATTTTGTCCTTTTGTATATAGTTTTCACACATTTTATACTATTATTAGTGTATACAAATTCTATCAAGATATATAGTAATATCAAATATGTCTATTTTCTGAATAATCCAATATTATTGTTGAAATTTTAATTTTTGAAGGAGTCACTTTTGTCAAAAGGACAAAACTTAATAATATAATATTGACATTTTACAATTAAAAAATGTATGCTTATTGGGACAAAATAACCACTTGGGGATTCCCACATACAACATTAGCCGACACAATATATGCAAAAAGTCTTACTTATGCATTATCAAAATTAATCAGATAACAACAATTGCTTGCTATGATGGAGATGGTAATTATTGTTACTTTTTTCCCCCTTTGTTGATATTCATATATTTTGATGGAGATGGTAATGAATGTGTGGAGTTTCATATAATTGGATAAGTACCACGCGCACAATTATTTGATTTCATTCAATTTTATGATAGGAAAAATATAGGGTACTAATATATTATTTACTAATTTATTGTTAATAATGATTAATTATTATATTTTAAATATATATAGAAAGACATATTTAAAAAATATATTTATAAAAATACTTCTATTAAATACAGTTATAAAAAAGACATTTTTATTAGATATATTCACAAAGACATTTCTAGTAAACACAGTTATAAATAAGAATTGGCAGATCTTGGTAAAAATGTTGTTGGTAACGTAGCAGAATTGTTTATAATAATATGGGGGGTGTGTTTTTATACATGAACATGAACTTAATTAATCAAAATACAAAAGCATTATTATTATTATTATTATTATTATTATTATTATTATTATTATTATTATTATTATTATATGGGTACGTGTTACTTATTGACCGATTGATCTAAGTTCAATTATTTCCACGTAGGTTGCAACCATCACTTCCACTTGGAGCAATGTGTTTCTTCCCTTTCATTTGGGGCAAACCCTAATAACCTCAAATTCAGTATAATAACTAGCTAGGTTCAATTTCGTGAAGTTGTTTTCCTCATGTGATGAATCATGAATAATATGGTTGCTCTGCTCATATTTTTTCTAACAAAAAAAAAATAAAATAATTATTCTGTCATTCACTCTATTGAGGTGACGTATGATCAATGGCTCTGGTGTAAAATATTTGTGTTATACGTGTCTCAAACATAAAGATTTAGTGACATTTATTTAATAAAAAATATTATTTATATACTAAAATTAATTATTAATATATTTGTATATAAATATATATATAATTTAATTTATTTTTAATATATATATATATTTTAACATATATTTTATACTAATAATTAATTTTAATAACTAATTTTAGTATTTACGTAACATAATTTTTTTTTTTTTGGTTGGTAATGAACACAATCCTTATTTAACACAATATGTGATATAAGCGTTACTTTAAAATACCCACCAAAGTGGTTCTCATATTAATAGCAAAAAATATATATACATCTTTTTAAAATTCAAGTCCATATTTTACTGACTGCATCCAACCGGAAAAAATCCTTTGAAATGAAAAATATAAATAAAAAATTAATTATCATTAAATTTTTTATTTGTATTATATGTACATTTTTAGTTTATCAGTAATTAGGCTTTTATTTGATCGTTTCACCAATTTTATCACTTAAAAAGAGTTTGATCTTATTATTTAGCCAATAGATGACTATAAATATTTAGGTATATTAATAAATTATTTATTAAATTATGATTTAATTATTTTGTTGCTATTTATAATTTTACTAAATTTTTAATTATGTCTCTATATTTTTTTATTTTTTAATTGAGTTTTTATATTATTTTTTATTTTATAATTAGATCCTTTATAGTGTAAAAAATATTAGGATTAACTGAATATATTTTTACAAATTGAAAGTATCTATAATTAAGAACCTAATTAGATCTTTAATCATATATTTTTTGAAAAAAATATTCTGTTAATTTAAATATTTTTGACATATAAAGAACCTGATTACAAAATTAAAAATAGTGTAGAAAATCAATTAAAAAAAGTATAAAGACTTAATTACAAATTTAGTAAAATTATAAAGACCAACAAAATAATTAAACTTTAAATTATTATACTAGTTCTTATGGTTTTATTAAATTATAATTAAGTTTGTATAATTTAAAAACTTTCAATTGAATATTTATAGTATTTTAAATTTATAATTATTAGGTGATTTAATTTCCGTACAAAAAAGGTTAAAATTAATAATTCATCTCCAAATTGAATATATTCACACTTGATGATTAAATTTTTAAACATGAATGACATTTTTGTGTATAATATTATTCGGTTAACTTTAACAATTTTTTATGAAAAAAATTTAATTATAAAATTTAAAATAATATAAAAATTTATATTATAAAAAATTAATTATAAATTTAATAAAATTATAAAGATCACGGGATATATTTAATGACATTTATTTAATAAAAAATATTATTTATATACTAAAATTAATTATTAATATATTTGTATATAAATATATATGTAGTTTAATTTATTTTTAATATATATTTATATTTTAATATATATTTTATACTAATAATTAATTTCAATAACTAATTTTAGTATTTACGTAACACAATTTTTTATTTTTTATTTGGGTTGGTAATGAACACAATCCTTATTTAACACAATATGTGATATATATAAGCGTTACTTTAAAAGGTGTAGTCTAAGGTGGTCATAAGTTTTGGTGTCTATGGTGATTATGGATTTCATAAAATGATATTTTCAATCAAATAAAATAAAAAATTGAAGTACGTTTCAGTTCTATTAATAAATAATAACATGTTTATGAGTGTAAATAAAAGAAAAAAATTAGACTATTTATCATATTTCTTGACAAAAAAATGATCTATCGTTTTCTCTCGTCGTCGGAAATAAAGTCGCTACCAATGTCCAAAATTTAAAAAATGATAATATCTAAAAATACTTACATTGCATTAATATTTTCATTATCTACTTATACTTTTCTTTTTTGTAATTAATAATTTTAAATTTCACTTTACTAATATTAAATTTAATTAATAACAGTAACTTTGACCTCAAAATTTTTATTGTAGAATAAAATCATTAAAAAATAAAAGATATAAATAATTATTTATTAACTTGAGAACAAAATTAATGCAATGTAAGTACTTTTAGATACTATCATTTTTTAAATTTTGGGCATTGGTAGCGACTCCATTTCCGACGACGAGAGAAAACAATAAATCATTTTTTTGTCAAAAAATATAATAAATGGTATAGTTTTTTTCTTTTATTTACACTCATAAACATGTCATTATTTATTAATAAAACTGAAACGTGCTTCAATTTTTCATTTTATTTAGTTGAAAATATCATTTTATGAAATTTATAACCACCATAAACACCAAAATTTGTGACCACCATAGACTACACCACTTTAAAATACCCACCAAAGTGGTTCTCATATTAATAGCAAAAAATATATATACATCTTTTAAAATTCAAGTCCATATTTTACTGACTGCATCCAACTGAAAAAAATCCTTTGAAATGAAAAATATAAGTAAAAAATTAATTATCATTAAATTTTTAATTTTTATTATATGTACATTTTTAGTTTATCAGTAATTAGGCTTTTATTTTATCGCTTCACCAATTTTATCTCTTTCTTCAGAGTTTGATCTTATTATTTAGTCAATAGATGACTATAAGTATTTAAGTATATTAATAAATTTTTTATTAAATTGTTATACTATTTCTTATAATTTTATTAAATTTATAATTAAGTTTGTATAATTTAAAAATTTTTAATTAAATCTTTATACAATTTTAAATTTATAATTAAGTCATTTAATTTTCATACAAAAAAAGGTTAAAATTAATAATTCATCTCCAAATTGAATATATTCACACTTAAGGACTACATTTTTAAATTTGAATAACATTTATGTTTATAATATTCGGTTAACTCTAATATTTTTTTACAAAAAAAATTAATTACAAAAATTGAAATAGTGTACAAGTTTATTAAATTATAAAAATTTAATTATAAATTTGATAAAATTATAAATACTGGCAGAATAATTCAACCTAAATTCTACTTTGAATTCTTTAATTATTAATATCATATTAAAAATCACGCCTTTCGCATTAGATTTTAATTATATTGTTTAATTCATTTATAAATTTACGAATTCAAGTATATGAATGTTATCCGGTGCACATTTTATAGGTTACAAACGGTACTCCAATAACTTCAAGTAAAATTTATGTTAAACATAAAGTATATACATGGTTAAAAGAAACCCTAAATTAATCATTATTATTATTTTTAGAAATACATGGTCTAATTTTCTCCTCAATATGATATGTGTATGATCTCATGTATTTTAGTTTCAGCAAATTAATTATTAATTATAGTCCTCTAATAATGCGATACACGTGTAGTGGGGCTTTGGTTTAATTTGGACCATGTTTGATAAGGAAGTGAAGAGTGAAGACATTAACCTTTCAATATTAATTAATGTTTGTTGTCATGTTTAGTCTTTTTCTATATCTCTGATGTGTGTCTCTGACATACACTTGAAGTTTGGGAGGGCCCAACGGTTTTTGCTTCATCATATTTTCGGATCCAAAGACATATTTCCCTTTCTTCTCCCTAACTCTCATATAGGAAGGACTATTCTGTGTACAAGTATATGTGTTACACAATAAACCCTAAAAAGTAAAAACCTTGCCAAAATTAATTGATAATATACAAAACATAAATATTAAATAATATGCTCCTTAGACAAAGGTTAAAATTAATGATTTTTTTTAGTTTAAATGAAAAAATCACAAATAAAATTTATTCTGTCATTAACTTTAGACTAATGGATCGGGATTTGAATTTCCAACATTTACTTAAGGATTTGTTATTGGCAATGGGTTATTCCCGACACTTACTTAAGCGGACTCGTGAACTAATTACTACACCGACCTAATTTGGTACTCTAAAATCCAAATTTCGTTTTTTTTTTTTCTACGGTATCCCCCAACCCGACAGGTTAAGGACTAACCCGTCGCGGATTTGAGCTCTATTTAAGGGTTTGTCACTGGCTAATGAGTTGCTACATGCACAAGACGGAGTTCAAACTCCTGGCACTTACTTAAGCGGACGAGTGAGCTAACTACTCGACTAACCCAAGCTGGTTCAAATTACGTTTTTGTTGGCACCTAACTTTTTTTTTTGGACCAGTGCTAGGCCCACACAGGACCCAAAGCACAACAAACAGATGGATCACCGAAGACCCACCCAACACGGTGATTACTCCTCAACAGCTCCCTTCTGTGTAACATCCTAACTTTTTGAATCAAATCATTATTTAATAACTAATTAATTAATTATAATAGTAATAATTTAAGATTTGAATTTAAAATTTAAACATATGAAAGCATTAGTGGTAGTAAATCTCTAACCGACAATAAACAACCTTTTAAAACATAGTCATAACTAATTCTACATTTATCAGATTTGAATGATATTTAGTTATATGAAAAAATAAGAATACTAGCTTTATTTCTTAAGTTTAGTATAAAATCAAATTCAAATTGAATTAGATAGATAAATTGGTTACAAGTTCATAGTAGAAAATCGTGCTCTTATCAGCTAACTTGATATAGTAACAGTATTTCGAGAATATCTCAAGCTGTGGTCATCCGATTGACTTAGTTTAATATTCGTTTTAAAGCTAATTTAATTCTCTATAAATTAGTCTCTAATAGCTATTTCCAAATTCCAAACGTAAAAAATGTTATAGGGCTCACAAAGTGACGTTTCAGATTGAAGATTTCACCTAAATGCCTCCTAACATAATCTGCACATACCTGAGAGCTATTTGATCCTTCCTTTCTCATTCTATTCCCTTTTTCTATACAAAACATTCTAGTATACACAAAATCTAGCTATAGAACAAGTCTCTCTTCACTAACAAACCGCATCTATTTACATCAGAATACCAATCGGAACTTTACTCGAGGTAGGGGTTTTATGCTAATTTTTATGTCATATGTTAAATGCTTTTGGATATAGATGTTAGCATTACATGTCATGATATAATGTCTCTTTCCTTCATACGCATTATGCATTATAATAACAATCTTATGTGCATTAAAGAATTGAGGGAATGACCCTTCGGTAAGGGAAGGTGACCCCCAAAGACAAGATAATCGAGATGATCCTTCGATAAGGGAAGGTGATCGAATCGAGATGATCCTTTGGTAAGGAAAGGTTATCGGCAAACCTTTGGGATAAGAACCTTCGGTAAGGGAAGGGGACTATCCCATCAATTTTATATAATAAGATCTTTGTTGACATAACTTTTTTCTTGTATATATCTAAATAACCTTGATTGTAAATTGAACTGAGGGGATGATCCTTCTGTAATGGAAGGTGACCCCTAAAGACAAGATATCGATATGATCTTCGGTAAGGGAAGGTGATCGATCGAGATGATCCTTCGATAAGGGAAGGTGATCGCCAAAACGTTTGGGATAAGAACCTTCGGTAAGGGAAGGGGACTCCCACTTTTTATACCGGTTTGATCTCAATACCTTCCATAAAAGTTACGAGAAAAAAATAATGAAAAGTATGATCATGATTGTTCTTCTTTTATCCTTTTTTAATTTATGTTTATGATTGCATTTAAAGATCCTTCCTTTATCCAAAGTTCCTTTTTGTATGATGTATGATATTGTTTAAGATCTTTATTTTATTCAGATCTATCATGTTTGACTTATCTATGGCAATGTTACTATTATTCTCTTATTTATTATTTATTTTGCCTTGCTTTATGGTCTATGAGAATATCATACCAAGGTTTATGAGTTTACCTTTATATGTTTTAACGCTATAGGCATTTTATATGCATCACACATGTCATAACATAAGTAAATGAGAAGCATCTAAAAGTCACACCACTCCGACTAACAAGGACTTTTGAAAATAATAATTGAACAACCTTACATTATCACTTTTTTTATTTTAAAACTCGGAGTGGTTGGAGATGGATACGATGACACCATATAGATAAACTACTAAAAAACTTTTGTTTCTCACCCCTCTCTCCGTACCATCTTCAGGAACGATGCAGTACAAAGTAATACACTGCTCAGTTGAGGTGAAAAGACAAGTGCACTAGTGGGAGTAAGCTATCGAGGACATAGATACAAAACATTAAGCGTTTACCTTAAGAAGGAAGAATATGCGATTGTTTTAGCCATAGTTATACAAATTAAGAGAATTAGGATTTTCTGTGTGTCTTGTTTTATCCTTATTGAGTGATTGCAATTGTAACTATGATGTTTCTTGTGATAATTATTTGGTATGAGTAAAGCTTGTCCTTGTTATGCCTTCATAGTTTAGCATGCCCGTTTTTCATGTTAGTATTTCCAGATCCACATATATTTTTCAACTAGTAAATATTCTAAAAATTAGTTATGAAATATTTTTATATATAAATTATTTTATATAAATATTTCACATTTGTTTTAAAAGAAAAATTTTGCAAGGTTTTGAATATCAACTACTAAATATAATTCAAATAAAGCTTAACTCAGTTTAAAAGTATTAGGGTGTTACATTCTGCGTTGTTCCAAAAGTGCCTAATGGAACTCAAACCCTTTGTGCTACCACCTACTACCTGCAAACCCCGGAAAACCAATGTGAAGCCCTTTCTTGCCACTCCCTCCCTCTGACATCCTTCCCCGCAAAGTCACCACCCCAGACTCGATCTTCCTGCGTGTATGATAGAGTGCGGATAAGCACCTATCGCCAACACGCTTCCAAATCTACAGAGAGAGGATTACTAGGATAGGCGCAAAATCATTGCCATCTAACTCAGCTGATGATCACGTCTCGTATATCTCACGACTCATGCAAAGCAAGCCACTCTCTAATCAACAGGTTAGTGTTTTATTTGAGCCATCTAAGGAGAGTTTAGTGTATGAAAGTATTGTGCAGCCTGTGAAATCTCCAAAATAATTTGTGACGATATACAGGAACAACTACATGATCAGCTTGAGGACTCCTCCAGCAATGCACCCGCCATGCCCTTCACTGCTTGAACTACAACCTCTGCCTCTATTGCCCACGCAAACCCTTGAAGCTTTGAGTTGTCTCCTAGATCAGCTTCATTAGACTTCGTGTTCACCCAAGAAACTCCTGGCTACAGTCATGCTCTGCTTTCCAAAGTTGAAACAGCCACATTATCCTTGCGAAGGATGTTTCTGATCGAAATTGGCTTATCCATGATCCAGTCTTGGTGGAGAGTTCCCTGCCATGTGAGTTTCGCCACTTCATGTGCTAATGAGTTTGCTTCTCTGGGCACCCAGGTAAAACTACAACTTGGAATGATTCTTGCTAAATGAAATATGTCATCAAGTACAACTTGAATTTCTGCAATTGATGTATGTGACTTTAGTGCCTGAATAAGTATCTGATTGTCTGATTCTAAGATAATCTTCTGCATCAGGAAATTTTGTGACATAATTAAAGCTGCCCGAATCACTATTGCTTCCGCAGCTAATGGCGAGCCAACAACTATGATGGAGTTAATTCCTGAGAGGAGGGATCCATTATGGTCTCTAAATACTGCAGCCACAGCCCCCACAGATTGAACGTCGCTGAAAGCTGCATCAACATTGCATTTGATCCAACCTTGCAGTGGCGGTCTCCAAGTAACCCTGCTGGCTGATCTCGAAACAGTAGTTGTATGCTTTGCTGGTTGCTCTGATATTTCCGCAAATTCAAGTTCCATCAGTTTAGCTTTGCGAATCACTATTATAGGATTAGGAATAGTCTGCTGATAAATAGCTAGGTTCCTCGCTTTTCACACCTCCCAAACTAGAAAACCAACCTTACTGCTACAAAGATCATAATTAGCCCCAGCACTCAACTTCATTCTTCGTAAAAGTTCCATCGTCCACTTCCCAAAAGAAGAAACTGTTAGGGCCGTAGGACAGCATTGAATTTGTGCTCCAAATCAAGCCGCTCTTGTCCAGGGACATAGTAGCAATACATGTTCAGTGGTCTCTGGTTCCTGCAAACAGATAGGGCACATAGGGGCATTAGTAATTCTTTTATAAAAAAGATTACCAAAAACGGGCAGAATATTATGCAAGGCCCGCCATAAAAAGGTTTTGATTTTTTGAGAAACTTTTAAATTCCAAATCTCCTGCCATAAGGATTTTAAGTCTTCACAGGTGGATGGATTATTGTTCTGTAAGCGTGTTTCGTTCCTAGCAACATGATATCCCGTCTTGATCGTGTAAATGCCATCCGATCTGAAAGGCCAGCAGAAACTATCCTTCCTACCAAAAAGACTTACTGGAGTTCTAAGGATTTTATCAACAGAAGCTCCATCAAAATACAACTTTAACTTATCCATATTCCACCCTCTCCCTGAATAATTAGATCCTTCACAAACTCAATATTGAGGTTTCTAACAACAAGATCCTTATCTAAGTTCATTATCCACTTATCCTCCAGGATTCTTACTCGCTCTCCATTCCCTATTAACCATCTTCCATTTCTCAAAAGAAAATTCCTGCCTTAAATAATACTTTTTCACATCCATGATGCTGTCCTTCCCATCACAACATCTTTAAAATTGACCCTTGGAAAGTAAATAGCCTTTAGCACTTGTACCCAAATCGCATTAGGATTTTGCAAGATCCTCCACGCTTGTTTAGCTAAATGTGCTATATTCTGACAATATAAATCCTTAAACCCAAAGCCTCCATCCTTTTTACTAGCACATAACTTATCCCAACTCTTCCAATGAATACCTCTTTCCTTACCTAAGGACGCCCACCAGAACTTGGCAATTTTCTTACTAAGCCGTTCACAAAAGCCTTTAGGAAAAAGAACGACATTCATAGTATAAGCAGGTAATGCTTAAACAATTGATTTGATGAGCACCTTCTTCCCAACTTGATTAAGAAGTTTTTGTTTCCACCCTCCTAACTTATCCACCACTCTGTCCTCAATCCAACTGAGAGCACTATTCTTAGATCTTTTCCAGTAGACAGGGATCCCAAGATACTTACCTGGATTATCCCAGGCTGCCAAGCCCAAAATCTCTTCTATTTCTACTCTAGTCCTGATAGGAATTAGGTTTCCAAACGTAATCTCAGATTTGTCCAAGTTAATTCTCTGCCTTGAAGATTCGGTGTACAAATTCAAAATGATAATGAGTTGATAAATTTCCTCCTCACTGTCTTTTGAGAAAATTATACAGTCATCCGTAAAGAGAAGGTGTGAGATAGCTATTGCCGTAGGGACGATTTTAACTCTCGAGATTCTACCCTCTTTTTTAACCTTATCCATAAGAATAGTAAAAACCTCGTTGGCACCTAGCTTGGATTGGAATTCATAGTTATTTGGGCCCAAGTGCTATTCTGAAATTCAATTTTTGTTGGTATTGTACCGAAATACAATTTTGTATGAGCCTGGTAATGACTTGCAGTTAGATAATTATAAAAAAATATGGGCTGAAACTCTGAAAGAATGACGAACCCAAAGAAATTAAATACCAATTTTTACTGGACAGTAATAGGCTAATAGTTTTTATATCTTATTATACAAAAATAAAGTAAAAAATGAGATGAATGGTAGAATTTAAACACAAATATAATCAATCTACAAAATTATAGGATAATAATACTCTTTTTTTTTCTCTTTCCATAAGAAACATACATGCTACAATTAGAAATAGAAATAAAATAAGTAGGGACGAGTTCTAACACTATCCGACACCATCCTTTTCTACCTTATCCTCCATAAATCTTTCTCGCTCCTACAACCATTTTTTTAAATATAATATAAATACATATTCATAGAGACCCCAACATAGGTACGAGTTTGTGTTGCCATCTCTAGTCACTACCAATTATTACTTGAGAGTTGTTAGGGAAGCGCTACTACCAACATCGAACACACAGCTTTCTTATTGAAAAATTTTTACTCCACTTCCAATTTTTTTTTTTTTTTGTTGAAAAGTTCACTTCCATTTTGTCACCTATAGAGAGGCTCGTGGTGACAACTGACAACTAACAATACTCTAAGAAAAATGATAGAAGGTATGCAAAATTTATTATTTTTGGTTAATAGTTAGATAATAATATTTAAATTACTATACTAAAGAAATTGGACAAAAGTGTGCCAAAAATAATAATTTTTATTAGTCTTTTGAGTTGTTAGTAATTTATAATCTACGTAATTAGGCCCAAAAACTAATGTCCAAAAAAGCCCAAAGGGAATGGGCTATAAAGCACCAGCGCTTAGAGCCTTAGACCCAATAAAAAACCATGACAAAAAAAGACCCAATAAAAAATGAGTGTGTGGCATATTTATATTTATATTAATTTATTATTTATTAAGAAAGCAGTGGTGAGAGTGAGGGAGTGAGAGTGTATCCAGTGTCTGGCCACATTCCCCAGAGAAGAAAGAAAAAGAAACACCCAACACTCTTAACTCAATTTTACTTTCTACTTATTATTATTAATAATTACCCACAAAACTGTTTTAATTTCCCTCCATTCACCCATCTTCTTCTCTTTTTCGAAATGGAGGAAGAACCTGATACCTACAATCCTCGTACCGTCGAAGAGGTATTCCGTGATTTCAAGTCCCGCCGTACTGCTTTGATCAAAGCCCTCACCACTGGTAATCCTTTCTCTACTCTAATTCCATTCAGATTTTTCTTTCATTTTTTAATTCTTTTTATTTTTTCACGCAGATGCTGAAGAGTTCTTCAAGCAGTGTGATCCCGGTAAGCTACTACTGAGCTCTCATTTCGTCAATTACTTTTTTTAATTTTGTTTTAGTGAAGTCAAAAAGATAAGTCAAAATTGTTTTTGAATTCGTGCATTGTTTGGTTCTGAATTTAAGCTTTCGTTAGAGTTTGAAGCTGCAATTTCCGATTTTCTATGCGAATTTTCCGGAAACGCTGTGTAAAATGTTAAGTTTCAAAGATAAATAAATAAATAAAGAAAATAAACGGAAAACGAAAATTCTTATTCCGTTCACGGGTGTTGACTGGTAAGTAATCTGGTATTGTTTTCTGTGATCTACTTGTGGTTTTCTTTTCTTCCGTTTTTAATTTTTTTTTTTAAATTTTTTAAAATATTTTAGTTTATTTTGTGTGTGTGTGTGTGTGGCTATTTTTAACTTAATCTCTACAAATATTGTCTCCGATTTAGTCTAATAATAGTTTGTGATTCTCTTATTAGAAAAATTGGTCTTTAGTGGTTTACTTGTCTCTTACTTGGATTAGGGTCTAAATTGAAAATATTTGGAACTTATAAAAGAATGAAAGTATGTTGATCTAGTCATCTGAGATTGGCAGAGTTGGTAACAAATGGGTTTGTATTGCACATTTGCACGTAGTCGTGTTCGATTCTCACCATTAATGTGTGGATCTTGCTGGTAACTGAATCCTGCAAGTCTCTTTTATGTGCTCTTTTAGTGCAGGGGCTGTGTGTGTGCCCTGACTTTGTAGAGATAACTGGCATTGAATTGACCTAAACTTTCTTCATATAAAAGAAAAAAACTATATTCCCGGAATTTGTCGTCGTTGTTGTCAGGGAATGTGTATCTTTTGGAAGTTGTAAGCGAAAGGAAGGAGGGGAGAGGAAGGGAATAATACCATGAAATGATTTCATTCCCTTTGCTTAGTTGTTTTAACTTCTCTAAGGTGCTAAAGATAGGAAAAACTTCAAATTGTATATAAAAATAATAACCGAGGATATTGGCGGATTTCATGATAGTACCTCATGTACCTTCCCTCAAAATAAAAAGTTTTCAAATAAGGATGGGATTTACTTTATAGCTTTCGTTCCCATCCTTTTCACTCCATTTCTCCGCTTGCCCCTTTGTCGCATTTCATAACATCCTTATTCCCTCAACCTGTCGGTAAAATTGAATGGAGGGTTGTGGTATACTTTTTTTTTAGTTTAAAAACTTATAGGATTGTTAAGCTGATAATAGAATGATAGATAGGTTATATGATTATTTGCCATTTTTTTACTAAAAAAAATAAAATGAAAATCTTATTCCTTGCCCGTTTCCTCCAAAACTCTCCATTTCATTCATCCTTAAAGGGACTGGGAAACAGCCTATTGTCTACATATGTACATGTGCCATGTGAGCGGAAACTTACTCAATAGCTCCTTTGATGTCTTTAATTTTTTGCAACCCTGTTGCACAGGAGCTAAAATCTCAGAGGAAGAGGACTACTTAGGATGCATGAGAGTATAGACGGATAAGATTATTTTGAGTAGAGTTATTTATTTTGAGTGAAATAAACTTGGTTGAAATTTAGTGGCATGAAGAATATCCCATTAGGCCATGATCATAGTTTTTGATTGTGGCAGCTCATGGTGGAGAGCGAAAAATCCACCACAGGATTGTGGCATATGAGGTTATGGGAAATGGCGAGTGGACTGAAAATACTATACATATATGTGCACAAAAAGATGCTGAAAACTGCACATGTAATAGAGTATAAAATCTAATCAATGTAAGCAACTTTCTATACATAAAGCATGCAATTAATTCAACAAATTCAGCAGCAAATTCAACAAGTAAACACAAACATTCCACAGTTTTGATGTATTTCCAGCCTGGGTCAACTCTATTAGAACCCTTCATGGCAGCAGCTGCACGAGCAGAAGAAGCAGGGGCAGTAGAGGCAGGGGCTTGGAATTTATTAGGAGCTGTTGGTTGTCTTGAAGTCGACGTAGTGAGTAGTGACCTATGTAAATTGAAATAAAGGATAGAAGAAGAGAGGTTCAGAATTTCAGACTTAAGAGGGAATGGAAGAGAGGAAGGAACCAGAAAATAGAAAAGAAAAAAAAAAGTTCTGTAACAGAACAGTCTCGAAAAGAGAGGAAGGAAGAGTTAGAAAAGGAGACCACCTGGAGAGGAGGTGGTCAACCAGCATGGGCAGTGATGCTGCAGGTGGAGATGCTGTGATGGCCTCTTCAGTTCTTCCTCGAGCAGTAGACGGTGCCTCCAGCGGAGAGAACAGCAGACATGGAAAACAGAGGAGGAGGAGGAGGAGGAGTTGGAGGATGGTGATGCTGTCGGCGTTCTTACAGCAGCAAAGAGGGAGGGAGTCCAACAGAGAGGGAAGAGATTTTTGGGTTGGTGAGAGAGCAAGAGGCTGAAGCTAGTATCTGAGAATGTGAGCTCTCTAACTTGGCTATTAAGGTTTTGTAAATGACCAAAATTACCCGCAAATGAACAAAAAAAAAAAAAAAAAACACCCAGACCCGCCATTCACGTAGCGTTCTGCCATGGCGTCACCGCAATTGCGGCCACCATGATTTCCACAACACAGCGTCCCCTAGATGGCGGTGGGGGGCCCAAAATCTGCCACGCCATTTCGCCATGGTCTCAATTTCAAAACACTGGTCATGATATCCCTTCACACTGGATTTAACTCTTATCAATTTTATTGGAAATAAAGTCCGGTAATTTTCTGTAAACTTTTATTTTTCTGTCTCCATATCTTGATAAAATTTGTAAGTTCTTATGTTGCTATTTTGCTGTAAGACAAATAGTTGATGATAGTTCTTTTCCAAATAGTATGCACAACTTTTTTATATAGCTGAAAGTATTGGCTTAGGTAATTTATTTGATTTGTGTGAGCTCTGTGATACAGAAAAGGACAATCTTTGCCTGTATGGATTTCCTACCGAGGAGTGGGAAGTCAATCTGCCTGTTGAGGAGGTGCCTCCAGAGATTCCGGAGCCAACATTGGGTATTAACTTTGCCAGAGATGGGCTTGATAAACAGGAATGGCTATCTTTGGTTGCTGCTCATAGTGATGCTTGGATACTCGGTGTGGCTTTTTATTTTGGTGCTAGAGTTGGATTTGACAGGGCTGATAGGTATGTCTTGTTCCTTTTATAAATATATTGCTGCCTTACTGTTTTACCCTCTTTTAAAAAACGCATATCCATGCATCATTTGAATCCCTTGACATCACATTATTCTTTGAAGTTTAACAAGTGTAGTTTTCAATTAAAGTTTTACCCGCGGGTGGTTTTGATGTATTCTTCAATTATAGTATAAGCAGGAATTGTTTGAATGTATTCTTCGATTTAAGTTTAACCAAGGATGGTTCGAGTGTATTCTTTGAACATAGCACTCTGCTTTATTTGCTCTTGGAATGAGTAAACAAAAATCAAATTGTAAGAAAGAAATAGACATAAAGGAGGCACATGTCTATATAATAAAAGACAGCAGAAGTAGGCAGTGCAACTTTAGAAAATCATAGCACCTGATGCACTTTAGTTAGCTTTTGTACAGTTGACCATGTTGATGGCTGCAACTAGTAACCAGTAACTAAATGTTTAATTAGAATATGAATTCATTACTTTGTCGATTATTGTTGGTATCATACTCAGTTACTAGCATAACTAGGTTACACTTTAACCTGAGTAGCATGGGGGACATGGTATCCCATGTGAATGAGCGAGGACCACCTTGCGAGGCTAACCACTTTTAGTTGACTGATAGCGGAGTAGTATCATGGGGGAGAATGGAAAGTGAAATATAACATGAGGCTGGTAACTACTAAGCAATTGGCCTAGGTCTTCTGTTGTCTTCATATTGGTGCAACTTATTTGTTATTAGAATATTTGAAAGATATTTGTTTAAATAAAGTATAGTTTACAACATTCAGTGGTTTTGATGGTATAGAAAAAATGATATTAGCTGAACAAAGATACTTTGCTGTTTATACTAATGCTTTATAAAAACAGCTGGGTCATATATTATATTTCCTTTCCATGATTTTATTAGTGGAGTATCTAGTCTTGTATAAACATTCACAAGTTAATGCATTTTCTGTGGCTTGTATTTTTCTATTTCTTTTATGTATTCACAATTTTGTTACAGAACTGTTCAGGTTGTTACCTTTCATCTTTTGCATGATTGTGGTTAATCTGGGAATACGGTCATAAGAAAATGATTAAATTCCAATTGTCTTGTTGGTATTCACTTTCTAATTCTAACAGATATCAAATCGAAGGATAAAATGAGAGGATATGAATATCATACACATAATGTGGTTGTAGTGGGAGAAGTGTCAAGGTCACATTTTTTTTCATTTACAGTTTGAAGGATGTAATGTAAGAATTGAATTGGTATCAAAAACTGAGAGGAAAAAAAAAAGAATTGGTATCAAAAACAGAGAAAAAAAAAGAGGGGGGGGGGGGGGGAGGGGGGGATGGATGGAGATTTTGGAGAATGTTTCAAGCCTTCGTTCAGGCAATTGAGCTATTTCTGTTTCATAGTTTCAGTAGCAGAACCTTTTGGTTTTATCTCTATAATCTTTGAGCGTCAAAGAGTTCAAATTTTTAAGTTTAATTAATCACTAATCAGATTCATTCATTTTCTTGTAGCAAACAAAACATGTACTTTCTAATTGTATTTAATGTTTTTTGATGTCCTGAGTCCTGAGTCCTGATACTATTTGCATGATGCTGATTTTCCCCCGAAGTTTTCTAATATGCTTTAGTTTGTTTTCATGTACCCTCTCAAGTTAGTAATTGATTTGCGATGCTGTCCTTTTGGTCATGTTTAAGTAATATCCAGCTCTCATTTTTCATGCAGGAAGAGACTATTTACTATGATAAATGATCTTCCAACAATATTTGAGGTTGTTACAGGAATGGGAAAGACACCGGCTTCTAATCATAGCAGTAACAAATCTAAATCAAACTCTAAGGTACACAAGCTTGAAAATTATACTGACCCACAGTAGTAATACTGTAACAGTTTGCTAGTTGCACAACTTTTTGCACTAAAGCTATTATGTATTGCAAGGGTTGTACAGAAAAATGTACTTTTGCATGAGAGTTTTTTTTTTTTTTTTTTTTTGTGGAAAATCAATACAAATTGAACAGTAAGCCGACCTCACCTAGTGGAACAAGGTTTTGTTGTTGTTAATACAAATTGAACAGTAAACAGCTTATGTGTAGCTTTTTCTAGAACAGATTTGTCTTGTTAAAAAAAAATAATAATAACAAAAAGATTTGTTTGTTGGGGTTGCCAAATATGCTCTCATTGTCATGATATCTTGTGGGTTGACAAATGCAGAAAGGTTCCGAGTCTAAGCCAAAGAATTCTAAGGCAACACAATCAAAGGACAAGGATGGTGAAGAACAGGGAGGAGACGTTCCTTGTGGGGCATGTGGAGAGAGCTATGACGACGGTTTCTGGATTTGCTGCGACATATGCGAGAAGTGGTTCCATGGAAAGTGTGTGAAGATTACCCCTGCAAGGGCTGAACACATCAAGCAGTACAAATGTCCATCTTGCAGCAACAAGAGAGCTAGACAGTAACAATGGCTAGCTTAGAATGATTGTTCTATATATTCTGGCAATTTTATTGCTACTAATGTGTTTAGTTTGTGATGTTTTATTGTTAGTAGTCTTGGTGTTAATTTCAGGTTAAATTGTTTTAGATGATGCTACAGGTATATGAGCTGCTATTGAATCATCTAAAATTAGGATAGTTAACTTGAATATGAGCTGCACATAATGTTCTTTTCTACTTCAAGTTCTAGCATCTGTTAATGATTATTGAAAAAATTAAAATAATGAAGAATATGGTTGTGGTTGAAAGCTGAAACTCGAGGGATTGCCTGTAGAGAATTGCTATATTCTAGAAAAGATTAAAATAAAATAATTTGCTTCCTGAACAAAAAGGATGGACCCAAGATGGTAACATAGAACTAGTATCCTGCAATTTTATTGAATGCTGCTGTAATAACCTTAAATGATATATACATTCTTGTTATATGTTACTAAGAAATGGTTTTTGATTCAATTCCAAGAGGTGAAAAGATGTTATTATTATTATGATTATTAAATGCAATTCTATATTGCAATTAATTAAAGTAATAATTTGAGTATGAGACTACAGGCCATGCATCCCAAGCACTCCGATCCATGGCTGCAACAACACAACACTTGCGGCGGCGACGTTCAGTTCCATTCCCATTTAATGGGGTGTTTAATTGTTTATGTTAATTTTTTTTTTTGAGTTTTTCACGGTATCTCAACCCATAGGTCAAGGACTAATCCGCGGTATTAAGATCCATTTAAAGGTTTGCCGTTGACCAATGGGTTGCTGCATGCACAATGCGGGATTCGAATTCTCAACACTTGCCACTAATGAGCTAACCACTAGACCAATCCAATTTGGTTATTGTTTATGTTAATTGTTATATATAGATAAATATTATTAATTTGTTTTAATTATTAAAATAAATAAATTAAAAAAACTTTTAAAATATATATAGTAGTTTTATCATTAAATATAGAAATATAATTTTAATATAATATAATTTAACAGATATATTATGAAAATTTTTTTTTGTAAAAAGATAGGACTTTCGTTCCTTGAGATCAGATTGAATAATTATTATTTGACAGATTCTTGTAAATAGGATTCTAAATATATACTACTGATGTCATTGAAATAAATTAATTGATTATATATGTCACCAATTGAATTTCTCTTTTTTAACAATCATTAATTTCACACTTTTCTTGTATCTTTTCTGAATAATTAGTAGATAGTAATAAGATTTAATTATTAAACAAAAATCATATAATAATATAAGGATTATCCACCAACTATCATCTAACAAAACTTACTCTCTTTTTTTTGAAAGTCAATAATATGAGAATCACTACAAAAAAAATATTAATTACTGTTAAATTTATTGTCAGATTTATCAAAAAAATCTGCCAATTATATGTTTATTTTGACGATATAAGTTTTTTTGGTAATTATTTATCGGCAGATTTTTTAGTCCACCACTAATTACCGACAAATTTAGCGGCAAGTATTAATTTTTAATTAACGAAATTATAGAAATTGTTATTGTCGGATTTATCCCTCGATGAATTCGGCGGTAATTTTAAATTTTTTAAAAATTTATTTAGAAATTTAATATATAATTTTAAATGATTAAATTCAATATTTTTTAAATTAACAAAATTTAAATTTTATAATTTTTTATAATAATTTATCTATAATTTTTCATTAAAAGTTTATAAATGAGTTCACACATCAAAGTTTAAAAATAAAGAAAAAAAAAATAATTACTCGTATATGAAAAAAATAGCACTATAAACATATACTCTAAATTCAGAAAAGATGAACTTACATAAAGTTTGATATGAAAAACAAGATATCTCATTATGGCTAAGTAAATTGCATAGTTAAAATTTTTTAAACAATAAAATATTGAAAAAAAAATAATTACACAAATAGGATATCTATTTAAGATTCTAAGTAATCCACTAACTTACATATGTATGACTCTCAAATAGTATATCTATTAACTTACATATTTATGGGAGTATAATTTTTTGGAATAGTAAACTGTACACTTTCAATTATAAACTATAAACATAATCAATACACAAATTATAATTAAATAAATAAATCAAAGTTCATATGTTTAAATGAGAAAATTGTAACAAACTTAGTAAAATATATAACAATCAACTCAGCAAAATTAATTCAGAAAATAATTAACGCACACAACAATAAGCTCAGAAAACGAACAACAATCAATAATAAGTCAATAATTAACTTAAAAAAATAACAAGCTAAAATTAATTCACAGAATTAACAACAATCAACACTAACTAACTCAAAAATAATTAACTCAGACAACAATAAACTAAAAACTTTAACAACAATTAACAATAAGTCAATAATCAACTTAAAAAATAACAAGCTAAAATTAATTCAAAAGAATTAACAACAATCAATACTAATTAACTCAAATAACAATAAATTTAGAAAATTAACAACAATCAATAATAAATCAATAATTAACTTAAAAAATTAACAAGTTAAATTAATTCAGAGAATAAACAACAATCAACAATAAGTCAATAATTAAATTAAAAAATTAACAAACTAAAATTAATTCAAAGAATTAACAACAATCAATACTAATTAACTCAGAAAATAATTAACTTAAATAATAATAAACTCAGAAAATTAACAATCATCTAAAACACTATCAACTTAAAACAAACCCTAGATTACACCCTACTTAACCTAATATTATCAAATTTCTAATTACACTAAATTAATATAACAAACCCTAATCACACATTTCATTAAAAATTTTAATTAATAATTTAATAAAATGCCTAAGAAAATCATAAACAAAAAAAATTTGAAAAAATACAAAAATTATAAAAAGAATTATCTTTGATGGTGGCTACATAATGGTAAAAATGTGGTAGTGGCAAGAGGCAGCAGTAAAACCTACAATAGTGGAGTTAGGGTTTAATAACATAACAAACAACCAAAAGAAAAAATGGACAACAACTTTACCTACTTGGCGCGGTGGACCTCATCAGCCACGGTAATAGCGACAACCTCCGACCAATAGTAAAGAACACCAACAGCGGTAGCATGACAGAGACTTTTCACAGAGACTCCAACAGCAGTGACGACGACGACAATGTTGTTTATCAGTAGCGATGGCAATTTCAGGTGGCGGCGGCGCACCCTTTCTCATTGGACCAGAGAGAGAGAGAGAGAGAGAGAGAGAGAGAGAGAGAGAGAGAGAGAGAGAGAGAGAGAGAGAGAGAGAGAGAGAGAGAGAGAGAGAGTTTCGCGTTTGAATGTTATTCTAAAATTATTGTCAGATTTACCGGTAAAAAAATCCAACGATAAAGTGTTCGTCGTTGCTTAAACGATGCGTTTTACTAATCCTGTTACCATTGAAATGTTTTAACAGAAAATTCCACAATAATAAATTTAACACTAATAGAATTAATTTTTGTGTCTCTATTTATCATTAGATTTAATGGTAAAATTTTAAATTCAATGACAATTTATTCGAGAGACAAATTTTTATTTACATCTATCAAAAAATTCACTATTAAATCTAATAGTACTTAACATTTTTCTTGTAGTTAATCTACATTAATTCATACAATGGTAGTGAAAAAATGGAAAGTTTCTATTACTCAGTGTTAGAAGAGAGAATTGTATTAAAAAAAATGAATTTAGAGAGAATAAGAATGAGTTGATTGAAATTAGAAATTCTGATGTCTACATGTATATACAAAAATTAAGAGAATATTTTAGAATACATGATAAATATGCTATCTATATGCTAATATTCAAATATAGGCAAATATTAAAAAAATATTAATCATCCAATATTTTTCTTTTTTGTTTTAAGTGAAAATGATCTCATACTCAATATGAGAAGCGAAATTTTAATATTTTAGAAAGTAATAGACGATAAAATACTACTATACCAGTAATAATAATACGGCAAAGAAAAAAAAAAGTATTATATCCTAGAGTATAGCCAAATGAATAAAGTGCTAACAAATTTACTAACAAAGTAATCTCAACAATATTTTATGTTGCTAATAGTAACGGAACCCATTAACTCCATTATAAAAATACTAAGTATATACCAAAAATGACCTACCAAATAATAATAATAATAATAATAATAATAATAATAATAATAATAATAATAATAATAATAATAATAATATACAAAAAGATATATAAAATAAATGTGAATTTGAAATAAAAAAATATAGCTCTGATAAAAATGGATCAAACTCTTAAAAATGAAATGTTTATTTAAATCATGTTAATGTGCTTATTTTAAATGGATAATCTATTTTTTTTTGTTATTTAAAATGGACTATATATCTTTTCTATTATTTAAAATCGTCCATCTTTTCTACTATTTAAAACATTTCATTTTTAAGAATTTAATCTAATTTAAATTATTAATATTTTTATTATTTTCAAAAATTATATTTAATTATTTATAAATACATATATCACATTTACAATGTATACGAGATAATTTTTCATGTATCTAGTTTACAATATAAACAAGATATATGAAAATTGAAAAAAATACACATATCTCCTTTACACTATAAAGGAGATACGTGCAAAATTATCTCGTTTATAGTGTAAACGAGATAAATAAATATAGTATAATTTGATAAATACACTACAAATTAAATAAGTTATTTGTTTTAGTAATTAAAATAATTAAATTATTTATTTAAAAAAATCCGATACACTTATGCTTACATTTTTTTTTTCTGTAAGTAATGTTGTAATATATAAGATTCTTTTACATGTTCTTAAATAATATGTTTCTTTGTACTATGGATGTTGAATAATCAAAATTCAAAATTAGGAACAAAACTAAATATGAAACAATTTATAAGCACAGTTAATTTATTTCCTTAATTAAATTAAAGTAAAATTGTGTAGAATTGATCAGGTTTTGACTCATGCCCGTAACATTTAATTTATATTAATCTTTCTTTTATAATTAAATAATAAACATAAATTAATTATAGTTAGGGTAAAGTATATTTTTTATCTTTGAAATTGGTAAAAATTTTAAAAATATCCTTAAATTTTATTTTGTTTTAATTTTGTTCTAAAATTTTTTTATTTACATCAAATATACTCTCTACAGCTAATATATATATATATATATATATATATATATATATATATATATATTATCTGTTTTCAAAAAAATATAAAAAATTGTTTTCTCAAATCTTAATACATAAAAATGAGAATATATGTATTATTATTTTATGCTATACAAACATTTACGTTCTTTTTTATTATATTATACAACTTAAAATTATAATATCATATTATTAATTATAGATATTTTCTATAAATTATAACAAATTTAATTATGACTCTAAATAAATAAAATAAATAACAATTAATATCATTTTTTATTTTTTTTATATTCAATATTTACTATAAATATAAAAAGTACAATAATTAATAAATAAAAATATGAATAAAAAATAAAACATATCAATTAAAATTAAATTTAGTAACTAATTGAAGGTAAATAATATTTGACAATTATTTTAGTATTTAATTAAAATTTATTTCTTTGTAATGAGATTGATCAAATGACTTTTTAATTATTTTATTCTTATTCTATAAAATAATAAAAAAATAACATATTAGAAAAAAAAATACTTTGACTCAAAGCTATACTCATGAACCACAAAAAAATACTATATACAGTCTTTAATAGTAAAAAAATAATTATAAGAATTAATTATTAATATTGATATCAATCACAATTTATTATTAATATCCTAGTCCTTTTTAAAATATGTTTTACTTTTTTAAAATATATAATGTGTGTAGTATGTACTGTTTAGATCTTTTCTATAATTATAATAAAGATATTTTTTTAAATTAGTATAATTATACATTATTTATTAAATATTAATTGTAACATAATTATAACAAATATATTTTTCTTAAATAAAGAGATTTTTAATAAATGGAAAAATAAAAAAATAATTGATAATAATAAATAATAATAAATGTCATTATTATATCGAAAAAGAATAATTTCATTTCAAATGAAAAAAGAGTTTACGAAAAATTGATATCTCACTTTAATTAGTTAGAGAAAAATCCAATTTTAGTATATTAAGTAGATAAATAGATAGGTAAATAAGATTATAAAATTTTCATGTGTCTCTTCTAACCTACCTTATTATATTATCAACTATATTATATGTATAAAAAAAATTAGTTATGCAAACAGCTATTCATATAAAATATATATTAAAAATAAATTAATATATATAGTTATATATAAATACATATTGACTAATATTACAGGTAATTTTTAAGATTCACATACATAATATTTTTGTTATATTATTATTGCTTAAAAATATATCAAATAGTCCAGATTTGTTTCCATCCTTAGCAAAAGTATATGTAGCACATTTTTATTACCAAATCCTGGCTAAATATCTTACCAAAAATATTTGTTTCATGCATGAACAAATAGGATCTTTTAGCATCTCCAAGTACATTATATAAACCCTTCAATTCTTTCACATTACATAACTAACCATCAAAGTTTAGAGGGGAAAAAAAATGGAGCAAACTACAGTGGTAATTGTAGGTGGTGGACCTTCAGGGCTTGCAATATCAGCATGCCTTAAACAATACTCAATTAGTCACATAGTACTTGAGAAAGAGGATTGCAATGTTTCTCTTTGGAGAAAGCATGCTTATGATAGAGTAAACCTTCATTTGGCCAAAGAGTTTTGTGAATTACCTCTCATGTCTTACCCTCCTTCTTGCCCTACCTTCCTCTCCAAGTCTTATTTTCTCGAATACGTTGACAGATATGTCAAACATTTCGAGATTAGCCCTCGCTACTGCCGGATAGTGGAGTCGGCCATGTACGACGAGGGCGAAAAGATGTGGAAGCTTGAGGCAAAGGCTAGGGTTAAAGAAGGGGATATGGAGAGGGTGGTTGATGAGGTTTATAGGGCAAAGTATGTTGTGATAGCCACAGGTGAAAATAGTGAAGGATATATTCCAAATGTGGTTGGGTTAGATACTTTTGGTGGACAAATATTGCATTCAAAACACTATAAAAATGGTTCTATATTTGCATCTAAAGAGGTTTTGGTTGTTGGATGCGGCAATTCTGGAATGGAAATTGCATATGATCTTCAAATTTATGGTGCTAAAACTTCTGTTCTTATTAGAAATCCGGTAATTTAATTTCGTATCTAAGTCATTCGTATATATATTGAAATAAATTTTAATTATATCTATACTTTTTTATTTTTAAAATATATAATTCTATTGAATCCTGTTGATTTAATACCATTGTAAACACAAAAGTTCATCAATGCATTAAATAATTCTTTTATATTGTGTTGTTATTTGAGTGTTATTAAATTGATAAAAAAATTTAATAAAAAATATTTTTATATATTTTTGATAAATTTTTAGTAATAAAGTAAAAATATTAAAAAATATTTTTTTTAGAAGACAATTTACATCTTTTTTAAAAATATTTTTTGAATAAATATATTTTTTATATAATAAATAAACAAAAATATATTTTTATATTGTTATACATAAACATAATTGATAGAGAAGTCATTCAAATATATATAGAAATAAATTTTAATTTAAATCTTATTGAATCCTTTTGATTTAATACAATTGTAAATACAAAAGTTCATCAATGCATTAAATAATTCTTTTATATTGTGTGGTTGTCTTGAGTGTCATTAAATTGATAAAAAAATATTTTTTTATATTTTATATTTTGACAAATTTTTAATAATAAAATAAAATTATTAAAAAAATATATATTTTTTATAAGTTACAATTTACATCTTTTTAAAAATTTTTTAAAAAATAAATATTTTTTATATAATAAATAAACAAAAATGTATCTTTATATTATTATATCCAAATATAATTGATAAATAAAAAAATTATATAAAATATCTAAATATAATTTTTTTATTTTTTTTTAAATTAAAAAAAAATTTCTTAAAAACCCATCGAAACAAACCTTCTGTCTATATGTCTTTCTAGCCGATTTATTTATTTATTTATTTATTATTTGCCATCATGTTGAATTTCAACAGTAAAAATTCAGAAAATAATTGTAAAATAAAACTTTAATTAGTGATTTTGATTTTGCAATTGTAGGTTCATGTGGTGAGCAAAGAACTAATCCATCAAGGTATGCGCATGCTGAAATATTTGCCGGTAAATATTGTGGACAGTGTGATCACTTTTTTAGCAAACATTAAATTCGGTGATCTCTCTCAATTCGGAATTCATCGTCCAAATAAGGGACCATTCTATCTGAAGGAAGCTGCTGGTAGGTCTCCAATTCTTGATGTTGGAACCATTGCTAAGATTAAAGACGGTGCAATCAAGGTATTTTTTTAAATAATTAATATTTTTTTAATTAATTTATGTAATTTCTTATACCTACAAAACATATATAACAGGTTATCCCTTCTCATATAATGAGAATTGAGAACAACAAAGTGATATTTGGAAACAACACGGAGAAGGAATTTGATGCAATTGTGTTTGCCACTGGATATAAAAGCGTGGCTAACAAATGGTTAAAGGTGAGAATATAATTAATTAATTAAAGTGAGTTGATTATTATTATTATTATATTACTTAATTAATTAATTATTTAATTGAAAATAGGATAATTACAAGTATGTTCTAAACGAAGATGGAATGCCAAAGAATGAATTTCCAAAGCATTGGAAGGGAGAACATGGATTATACTGTGCTGGACTTGCAAGAAGAGGCTTGTTTGGTGTCAAATTTGATGCTGAGGCTATTGCTGACGACATCAACCGAAACCTTCATTGATCACTGTTTTTTTATGGTTTTGGGTTTATCGTTATGCGTTTTTATTTTGTATTAAACTACTATTTCATAAGTAATCTAGGGTTTGTGTCTATGATTATGCATAGATTTTATATGAATAAGCACCATATATATATATATATGTCACATTTTCTTATATCTGGTTGTTTGTTTCAATTTACAATAATGTATAATTAATCACAAAATTCTGCTTTAATTTCTTCCTCAAGTCCATGAAGTTTCAGATGCCATATTTAGTAGTGAATAAGCACCTAAATATTAAGAGTCAAACTTTATATTCATCGTTTTAAACATAAAACATTTATAATTAACGAATTGAGATTGATTTGTCATTAAAATTTTGATTTTTTAAAATGTATTGTGCCAATTTAAAAATAATATTTAGGGTTAATGATATTATAAGAGTTTAAAATTTTATTTGAAATAAAAATAGTATAATTATGGATTTAATAAACTAATAACAATAAAAAGAATTTTGAGATTTGATTAACGTAAAATTTGAATTAATTTGTTGTGTAATTAAATAAAAAATATAATTATAAAAAAATTAATTATCAATTAATTAAGAAAAGTATTCACCCTTTTTAAATGAAAATATTATTAAATATGCATTTTTATTTATTATTTTTTATTTTTAATTATGTAGCATTCACTACCAGAAATATGGGTATTACCAACGGAAAGATACCCACGAATAAAAAATAGTGACAAATTATATGATCGTGATAATCACTTGCAACGTCTTGTATCTCCGTGGCTAAATTTTGTGGATTTTTTCGACGGTTTTATTTGTTCGTGGCTAACTTGAGATGACTTTCCTCATTTACCACAGACCTAAAGATCACCGTGACGAATTCAAACGATTTTCACTTCAAAATTTTGTCTTTAATTTGGCGTTTTTCTCCATCTCTTTCAAAATATTTTTATGCAGTTTATACTTTTTCTCAATTTTTATGCAGGCTTTTCCAATTCTCCAATTGTTAGTTTTTTCTCCCTTCTTCCTTTCTAGTGCTGCCGCTGAAAAATTATACTCTGCCATATCTCCGAATCTTTTTTTAATTTTTCTTTCTTGATTTAAAAGTAATTTTTTTGTGTGGTTGTGTTGTTCATTACTTTATAAAAATCATATTGTAATATAATAAAAAAAAACTAATTCATATACATACAATTTTACTATTTATATTTTTTAGTTGTCACTTTTTTTTTATTCGTATTCTTTCTGGCCAAATACAGTTTCAGTGTTCAATTTCACATTATGCATTAATTTAGAGACTTTATTAATAAAATAAAATGATTCAATTAAGAATGAATGTTAAAATTATAAAAAGAGTATCAAAAGAGTACAAAAAAGTACATATTTATCTTTAATAAAATAACTCTAGCTAATTCTAAAAAATAAAAAATATTAACTATGATTGATTGGAATAATAACTAATTTAATTACTCACTATTAATTTAATGCAATATTAATGAACAAAGTTCTAACTCTTAAAATTCAGAATATTAGTTTTATAACTACATTTTATTATTCTATCTATTTATTAACATTTTATTAATTTAATAAAAAATAAAATAAAATAAACTTTATGGAAGTTATTTTTTAACTATGTACAATATTTTTATTCTTTTTTTATTCAAAGGTATCAAATTTTTAAGTTTTAAGTTTATTTATTTTAATTTTTATTGATGCCATTTTTTTAAATCCAACGGGTCAAAATTCTAAATTCTAATTTGTATGTAAAATTTTTAAAATATAATTTAAAGTTATAAAATTTACAATTTAATATTTTTATTAAAATTAAATTTTATTCTAAATTAAAAATGATAGTTACTTCACTAAACAAAATTCAAATTAATATTTATAATAAGATAAATGAAATTTTTAGCGATAATGTTAAATGTAACTAGTAGCCCACTCACCCAGTTTTTACGATAACTTCCTCACACTATTTTTTTCTCCAAATTCCCTATTTGTTAGCTCCTGTAATTGATTCAAGTTTAATAACATGCAACCAACCCCTCTCGCTAATAACATTCTCTTCAGTTTCTTCAAATCCGTAATTTCTTAGTTCCTGCAACTAACCTTCAGAGTAAATCCGTTATGCTTTCCTGTTTAAATTCTGAGTACGATCGCATTAGACATTTTGTGGAAGAGAAAGGACCATGATTTGCAGCAGTTCGAGTACCGTCAGTTCGAGTCGCCGAAGAAGCAAGCAAAATCGGTGGAATCCGATTCTACGGCAAATCGCAAAGAAGACTTGAAGGAACCCTAGGTTGCTTCATTGCACCTCCTTCACTGTCACTCTCTCTCGAGGTAGTGCTCTGAATCTTGCCTCTCTAAAATACTAGTCGATTTAAATTTTCTCTTCTTGTTGTTGGTGGACATGAGTGCATTGTCTTGGATTTGCATGTTTTATTCATTTATCCTTTTGATGGTATAGAGAATGAATTTTTGGTATAAAGTATAATTTAAATGCATAAATATAATTATCTACTTAGTAGTACGTACTAATGTGATTAATTATATTCCTAATTAACTTTAGTTCTCTTTTATATGCTAAAATTCCTAAAATCAACATTATTTTGGTAATGCTCATTGCCATAGCAAGGTAGCAAACAAGAGTTATTATTTACATTTCTTATCATTTCTTGTGTTTCTTACTTTTGAGTCTAACTTTATGCATTTAGTTTTGTATATTCTAAACCACTTCATAAGAAGAAGTTCCACCATTTAGATCACTATGGTAGCATCCATTCTTCAAACATGTAATTTTTTATATACTTAACTTTTTTAAGAGCCTAATCTTTGTGAATATTTCTTTTTATATGAGTGTTATTTTGTGATCATAACAATGTTAATTAGTGTAGATCAAACTATCTCAAACGAGAGAGATTTTAGTTTGATGTATGAAGAAGAAGGAATTTTTAAGAATGGTAAGAAGCATTCTATACGTTGATCAATAGAAATGAGGTGGCAGTAAAAAAAACTTCTTAAAAAATTGTAAGGATACTTTATTTGATTTGCTTCTTTCAACCTTTCTTTCATTATAACACTAGATAGTAGTTGAGACTGTTTTCTTTCAATTATTAAAGCGAAGTTGTTGTGTGATTGAAATTTGAAATTATTTAATAAAGAATAAGAAAAGTGAATTCATAATTGAAGTGGAGGCTATAGGTCATGTTAGACATAAACATCTTATGTGCCTGCTTGGAGGGAGTTAACAAGTATTTATTTTTAGCAAAGTAAATCATTTTAAGTTATTATTTATGCTCTCACAACTCCTGAGTACATAGTATCTATTTCTTTGTATTATCAATAGCATTTTTATTTGTTTTCGTTTCAATATTTAAGCTACTAATGGATGAATATGTGAACAATGGTAACTTAGAGTAATGGATGCATGTTGCCATGGAACAAGGGACACTTACCTGGAAGATCCGCATGCTCGATATGCTCGATAATTACCTGGTAAGTTCAACTTTCTACTCTAAAATATTGATCTTGTTAATTGCTAATACATTTCTATTTTTATTTTTAAATTCTGTCTCTAAATGAGTTTGATTGTAATCTGATATCTTACTTACTTACATGAAGCAATTGAATTGAAAATTGTTTAGCAGGGTATAAGTCTAGCAATATATAATATATTGATTGATGAGGAGTTTAATGATATGTTTTATGTTGTGAAAATGAAAACTCAGCTTTATTGGGTATGCATTTTTACTTTTTTTACATTAAACTATTATTTTAAATAATGTCTTGGAACATTTTTTTTTTCATGAATTAAGAGATAACACAATCTTATTTGAATGTTTTTGTAGGTACTCCAATGAAGACGTTAGAGATCTAATAATGATGCATTCTGATACTTGATTTTGTAATAGTTTAAACTCGTTTAGTTCAGGATATTTGCTTTTCAACATTATTACTTAAATTTCATATTTTTATTAATAAGAATTCTACTTATATGGATATAGCTAATTTCTTTTTAATTTATACGATAATTTTGTACTAAGTAGCATCTTTTATATATATATATATATATATATATATATATATATATATATATATATATATATATATATATATATATATATTTTTTTTAATTTATCTTTTATGATTAGCCACGGAAAAAACCATGGCTAAATAACCCACTAACATTAGCCACGGACAAAATTGTGGCAAAAAAACCCAGCCCACCAATATTAGCTACGGACAAAATTGTGGCAAAATTATACTTGTTGATTATATTGTTGTCATTTAGCCACGGTTTAGAGTGTGGCTAAAATAGTAAAAACCGTGGCTATTTAAATGTCTCCACGGGTCACAAAACCGTGGCTAACAGACCAAAAACCGTGGCTAACTGAAAATGCGTCGCCCTTGTTAGCCACGGATACCCATTCGTTGCTAACGCTTCATTGCCACGGTTTTTCTTGATTTTAGTCACGGTTTTTTCCGTGACTAATCACCGTGTTTCTGGTAGTGATTCCTGATATACATATACTAAATCAATTATTTAAACTCATGAATAGCATTAATTCATTACTAATAGCCCTAACCAAAGGGTTTAATTTATTCATGCTAGGTAAAAAAAAAACAGTCAGAACTTATCTTATTTAATATTTATTAATTGTCGCAACAATTAATAAATATTAAATAAGATAAATTATGACTGTTTTGACTAATTTTCTTTGGTTATCAAGCATTTCCGTAATTTATTATTTCATGCTAGAAAATTCTTGCCAAAAGTTAAGGGAATTCCCACTAGAAGCCTTTCTATTCTCTCTATATATTCTGTGTTAGGGTTCTTCTAAAAATATGCAATCTCAAAATTAAAATCTATCTGATAACGAAATTATACAGCACACTCAAAATTCTTAACAAATCTTTAGGCCTGACCATTTTTTGTGAATTTACTTGGTCTCTGCAGGCCCAATGATATGACATATCAAAAAATTATGAATAATCATACTAGCAGATCCGGAGAAAATTTTACAATAGTATAAATTCTTAAGAAAAAATATTAAATAAATCTTTCAAAATTTTTGTATTTATAAGTCTATGACGTAAAAAAGGTATTAAGTGTTTAAAGAATCGTAATAGTAGATTTATATAGATCTCTGAGAAAAAAATAAATAGTGTCCAATATTATAATTTTTAACAATTTATAAATAATCTAATATTTTTAAAAAAATTAGTATTTAAAAAAGAATCTCACATATGAGAATACAAAAAAGTCTTATATACGAGCAAAATTAGAATAATTTTTAGGAAGGATCAATATAAAAATATCTTAAAAAAATTAAAATTAAGGAAACTAATAACATAAAAATTAAAGATCTCTATATATACTCTTATCCAGTGGCGGAACTTGAAATAAAATTTTGGGAGGGCCACATAGAAGATAATTGTTAAGATGCTTTTGATATGAACCCATTTAAAATAAGTTCGCCTAATCTCATCTCTCTTAATTGGGTGATATTGCCAAATTTAAAGCCATTTTTCAGAGTCTTGTTCCAAAGAATTAAGGTTAAACTCAACTCTTTAAACTTTTGAAGATTGTATCTCACTTTCTTCGTGATTCGTTAAAGTAGAAAAACTATCTACAGGTATTAATATTATAAAAGTTATATGTTCTCTTTCTTGAATATTAGCCTTCTTCTTAAAAAATGCATCAATTCTTTAATTTTTTATGATTATTTATATAAAAATTTGAATATATATCCTGTAAAATATGTAAAAAAGAAGTTAGAAAGACAAATATTAAAATTTATAATTTTTATTGAATTTTTTTATCAATTTATACAAATACAATAATATCAATACTTATTGAATATTTTAATATTTTTATCATATAAAAATTAAATTAAATAAACAGTAAAATATAAAATAATATTAAATTACATAAAATGAGTGTTACTTATTGAATAGAGAGCTGCGAAATGCGAATACATTCAGTTCAGTCCAAATCCAACATGTTTTGAATATTTAAAACTAGAAACTATTGTGCAATAAAAATAAGAGATGAAGATTAAACTTTGGTATTTTAAGTCATAGTAAAGTATTTTGAGCCAACTGAAATATTTTTTATTTTTTGAAAAAATATTACTAATTTTTTTAATAAAAATTTGGGGGGACGATGACCCCCTTTTGTCTGAACTTAGCTCCGCCCTACTCTTATCAATTACCATAATAGTTAATTATTTTTGTGGTAGAAATTCTCTTAAAATCTTTTAACTCGTAATCATATATACATTCTTTCTTTTTATTATTATCTTTTTATTCTTCTTAAATATGAAAAAGGGTTTATTCTTGCGATAATTCTCTTATTATCTTGGTCATCGTCCATACAGGCTTCAACATGGTTTTTATCTCTTTAATAAAAAATAAATAAATAAATAAATTCACCAGCTATATATCACTCACTATAGTCAGTAGTATATATATATAATTGCAAGTGGCTGAAAACGACACAACTCAGTGAATTAAGTCTTTTTGACTTCTTTTTATTTGTCTAATTCTTCAAGACTCAAGTCAATGGAATGAACTATACATTGTGTTGAAGCAATGCACTAACATTTTGTTAGGCATGATTAATAATTACAAAAGTAAAAATATCACTTTAAGCTTTTTCCTAGAAGTAACACTACTTTTTTTTATTTCACGTTATATGCCCTTTTATTGTATTGAAATATAATTACTATAGATTTTTTTAATTCTATTGTCTTTTTATTCTTAATTGTTTTTGGATTCAACAAGAAGCGGCATTTAGATATGATCTTTTGGTCGACAGAAATTCAATTTATAAATTTAGTTTTTGGCAAGTGGAACGAGTTACAACTAATTAAAAAAATTAGTAATGAAGTTGTCGTGTTCTTCATGACTAATTTGAGTATTAGTGTGATTGAGTATATTTATTTAAGTTACTTAAATGATTAATTAATGAGAAAGTAACAAAATAAGATATATAAAAAACAAAGTTAAGATAAAAAAAAAGGTTAATTTTAATATTTTTAATTTAATTAAAAATCTAATTAAATATTTAAATACAATGTTTTTAGAATAAATATTTATTAATTTTAATATTTTTAACTTAAAAAAAATAATTACAAAATAAAAAATATAAAAATTTAATTATAATTTTGCTAAAAAGACCAACACAATATTTAAATCTACAAAACAATGAATTGTGTTAAAATTCAGCTTCACCTAATGTTTTAATAAGAGAGATGGTTTGGTCATGAATGAAAGAAACTGATTAACTGAATGAGATTGTGTTATTCTTGGATGAGTTTTATACACATCAGTAGCTATATACACATGTGGCAGAAAAGAATTGTACCAGAAATTCTGTTAGAACAGAAATGGAATCTTGCCCACTAAGAAATTTTATATATTCGGAGTTTGATATAGCTCAAGTACAACAAGATTCTAACCAACTTAGTTTTTTTTTTTTCGAATTTTTACAGTATCTCCTAATTTTATCGGTCAAAATAACTAATACATTGCGATATTAAACTCTATTTAAAAGTTTGTCGTCAGTAAAATTAAAATTTTTGGACATTTATTTAAGCAGATTAGTAGTGAGCTAACTAGTAGACTAATTTAACTTAGTTTTAAACCAATTTAATTGATCAAGAAACGAAACTAGATAAAATATTAGAAGAGGCTAAAAATATTTACACAATAAAATAAAACTAAAATAAAATTTTAAGAAGGACTAAATTAAAATTTATATATAATTTACATGTAAAAAATTAAAATTAAAAGGTCATTCTCCTTCTTTTTCATTATGTAACTCCACCATTAATCTAGTGATGAACTCACTTATTTATTTAACAAGAGTTTAAATTTCACTTCACACATGCAGTCATCTATTAATTTTATAATATCTATTAAGATGCCTATATATATAGCTAGTATTAATTACAAAACTATTGTGTTTGATCTTTAATTGTTTTTTATTATTACTTTTATTATGACTAAACATATTTTTTCTTTAATTTCAGCTATCATTTTTAAAAAAATAAAAATAAAACGGAAAATAATTTTAAAATTAAAATTATAACATTAACAACTAATGAATGATACTTAAATATTATAATATACTAATTAAGAATTAAAAATAAATATGAACTAAAGATAAAAACAAATGAGAGAGAAACCAATCAATTAATCGGCAATAATATTCGGCCTTTGATTGATGGTGTTCATAAGTTGCAGATCGTTGACTGGTTTAAAAATCAAAGATCCATGAAAATTATATATATAATTCTTAATCTTGGAATAGTCAAAAGAATTGATGAGCAACCTATTATCGCCATCCTCATCAGAGCTAGAAACAAAATATCCGCAACATTATCTTATTTATTTATTTATAAAAATAAAATTTCATTTATTCGTGAGCGCGACGCTTACACAAATATTATTATTATTATTATTATTATTATTATTATTATTATTATTATTATTATTATTATATAAAAAAGTATTATTGTATGTAATATTATTTAGTATCAAGATTTGATTATTGAATTTTATATTGAAGCTTATTTGATAATAACATCAAACTGTGATAATAATAATAAAAGAAGGTTCTCAACCTAGCTACATATGGTGCCATGAGGCTTCCTAGAAACAAGTCTTGATGAATACTTTTTGAAAAAACATAACATATAAAAATACAAGATGCTTGATTTTGACATATATATTGCTAATAAGGGGAAAGGTACCTGAAATTGGCCTAGTGTCCCAATTTTAGTTTTATATATAGTCTATTAGGTCATCACCATTTGAAAATTCAATAATATTTTATTAGAGAACATTGTTGAGTACGAGAAGGTAGTTAACTAATTTAGGTTGATCTAATGATTAATTTATTAATTTATTTAAGTAAGTATCAAAAATTTAAATTTTATTTTGTATATACAAAAAATCTTTAAATAACATATAAAAATTTAATTTATAATAAAATAATCTTTATTCTGTCGAGTTAAAAGATTCCATGGAACCAAT
This sequence comes from Arachis stenosperma, assembly GCF_014773155.1. Lineage (NCBI taxonomy): Eukaryota > Viridiplantae > Streptophyta > Magnoliopsida > Fabales > Fabaceae > Arachis > Arachis stenosperma. The sequence continues at coordinate 141,796,309 of NC_080382.1, read as the reverse complement.
AAAAAAAAGTTGCATGCTTATATGAGACAATCAATAATGAAGGTTTGATGTTATTAGCTACAACAACACTTTGAATCAATTAAGGAAGAATCCTCAGCCACTTATAAGTTATAACCATAAACATGAAAGACCGAGGAAGATACATATGAACTTCCAAGTAAGTGTGTTTGGGAATCTTGTCACAATTTCATGGGACCCCAAAAAATCTTGGTATTTAATTTAAGCTATCATTTGACTTGAGTCAACGAATAATGTTAATTAAGAATTCCGAACACAAAAATGAGCAAGCATTGGACTATATTATGATTGGTAGGTTGACATACACTATATGCAACATCTTTGTTGGAAAACTTGTTATCAAGAATAATTTAAAAAATATACTTCACAAAATAATCTTTAGTTAATAGAGATAAACTAATAAAATAGATTTAATAATTCAATAATGATTTTCACATAAAAAAATAAAAGTAGCATGTATAGTGGAAATGTGAAATAAAAATTGATAAAGTAGTATATCAAAAAGAATGGGAAGGGTAAATGATTTCTTTTAAAAGGTTAAATTGCTGAAAGAAACACTATGCAAGAATCTTTGAATGATATTATATTATTATTATTTAAATATCACACATATATGTCTATTTCATACTACTAAATTTTGAAAGTAATTTAAAAGTCTTTGTACAATAAAGTTGAAGTCAAATTAAAGGATAATTTACTTAAATAAAATGTTTAAAAACACATTTTATCATAATATAACTTTTTCAAATTGAAGATGCAATTATAATTTTAACAATTTTATAGAAATTATTACTAGTAGCAGGCAGCAGATTAGGGATAAACGTAAATTATTACCGACAATCATAATTTACATTGAAAAACGTGCAACCAGAAATTACTATAGACTACCACGGTTTTTGAAAGAATAAATTTGAGCATAAATCACTATAAGTAGTAATGGTTTATGTATGCTTTATGCATATGCTTCTTGTCTATATATACCCTTCCAAGGCAATGAGGTAGTAGTGGAATGTCATTTTTTACAAATAGATAGTGAGAAGAGTTTTCTAACACTAGTGCATTGTTCTGACAAAATTCAGAAAAACAAAAAGTACGGTGTTAAATTTACGGATAGGGAACTACTTAGCATTTTTATCCTGTCGTTGAGTACGTTGGCCGATATAAAAAACAGCATATTACAGAAGTTGGGGGTGTGTGGGACAAAGTAGGTAAAAAAGTTGTTTTACAAGATTCCATTACTGTTGTGTCAACTGGTGTGAAGTATGAGACATTTGTGATAGGGTCCGATGAAGATATGCAGGTCTTGTTTCACTGTAAGAAAAGTTTTCCCGAAATTAGAATACCCAAGTTGTTTGCCAAGTTGGAAGTTGGTGTCAACAGCTCTGGGGCATCAGCGCTGAATCCTCAGTCAACGACAATAGGCAGGGGTGCCTCAATGTCGATGCTTGTGGTAGTACCTGCTTGTTTGCTGATTGATCCTCCATGTGTTGCAGTTGGTACTGCTAGTTCACCTCGGGGTCTTCCTGATTTTGCAATTGAGTCTGGACCAGATCGAGTTGAAAATGCGATCGAGAGGATGATTCAGACGATGAGCCAATCAACATTATTGGAGACAATGATGATGATACTCCGAGCAATCCACCTATACCCCATGAACCATCGAGTTCCGGCACACAGTAACATCCTCCACATTTGTCGACCTTGAACTTGGAAGCCTTAGGCCAACAGTCGGGTGTCGATGCAACGTTTGGGAGTCAGGGACTACATAATGCAATCGCTCCAACAGAATTTCAGATTGGCCAATCTTTCCAAAGTAAGGATGAAGCCGTGTTGAGCATAAAAGATTACATTCGGTGTGGAGTTGAGTACAGTGTGATAGGAATCGGACCATCTTAAATACCATGGGAGATGCAAAGAGTTCGGTAAAAAGTAGACGTGGATGATTCATATCACGCTCTGGCAAAGGAAGAGCACTTGGAAAGTGCGGAGGTACAACTGACCGCACACGTGCTTGGCCATATCGATATCAAGTGATCACAGGTATCTTGATTATCATGTCATATGTGCGAGAATTTTTTGTTGGTTAGAGCCGATGCATCGATAACGATAAAGGTGTTGTAGCAAGCTGCTGAGGCTCCCACACAATCTAAAACATTCAACACAATCGTACATTAGAACATTATTTACAGTGATAATGGTGAACCGCTACTTATACAAACAACCACAGACATAAAACTTACATCTCGAGCGCTCAATCGATCTAATGCCACGCGATACTGTATAACCCTTTGCTCCTTCCCACCAGTTGGTGATAAGTATGCTACCCACCTGAATGATAGTAAGTGGTAAGATGAAGGTTTAACACGACATATAATAGTTTATAAACTTGAAACAAATAAATGACACCTGGATGCCAATGGAAATAAAAAATCCTCAAACCCTTATGGCCTCAGAGAGGGGAACCACTAGAAGATCCAACTCTGTAGCAACTGAAAAGGACCCACCAAGTTAGTGACATTTTTATTCGCCACCTGGCATATGCATTGGTACAACCATGCCAATGCAGCGAATCCCCAGCTATAATTATCCATGTCATCAAGATTCGGCACAAAAGGCAACCACCGAATATGAACCCGCTTCGCACTCTTGTCACCAAATAACTAAGTGGATAACAACATCATAATATAGGCACTGCGTATATGCGAATAGTATCCTCGGTCGCATCAACTGGTAACACCCTAAACCTCTCGTGGAACTATGTGAAGTGGATTGTCATCTGCTTGACTTTATTCGGCGGTGGCAGCTCACTGAATAACTCTTTAAACCATTTCCAAGCTGGTCGGCCACCCTCTATGAACTTTTTGAACTCAGCTAGGCACCCACTAACGGCCTTCCCATCGATAAGCAACCCAAGCTGATATGCCACATGTTGTAGCGTTATGGTGCACTCTCCGAAAGGCATATGAAAAGTGTAGGTCTCGGGACACCACCTCTTAATGAATGCACTGACTATAGGCTCATCCAACCAGAACCAATGACTGTTCAGCCTGGTCAGGTAGTACAAATCAGCCCTCTCCAAATAAAGTATGATTCGTTCATGCATAGACATATTTTATTGCCGCCGAACACTGTAGATACACCTACTCGGCTGCACCATGCATTAAAAATAACCACGACGCAATTAAATTCTACTTGATACATGCATAAACAATAAATAATTACTCAAAATAATTAAATAATTAAAAATAACTACAACGCATAAACACTAAATAACATCCGTAGCCTCTCTAATTACAAAAACACAACAAAGTCTAATATTTCATCCGCATTAAATCTTATACCTTCAACCATAGTTATATAACCGAACCAGTAATCAATCCGGTCATATGATCGGGTCATCAAGTAACTAGTTCAACTGGTGAGTCATTGATTCACCCGGTTAACCTGGTCATAATTAAAAAAATATAAAATTATATAAATAAAATTAAAATATGTCTTAAAACTTAAAATGCAAGTTTTTACAAATATTAATAATCTAATATCAATTTTTAACCATAACTAATGATCTTAAAAAAGATAATAAAGTAATCTCTAGTACAAAATATATTCTCAATTTAAATCAACAAGGGCGAATGAAGAACACAATCGGTAAATCAAGTCCAAGGAGTGATCTCAAAGTCAGCATCAATATCTTCATAGGACGAATTTGAGATGAAGACATTTTTAAAATTCTAGCAAAAGAAATAAAATATTTTTAGCAACAAAAAATTGACCTAAGTGAGTTTTTAAGCAACGCAGCAACAACCACCAAAATATTCAATTCAAATGTTATCATCCAGCAACAAAATTCAAGTATTCAACTCAAACATTATCCAGCAACAAAAAAATTATCCAGCAAGTTGTCAACTCAAAACCTCAAACATTATCCAGCAACAAAAAAAATTATCCAGCAAGTATTCAACTTTGTTATCCAGCAAGTATTCAAATTTTCTCAAGTTCAATAACTCTAAAACCAAATACAACAGCAACGTTAACCAGATTTAATAACAATTCTAAGTTTCTAATTCAAATTTTCTCAAGTTCAACAACTCTAAAACCAAATACAACAGCAACATTAACCAGACTTAACAAAAATTCTAGTGAAAGAACAGAGTAAAAAATTTGAAGGGAGCTCACCTAATTGACTGATTCCGACACTGCGTTTGGCGCGACACAAGATGACGACGATCACCACCCGAGGGAGCAGCTGCTGCTTGACTGATATTGTCTGCTTCTGCCGCTGATGAACCAAACACAGGGGCACAGGACCGCGACGACGATCGAGATGGGAGGACGAGGTGAGAGACCGAGAGAGCGACGAAGTGAGGGGTGAGAGATTGAGAGTGATGACTGTCGAGGTGAGGGGAGAGACGAAAGAGTGACGAGGTCAGGTGAGGCCGTGAGCCAGTGAGTGAGATGGAGAGAGTACAGAGACGAGGTTGCTAGGTTAGGGGGGTTCCACTCAGAGTCTCAGAGGCTGGCTGGGTTAGGGTTTCCTTGAAAGGGAAAGGGGGCGTCTGAAACGACGCCATTTCAGTTATTAGGGAAAAAAATAAACACGACCTGGACCAGGTTAAATTAATCGGTCGGGTGGGTCACCGGGTTTCATGAAAACCCGTCGGATCGAACCAGATTTGACTAGGTAAGCCGGTTCACAAGTGGTTCGGTCTGGTCAAATGACTGGGTGACCGGATTTTCGGTCGAACCGGCTGGATCGAGTCGGATCTGATAATTATGCCCTGAACTATAAATCTTAAGGTATGATATTGTCCATGTCCTATACGCTACATACTACATTCTATATCACAAAGTCTAATACTAAATTATAAATATAAATTTAGAGAAAGTCTAGGGGACAGCACTTTTATTAAAATTTGGTCAGCGCTTAATCAACAAAAGAAAAGTGAGTAATCCCACACCATTAGATATAATCTCACACCATTAAAATTTAAAAATACTCATAATGGCTAATTGATGGCTACAAATCACAAAACTTGCTGGTCACCTAACACTCCTCATTAATTTATATATTCTATTTTCTATACCCTACATTCTAGATCCTAAATTTTAAAGTGTAATACTCAACTACAAAGATTAAATTATAAATTCTAGCTCCTATACCCTACATACTAGATTCTATTTTCCAAATTCTAAGACTAAAAGAAAAACACGCTCACCTCATCAACAATGGCACCCACAATGTATGCAACGCTATTCAGTCGGTACAAGCTTTGTTCGTCTGCCATGTTATCCAATTGAAGGTCAACTGATGAGAAAATCCGAATCCGCTCCCAAAATCCTTCTCCTTCTCTCTAAAATTTTCTCTCTCTAACAAATTTCACACTCCACACCAAACGAAGAATCCGCGACTTGCTATCGCGGTTTTATAGCCCCTGTTAACGTAAATCGCGGTTAGCTCTAGCGGTTTATATCCAAGCAATGCAACACATAAATCGCTAGTAGTTTATGCCCAAATCCATTCCTTCAGAAACTGTTGTTGCCTATAGCGATTTTTGATTGTACGTTTTTTAACGTAAACCGCGATTGTCAATAACGATTTATATTCATCCTTATCCATTACTATCAGTAGCGGTTTTTATAGAATAAAAAAAATTGTAATTGCGTCTTTAGTTTAAAAAAATTGTATTCTAGTAAAATGTGTTTTTAAACATTTTATTTGATTTGAGTGAATTGTTCCAAACCAAAATACAATAAATTGAATGTGGAAAGAACATATGTTTAAATTTATGTCTCTCAAAAGGTTATCGCTGGTGAGAAAAATATAATTAATTTCTATATACTTTTATTTTAATTTTTAAATTTTTATTAAGCCTTTGTTTCTGGACAATATCTTTTACAGATAAAGAACTACGATCTTCTAGATTCCATCAGCGAAGCTTAATGATAAATATAATATTTTTTAAAACAAAATATTTTAAAAAAATAAAAAATCAGTCTAAAATAGTATAAAATTGTTTTATTTTATATATTTATTATTATTAGAATAATTGAATAATAATAAATGTAATATATAAATGTGTAATAAACACATATATTATTTTATGCATTTTCAATATTTAGTGACCAAAAAGTAGTAAAAGATAAAAAAATACATCAGTAAATATATATAATTTAAATACCCCTTTAATTTAAACAAGCTATATATAACCCACATAAAATTAAAAAAAAAATTATCATTTGATGGAATATAAAATATAATTAACTTTCAATAGAAATTGTTGATTAAATGACAAATAACCTTATTTTTTTATTTTAAAAAATATTCATTTTAAATAATCTTATTTACCGTATATATTTTCACCCTCTTCTTATTCAGTGTTTTCATCACTTTACAATAATGCACTTAGGCTTGTTTAATGTTTGTAGGCTCTCTCACAGAAACGCTGCTCCAAAATGTTAATATCGCGCTATATTTAATAAAATATATAAAATAAAAATTAATTTCAATATTAAATAACTGAGAAGCCACAAAATAATTATTTTTGATAAAGTTATTATATTAATTAAATTCTTAAGAATTTATTTACCCAAGAGAGATGAAAAAAGGACCAACTTATTTTTGCTATAAACTAGAGCTTTATTTTATTTTGCAAATAATACTGTCAAACTCACCCTTAATCCTTAAATTATTAATGGCACACTAAACATATTCTAGAATCTATGTAGCATGAAGTCATGAACCCTCCACTTCTGAATATATATATATATATATATATATATATATATATATATATATATATATGATGTCATTTTATCTCGTAGCTCATATGCAAGCAATGACTCAAACTTGTGTGGTTCAAAGCAACTTGAAAATTATACAAAACACCAAAACTGTGGACTTGAAAATTCCATTTGAAAATAGGTTAATTTTGTCCGATTATTAGACATTTAGACTTGTCATTAAGTTCAATCTTTTTCGTTCTGTTTTTTCTTTAAAGCACTACTATTCTCTCGTATTATAAATTATTAAAGATATAATTATTTGTATATTTTTTATTAATTTAAATTTTTAAAAAATAATATTATGACAAAAATAATATCGCTCAAATTGGATAAGATTGCTTACATATATTCTTACATAATATAAATTTAACACATCATGTTAGAAACACTCACAATAAAAGTGGGTATTGTCAAATTTATTCAAATATATATGCAACGTAAGTTACATGTTTGTTGGTACGGTATTGTAAAACTCAAAATTTAACATTTTTTTTTATCTGTTATAATACATTTTCTTTTAAAAATTTAAATTGATAAAAAAGACACATTACTTATTATATATTTATCGTATTTCTTATGTAAAAGTATTTTTCTAAGTTTGAATGAATTTTTTTGCATAGATTTTTTTTTCTCTTTTTATTTGTTTTAACAAATATCAAATTTTATATTTTTCGATCATAAAAACTGTGATATTATATTATGATATTACTTTTCTAAAAAATTTAAACTAATATAAAAAAATATATAAATAATTATACCTCTAAAATTAACAATATTTTCTGATTTTTTGTAGGCTAACAATAAATTTGTCACATATTTAAATTCTATTTTAAAATTTATTATTGATTAAAAAATTATTATACAAAAAAGTTAAACTTCCAACAGTTAAGTAAATGAATAAAGTGAATATTTGTTCAAAATTTAACATATATCTATATTTACAGCACTTGAAACTTGATATGACAAGTCTTCTCCAAGTCATCTCATTATTTTTTCCCCATACTTTATTATTCATAGCAATTCATTTTCAATGGTAATGGTACGTGGCAATCCATAATCCTACTTTAATTTTGCATATTACCTTTCAAACTTCAATATCATTATTAAAATTTCAATTCATAGGAAACTCACCATGAAGCCTCCTAAAAGCTATCTATAAAAATATATATACTCTTTATTTGGTGAGCCCATGTATGAAATGAATTAATTAATTATTATGGTACGAGAATTAGTAAGATGACAGATCAAAAGGATCATCAAATTCCTGAAGCAGAGTCACCACCTGAGAGTGATGACTTGAGCAACAATTGGTCTCTTGAATTATCAGATTACTTGGCCATTGATGATGATACTCAATGGCTTGATGATGAGTCATTTGTTTCTCAGCATAATCTTTATCATCAAAACTATGTTTTCCATCATCAACAACCCATTCAAGTTGAAGGAGCTACCTCCAACTTTGAGAGCTCTTCATCAACAAGTAAGTCTATATTGCCTTTAATTTTGTTTTTACTTTTATGTTGTTTTAATTCAAAATATCATTAGTTACATACAGGATATTTTAAGTTACACTAATCTAATATAATTTACCTATTTTTATACAAGAAATATTAAATTCTGCTAGCATATATTTGATGATCCATAAATGCTCTTCTTTTTCAATGAAACCTTCACATATTACAAATGAAACTGCATTTGTTTGAGTATTCATTATATGTGACATCAAATCAGTTAGGGAAGTTTGTCATATGGTAACTAATTTCTCGCGAAAAAAATTGTTAGAGGGCTAGCAGAATTTATTATTTTTGGCCAACAGTTAGCTATCAATGTTTAAAAATGTGGGTTAAAAATACGTGATTGGATTATTAGACTAAAGAAATTAAGTTGATAGCTAAAAATAATGGTCAAAAACCGATAAAGTCTACTTATCTTCTAACATTTTTTCATCACTCAATGTTCAACTTTAACTTTAGCGACTAATAAGTAAATAAAGAACACGTCTCTAAATTGGTGACAAAATATTTATTGTTGATTTATCACTAATAATTTCTCGCTAGATAGTTATAAATTAACAACAAAAAATATTAATCTTTACAAAATTTTGTTGCTAATCTGCCAAATTCTTGTAACAATGCAAAGAACATTTGCAAATGTGTCTCTTTTCTCAAAGCTAGCTAAGAGCTAACCATGCATACTATCATCTTTGGTTCTTCTTACAAAAGCAGTTTCAAAAGTCACATATATAATTACTTCAACTTTTGATGAATTATTTATGTGGACTTAATTAATCATAACCATGATTGGTCATGCATGCATATATATGCATGTGTCTTAAAAGACATAAGCAGTGGCCATGAGAAGAAGGAAGCTAAACATAGATATGCATTCAAAACAAAATCAGAGGTTGAAGTGTTGGATGATGGATACAAGTGGAGGAAATATGGAAAGAAGATGGTCAAAAATAGCCCCAATCCAAGGTATATAGTGTATATATGTATTCATTTCATTATCATTATTATATAGTGAAAATTAAGGTGAAGTCGACTTCACGTGAAGTTGATATCTGAGAGCCGTTAGATAAAAATTTAGTCAAATCAGACAAATCATCTAACGACTCTCAGATATCAACTTCACGTGAAGTCGACTGCACTTGAATTTCTACCTTATTATTATATGTATATATACATGGTGTATATCATGAACGAATTTATGTGTAATTGGTTTCTAAGAAAAGATTCACATCATGACAAAATTAAAAATATATATATAATTTATTTATACACCTTTATAAAAATTATTGTAAGAAAATAATATAACAAACCTTTTATCAAATTCTGTCCAGTGCAATAATAAGTATATATATAAAGCACCCCTAAACCCTAAATAAAAAAAGTTTAATGAATAGAAATAATTTATATATTTATTATATTTGATTACACAGGAATTATTATAGGTGTTCAGTGGATGGATGTTCAGTGAAAAAGAGAGTAGAGAGGGATAGGGATGATCCAATGTATGTCATAACAACCTATGAAGGAATCCACATTCACCATCCTTCTTCATCTCGCTACTAGCTTTATATATATAACCCACGCTATATGTAAACTTATTTATCTTTACTAAGGTCTGTAAATAAAGAAGAATATTAGAGGAAAATATTTATGATATTTCTTTTTGTGTTGGTATATACCACCATGCATAGTTTTCCACCTAAACAATGTTGGTCTAGCTAGTTAGATTATAAGATTGAATTAATCGATATTTACCAAAAGAAATTAGAAAGTTAACTTTTATCACTCAATATCAGTCAATTTTTTAAATTTATTTTTTGTTTTATATTTTAAACTTTTAAATTTTAAATTCTAACTTCAAATCATAATCCTGCAAAAAAATAAGAGTTAAAAATTTAATTTTATAATAAAAATAATTGATTAAAAATATAATTTTTTATACTTATTTATACTGAATTATGATTAATATTCGGTTTAATTACTCTGTTGGTTCTTATACTTTTGCGAAATTTTCAATTAGGTCCATATACTTTTTTCCTTTTAATTGAGTCATTGCACCAAAAAATTTTTTAATTGGGTCCCTACACTTTTTTTTCCTTTTATTTAGATCCCTATATCAATTTTTTTTTAGTTCGGTCCCTATAAAATTAAGCCAATTACTACTAAAAAGGACTTAATTGAAAAAAAATTTAGTGTAGGGACTCAATTAAATAAAAATAGGAACCTAATTGAAAATTTTATGAAACTATAGGAACCAATAGAGTAATTAAACCTTAATATTCACTACAAAAAAGCCGACAGATAATAGCTAACGGTAAAAAAATAAAAAATAAAACATTTTATGCTTGTCCCGCGTAATGGTTGTGGCATTTTCATGAAAACATAACAAAATAAAAATACAAATATGAAGGGATTGTGAAAAAAAAAACACCATTATTGCTTGTTAGAGGGCCTAATTAGGCTCAACTAAACAACACACTAAACAACACACTAATGTGATGAAATAAATACCTTCTTGGTCACCTCATACATTCATACAATATAATTGTCAGTCATAAAGAAATAGATGAAGTTTATATAATAATTAAAAAAAGAAACAGAACAATATTAAGTGTACATAATATTTATAGAATACTATGCCAACATATTTTTTCCATTCATCATAACTCCAAACGATGTGAACTTCACGTTCTAATAATAAATGCTCTAATTAATTTATGTTTCACATTTTATCCAATAACAAATGATACTTGTCAACACAAAATCAAACAAATGATTTTTTAAAAAAAGTAAAATATAAAAATTTCCAACAAAGGAGTATGCAATCATTGAGTCATCAGCTTTAGGAAATGGAATATTTTTTTTTTTTTTTTTACAACTAGACTAATGTACTAATAATTTTTAAATTACATATAATACTCGACCGAAAGAAAAAGTGATTATCAAAACTTTCAAGAAGGTATTTTGTTATTCAATCAGTTACAACTGTAATCACCTTCAACCAACTTTTCACTCAAAATATCTTCATGATGCACCAAGTTGAACCCATTTGTATCATGCATCAAGATAATTCAATGGTGTAAACTTTAGCATAATTTTAAACCAGTAATTTCTATTAGATTCACACCATTGAAATTATCTTAATGCCTCATGCACCAAACATAACTTGGTGAATTTATGACATTCTGAGAAAGTTCAATATATCTCAGAGTTTGAACTAATTGATTCGTATAACTTCATTCCCAGATAACAAAATATCTACCAATTAGTATAAACTATCTACAAAGAGGAACATTTTTTCCCCTAAATTGGCTAACATGGCATGTCAAAAAATTATCTGTTAGTTCAATTTGGAAAAGATAATATCAGGGTTCCGAATGTGTACATTTTCAGCACTAGTCCTCTTGTTATCATGAACACAAGAAATGCTCCATAAAATATCCTCATTCAGCAACTTGTTGGTCAACAATGGGAACGATCTAACGATTGCCTTTGACTTCGAAGTTGAATGTTTAGTAGTACTACTACTATCCATGCCGGTGGTGCGCAACCATCGGAATGCAGATTGCCGCTGAGCTCCGGTACCCCATAGTTTCCTTTTCCCGGCTTCGTTGGTTGTAACACTGGCAAGATGAATCTCACTGGTCTTAAATCTGAACTGGGGTGCTGAGTTTTCTACATCATTTGAATCATTTTGCAGGGCCTCATTCTCAGCTCCCTCATCCTGTCTTTCAAGAAAAATGCTGAGGGATCGCGACGATTCATCATCGTGTATGTGAACCCTTTCGACTTGAGTTAAAACCAGCATCGGAACGCCAACAGGTTCGTAATTTCGTAGGGGATCCCTAAGCTGGATCATGCAAGCCACTGTTATGTGGTTTCCAAAGAGTCTGTATTCGCTGCCATATATTCTTACCCTGTCCATGGCCTTTTCCAACACTTCATCGTCTAATTCTGATATTTTCGAATGATGAGCTTTAAGGACCTTTAAAATTTGCTCCAAATCTCCTTCAATAATCCCAGAATCCAATCCCAACCACTGATCCAATGTCACTGACAGACCTATCAATCCATTAACATCAACAATCCCCGTATGCTGCTGGGGACGAATGCTTGATGGTGCCGCCACAGTCGACATGCCAGATTGTACTCTTAACCCTTCTATCAAAAGGGTTTCAATCATACCAATAGCTATAGGAGCTATAGCTTCTAGGGATAAGGAATTGAAGTCTATGCCTTGATTAATTACATAACCATGTGGAAATTCATGCCTGCAATAACATTTAAGAAAAGGAAATCAGAAAATATAAAATAGAAGCTAATAATATTTGAATAAAACTGTTGAGTTTCACATTGTGCAGTGTGTAGGAATATGACCAAATAGCCTTTATAGAAATAGCTTCGGCCATTCTCCCCCTTTGAACTAACTTCTGGGGCAAGAATATTGGTCACCAATTAACCGGTGAATGTCTAGTACTTCAAACTCCATATCAAAATTCCAAGAGAAACAAAACAAACATGAATATAAGATGGTAACTTGAAAATAATAATAATAATAATAATAATAATAATAATAATAATAATAATAATAATAATAATTCAATAAGGCCACTAAAGCACTTCCTAACCTTCTAGGAGATCTCATGTCAGTTGTAGCTTCCCACGCAATTCGCTTAATCGATTTTCCAGTGATATCTTGCAAAGGCATTAATTTGTAGATATGATTATACAGATCCTCAACTCCATCAGATGCCATATGCAGAAGTATCTCCAAAACATCATTACCCATTTCTGCAGGTAGAATAAGTGGATTAGAAGCTTGAACGATTAGCTTCCCACCATTTTTAGCATGTCTGAAGAGGGAAGGACTCATGGACTTGAGAAAGCCTCCATCCTTTGTTTCAACAAATGAACCAAGCCCTTCTTCAATTGAAGGTAACATCAATGATTCTTCATTCGGTAACTCAATTGGACTTCCAAATCCACCGGACCACGTTCCAGGAGAATCTTCAAAGTCCTTTTCATTTAATCCCCATTGTTGCATCAATGAGTCGGTCTCTAGATCTTCAAGCATTTTAGCATTCCTTCTATGGAGTAATAACCGACTCGCCCTTTCATGATCCTCCTCAGCAGATTGAATAGTTAAAGACAATTCAGAATCCGCAGCAAAATCTTCCCTACCCTCTCCAAGTGTATCTATATCTATTCCCAATTCCTCCTTATTTGCATCGAAATAAAGACTGAAGTTACCTGAAGACAGAGCCTCTTCTACAAACTGGCTTAAAAGCTGTTCTCTAGGAGATTGTGGATCACCATGGCAACCCAAGTCAAACGTGTCACTCTCCGTAGCAAGCATGTTCAAGAAATCATTTGCCACAGATTCAGTGAAATCATCCAAGCTATGTGACTTTTTCAATGTTCTATGTGTTTTATAATCAGACTGGAGACTCAACTGGTGTTGTTCGTGATGTAGAAACTCATGCATTGGCCATAAAGCATCCAAGTTATCTAAAACTACCAACTCCGGTGATGTCTCATGAGCTGTATCCACTGCTTTCATGGAAGTTTGATCGGCACATGTGCTACTGCAGTTAAGTTTGCTGTCATCTGCAATCGCCCCGTTCAAGCAACTATGACATATGTTATCCCTTGAATCACATCTTGTGTTTCTGTCTAAATCTATGTCGTCGTCCTTAATAATCTCATCCACATTAATGATTTCAACCGTAGATACATCAATTGTTTTAGTTCTTTCCTGATCAGGTTGCATGGAATTACCATCTGATGTTTCTACACCCTGTTCAATAATGGAAAACTCAGTGTCATCAGACTCTGTGTCATCACACTCATGTTCAATGATTCTTCAGGAAACTCCGATTTCAGAGGAATTTTGGTCCTAATTGGTTCCAAATCTTTCGAGTCTATCCAGGCTGGATCATCCAAGTACTGCTCATCAAGTTTCTGATATAATAAACTGATTGACTTCGAAAGACCTGAGCCAGAATTCAGCAATAATTCATTGCACGATGTTGCATCATCTGAATCAGGGACAACCAATCTATTTTGCAGCTCATGAGCATAGCTCCCAGATTGCCAAGACTTTATGTCCCTATTGCTATAACCAAAATCCACAGCATTGTCTGCGGTACTAGACCTGCTAGCCTCCAAATTAATATGGTTGAGAACATTTGGATTGCTACCACCGAATTTCATCAATTCATCATTTAAGACTTGATAACTGAAACTAACATGTAGGCTAGCTCCCATAGCGCTTCCTGCCAATCTAAAACTTGTGGTCCATTTCCCTGAACTATTGTCGCCCCTTAATGCCTCCAAAGTTAGAGGCAAAAGTCTTGTGAGATCTACCTCATGATGCCCTATGTCAACTTGAGGTGCCCCAACAATAGAAACATAAATCATGAAACGCTTAGAATCATACTTCACGGAATGACTAGTCCCACTGCCGCTACCGTATACCGAGCACTTATGGGCCAAAGTTTCATCAAACTCAACAGCACCGCCAAAAACCATTGACGAGCGTGTCTGCAAACTGCTGTTTTTCCTTTTCCAATGAACACGCAAACTAATGCCATTGAAATTCGACGGCAACCCTTGAACCGAGTGGACATGGAGATTAAAACAACAATGGAACTTCTGACTACCAATATGGGTCAAAGCTTTCAAGGGCTTCTTCCAATTCCATGCTGAAGACAACTTCTTGTCCTTAACAAACAGATCATCCCTAACATATCCTGGAGCAAATTGAACTTTTGGCTTTGCTACACGAGTTTTCTCAGCAGATTTGGATCGAATATTTGACGAAGAGAACAAGCCCTTAGAAGGGGCCTTGTTCAAGTAAAGGGCTCTGCTTATTTCCTCAATGTCACGCAGTAACCGACCATCTTCACAGTTAGCTTCTCCAACATCACCACCATCAACATCTTGATCCCCACACTCAAACTTTGATTTTATCATCTTATTGGCATTGAAGATTGAACAAATTGGTAAATATAGAAAAACACCTAACAAATTCTATCAACCCATCACACTAGATGTTTCACGGATGAATCAATTTAGGATATTCGTGACCTATAACAAAGTAACAAACCATATAAATTACAATCAGATATAAACACAACCACCATAATCATCATATCATAGCTCCTAGCTAGGATACATCAAAATACACAGCAAGCAAGAATTCTGAGAAAAACCCATTGTTGTTCCGCAAAGAAAGTTACAAACTTTACATGATTTGAACCACTAATCTAAGAGCAATAAAGTAAAATTGAAAGTTGAAGCTTATGAATGAAAGAACTCACTGAAAAATAAGTATTCGGTGGTTGTGGCTGGTGCAGCGTGAATCTGATGGAACGAGGAACACCCGAAAAATTAGCTTTGGTTTTGATGAAACAGGAATTGTGATTTGGAACGAAATGAAGCGGTTTTGTTGACTCCTTGTTATGCTTGTTTTTTTTATCCTTTGCTTAATGCACTTCCAAAGATGAGGTAGGTGACTTTGGTGAGAAAGAATAAGAAGATGCAGACAAGCATGTTCTTCTTTTTGTCATTATTTTATTTTCCAAAATTGTCAAAATTTTTATTTATTTTATACTCTAATACGGTAATACCTATACTACACATATTCCATAAGTTTATAATTGTCAACATTTTCATTTATTTATTTATTAGGTAAAGTACATTTTTGTCCTTCAATTTGTCAAAAGTTTTAAAAATATCATTATATTTTATTTTGTCCTAAAAATTTTCAATTTACATCAAATATATTGTTGACAGCTAAATTTTAAAAAAATTTAAGATTAATCTAATAATAATACATGAAAATTATGTTTGATTTGTATATTGAGGGTTATAGTTATAAAATTATTGTTGAATTGGCTTTAAATTTTTTAAAAAATTAGCTGCCAATGATATATTTGATACAAATAGAAAATTTTTGGAACAAAATTGAAACAAAATAAAATTTATGAGTATTTTTAAAATTTTTACCAAACTTCAGAAACAAAAAATATACTTTACCTTATTTATTTTTCCAAAGTTAGGAGTGAGACTCGAACCCACAATTTTTAGGTGAGTATTGAAAGATATGTCAACATTTTTATTTATTTATTTTAGACTTTAATAAGTTTTTAATTTTTATAAAATATTCAATCTTTGTATATTTTGTTCCTACAAATCTTTTTTATCAAACAAGTATTTTTTTAAAAAAAAAAGCATTTTCGATTATTCGTATCAATTTTTAGTACACTACTAAGTATTATATCTTCCTTTTATAATATAAAAAATAATTTTTTCTTTTTTTATCAATCACTTAATATTATAAGTAAAAAATATACACATAAAAATGTATATAAAAATTTTGATATTTTAATACATATTATATATTTATGAAATACTGTTATTTAGAATTTTTTTTTTTGGTGACTACTGTTATTTAGATTTGAATCAAAACTAATGACAGACAAACTTTTAAATACATTTTTTATTTTTTTATGCATATGTTCTTTAAAAAGACGATTGGTGTACGGGTTTCTTAAGTGCATATAAATGCACATATTTTTGGAGGAGATTTACAAAAAAAAAAAATCATGCATTTTTTAAATAATTTATTCCACTACACTACATGACCTTTTATTTAACCATACTAAGTTTTAGACCGAATGCAAACAACCTCTAACAAAAATTGCACATAATTAGTTAATTACATGCCCTAAGTCGGCTGAATCACCGTATAAATAAGTAAATAACCAATTGTACAAGATATATGTAGCACGGTTGAAGAAATGAAAACGAGAGATTTTATTATCCTATATAGGATATAAAATATTAAAATTCTCTGGTCAGATGACAATATTAATAGTGTGTACCCGTGTAGTGTGTAATGCATGGATGTAATGCCTAAAATTAAGACTTAAGAGTTATCCAATCCACTTAACAAAAAAAAATTCTTACTTTATTACACCTAATCCTTCATATTTTTCAAATTATATCTTCTCAATCTTCTTTAATTATTTTGTGATTATCAATGCGAACCTCCAGTCCTCCATGGTCTATATAAATAAGAATTTTTCTATAAACACAAATGGATGATAAATTTTTTTCTCCGAACACTCTCTGCAACATTTGCCTCTAGCACATTCGTTCTAATGGCATTTGAGAAAGTTAATAACAAACGTCCTTTACGGAGTATAAACCATACTTGAATTCAATCACCTATTCATTCAAACCATCTTCAAGGACACGAACAAAAGCAATCAAGTGAGAATTTCATTTTATGAACTGAAATTCGACGCCCTAGTCATATTGGTACATATGCATGTACTCTTGCACAAGTTGTGAATTGTGATTCTCATATTGTTGATACAAAAAATTGTTTAAAGCTTCCTTTGATCATAGAATCGCACTACTGTAAATCCCTTGAACAACCCACCATGAAGAGCTGCATCTACTCCCAAAATTGAGATTATTGATGAGCTTAATCGACTGATTTATTTGTGAGTCGGAAAAATCTAAGCAAAACACATATATATACATTCAGATTTAGTAAATCCTTTCTTCTCGTTCTTGCTGTTTCTTTTTATATACAACTTTATCATTCCCTTCACACACACACACACACACATAAGGAGATAGTTAACATAGGGAATACTAAATAGGTCCAATTCAAAAGCAAATGTCCAATCATACGTGACCCTTTTTTTTCTCCCTTTTTGGGTATGACATTAAATCATAAGTGAGCAAAGATAGTCATGAATCGCCATGAAGAAGAAAATGAAGGTGAACAACACTCACAAATAATCCTCAATCAGAATTTCTTCATAGATAAACGTGTGCCTCTTTCCCATAAATGTATACAACATAAAACTGAATAATTTCATCAGGATGCATTCTTCTAAGTTCCTCGGTCATTTGTCTATAATTTAACTATTAAAACATAAACTGCCACTAGAGAAGGCATGGCTTAAACATGCCAAATTGCCAACCTGGGCAGCCATGGAGCACTCAGCTTAGAGAATGCTGTTCAACTACTTACTGTACACACAGTTGGAAACTTAACTATAAGAGAATATGATGTTTTTGGCAAAATATTTAAGCCCAAGGGGGTTTACTAGAACCTCAAAGATGGGCTTAATATGCATATTGCACAAATTCCTAGTATTGTACCGGCAACGTCTTAGATGCACCAGGATTAAGGTAATCCAGAGGTACAGATTCGAATCATGCACTAAGCTATCTATTATACACCAAATTTGAATCATTGGATTACCTTGATGCATGGTATGCATCGTTGCATTGTCCTATGGTAACATGGGATCACCGGATGATGCAAGCATTTGCAATCCCGTTTCCTCAACTGGCCATTTAGAAGAAATTTCTTGCATGGACTCTCCTGCAAATTTACAATTAATTTTAGCTTACCCAACAAACAAAATGGAAAGAGTTGATTAAGATAGAAATACCTAGGCACACAGCACATGGTTGTAAATGGAAAAAGAAATTTACAACGGACCCATTAAGAAATCAGCTATAAGTTTATCTCAACTTACTTTGGTCATCCCAACTACTAGGGACAAACCAAATAACCTTAGCACTTACTTTGGATTCTGTTAGGATCTAATTCTCGGTTTTCACTTTCACCCTCACTGGGTTTCGTAGTCCCAATTTAGAGCTTTTAGACTCAATTTTCAGAACCCCATCCTATTATGATTCAAGATGACTTGTGTAATTGTTTAGTCTTCTATATTACATTCAGTGAGTGTTAGAATAATTCGACCCAGCAAGATCTTGAATGTGGTTCAAAATCTTTACAAAAAACTTTCCGGCAAAGAAAAGAGTTTATTTTTGTAAGGCAAATTAAAGGTTAAAAACTTTTAGCCCAAGGATACTACATAACTTTGTTAACTGAAGAATCAAATGAAGGTAGCTTCACAAACATACAAATTTCACATTTCCCATAGCGAAATGTGTAAATAACAGATTTTCAAGTTCAACTATGCAACATTCTATAAGAAATAACAAGCTGACAGTCATACCTTGACACAGCCCTTTTACAGCGTCGAAGTTTTTGTAAGTGTAACCAACAAAGTTTAGATCTTTGGGCATCTGCATGAATTAAGTGGAGGTGGAATATCAAAATATACAAAATTACTTGTTTAACACAGTTTGATTATTTACAGAATATAATTGAATTGTGGGAGAAAGAAAAAACTAAAATGAAAAAGTTATTGAATGGCATATTTAATGGATTACTAAAATAATAAGAGAGAAAATTCTGTACCACTGTTAATAGTTCTGCCTATGATTTTTCTAAGCCTATCTCCTCTATCTATAGATGTTCTTAGTTCTTACTATCTTCTGTCTGATCTACTTTCCTTACTGATGCCTCTTCAAATCTTTTCCACACTGGTCGAAACCACTAAAGAAGGTATTCTACCATACTTTCCACAATGTTGCCACCTTAACTTTCTCTTCATATATCCATCCCAAATTCTATCTTATTTACTGTATTCACTAATCCATCATAGCATCCTCATCTTTGCTATATTTAACATATTTTCTTCGTGGTTGTTCACTGCCCAACATTCAGGCCTATAAAATATCACACTGGTCTTGTAGCTGTGCAGAGTTTATATTTTTCATATGTAGTATATAATTTTCGAAAACTATTATCACTTGCCACTGCACTGAGCTACTAACTATCATATGTAGTATATTTTTCACAATAGTATACAAAAATCAATACAAAGCAAGTGTACCTTCCGGGAGGTTCCTGATCCAAGCCTTTCGTTTGTTGGTGGATCAACCTAACAATTTAGAGAAGAAGCCTCTGTGAAAATCGGTAGGATTTGGCTAAAAACACATACAAGATAATAAGAGGAACTGTGATTGATATAATGCTCCTAGTTTTAACTTCTTAGTCATATAACCAGACACTTTGCTCATAAAATTGAAGCAACTCCTTTCAACTGATTATAAGGAAAAAGTAGACCATGGACAACATCTAAGAATTGTCAGATTAGATGGGATAGATTATGGTTCATAGAAAAGAGGAAACAATGACGATGGCATAGAAAAGTTGTTAATACTTCATCAAATTTCATGAAGTTCTGAGTATCTAGCTCTCCAACAACTTGTGGTTTGAATGCTGCCTCCATTTCATACAGTTTATCCCACTCTACACCATTGAACCAAGGATGAGCCTGGTCAAAATATAATGAATATTAGTAGATGAATAAGGAAAAATTCGACACAGCAATAGTGAACACCTTACCTTGATTTCATGCACCCCTCGAGTACCTAACCTATGGTCAACATCACACATCAATCTGCATATTAGATCCTTAGCTTCTGGAGACAACTGTGCATCTTCTGAAAACCTTAAGAAATTTCTCCAATGAACAATCTGCCAGCAGTTGATTGAATGATAAAAGAAAATTAGTATGAACAATGACTCATAATAGCAAAACTAGAATGGTGAAAAATGAGCAGCAGCCAGAAGAAGAAAAATGATAGTCAAATAAAGTGTAATAAATAAATTGGTTGGATACAAATTAGACTATCGTCTAATAGTTTGATTGTAAGTGCAATTCTTAGGTTTCACAACAAAACACTATTGTAAAAAATAGGAACACTTAGATTGTTAGTTTGGATTGGCGTTTTTGAGTGAAAAAAGTACTTTTCTTAAAAAATAAAAAAGTAAAAATTTAAAGACAATTAAGAATGTTACCTTTCTGCAGGTAGTCATAGGGTTTTCCGAGTAAAATGGAGGGTAACCAACTAGCATTTCATACATTATTGCTCCCAGTGACCACCTGTTTGCATGAAATAAATACAACTGAATATGGGTATAGATATATAGAATATAGGAATAAGGTGGACATATTGTAAAAGTTTATCATGCTGGTCTAAGAAGAACAAGCTCAATAATTGTTTTCCGAAAAAAAATAATACAAGGTCAAAAACATTGGTAAGAACTAACCAGTCACATTCCATTCCATATCCTTTCTTCAGAAGTACTTCGGGAGCAATGTAGTCTGGTGTTCCCACTGTAGAAAAGGCCTTGCAAAGATAACAAGAAACATAACCGCCAAAAGGCATTACATACCAGCTATTAGACAAAAAGAAAAAAAGGAAAAAGAAATTATATACAATGCTATCAAAATGCAATATCACCTAGAGAGATGAATACTCTCTGGTAGCAACAGGAAATTTCTTTAGCATTGAATTGGATTTTATTACCACATGACAATTTTAAAGGTGCTAAATCCATGATCAAGTAATATGTTTATACAAAATATATATTTACAATATTCAGCACAAGTAACACTAGACTACATTATCATGTGCAGTTCAGTCTTATAAATATAACATAGCATCATGTTAATATGCAGAAAGATGATAGTGCTTTCATAGAATGACAGATTCTCATACCTAAATGAAAAACATCTTATAAAAAGGCATGGGATTCCATTCTACAAAATAGGATTTAATCTTCCTTTCCACAACACACATCATTAATTTTTTACAAGATGACAAGGACTAATTAAATTCATCCAAACTTCATTTCTCAGACACAAG
Source organism: Arachis stenosperma (assembly GCF_014773155.1). Classification (NCBI taxonomy): domain Eukaryota; kingdom Viridiplantae; phylum Streptophyta; class Magnoliopsida; order Fabales; family Fabaceae; genus Arachis; species Arachis stenosperma. Next base: position 141,774,398 of record NC_080382.1, on the reverse strand, counting down.
TAAACAATATTTGCTCTTCATCTTCAGCAAAGCCTTTCTTGTCATGAAGAAATAAATAAGCAAAGCTGAACATTACTCTTGAGATAAGAATGTACATTCATATTACAAGGATCTTAAAAAGATATCGATACGTAGTAATTTAAGCTAAATAACATGATTGGCAACATATCTTCTGCCACACTGCAACAATATATCGAACTATCAATAAATTTTATGGCATACCAACTTTCTCCTGTTCATCTGCCAATGCTCAAGCTGCTCACGTGGATTTCTCCAACTGGTATGCTTATCCATGCCAGGAATAGATCCATCAATATCCATTGGCTCTGCTAAATTTCTGTCATCCATGACCTGATTTTCATGCAGTGTATACAAGGTGGTACAGTCAAGAGGCTTACAGAGGCCAAAATCTGAGAGCTTCATGTGACCATTTTTGTCCAAGAGTAGGTTATCAGGTTTTATATCTCTGTAAAGATGAAAATCAATAGAACTTCTTAGCACATTAAACCTATCTACATTACCACCTAATAAATCATCATCATCATCAATGAATAAATTAGGTCAACAACATCATAAGCACAGCCAAATTGAACAAACCTGTGAATGTAACCATGCCTATGAATAGACTCTATGGCTAGAACACTTTGTGCAATGTAAAATCTAGCAATATCTTCACTTAAGGTTTCTTCCCTAATTAGAAGAGTCATCATATCACCCCCAGGCAGATACTCCATAATTAAATACAAGTACTCGGCATCTTGAAATGAGTAGTAAAGTTTCACGATGCAATGACTGGCTACTTCAGCCAGCAAGTTCCTCTCAGCTCTAACATGTTCCACCTATAGAAAATGAACGATGTCAAGTAAGAAAAAGGGATACTATGCATTGTGCTACGGATCCAATGACTTGGCAATTATCCTAAACAGAGACAGTAGGACCTGATAATAAATCATGTATAGACTAATAAAAGTTTTCTACAACAACGAATTTAAAAGGACTATCTAGAATGAAAAATCAATACTGTATCCTTTAGATATTAGTAACTGATTTTGTTTAATCAGATAATATATATCTCACCTGGCCTTTCTTGAGCATTTCAGATTTCTTCAGCTTTTTCATGGCATAAATGTTTCCAGACTTTTTTTCCCGACATAGTCTAACCTGTAATTAAATGAGTTACAGAAGATAAGATTAATTATAAGCACAAAGTCAGAAAATCAATGCACACACCAAATAATGATTAATTGCATATTTAACAAGAACTGCTTCATGCACAAATACATATGCAAAGAGAAAGTCCGGACCTCTCCATAGGCCCCCCTTCCAATGATTGTTAAGAGCTCAAAATCATCAACACATATCTTGTGCCTTTTCAATCGCATATATTCTGTCTCCTTTCTCTCTAAATCTTTGATGAGGTTGATCCGTTCCTCATTTGGCACATCTGAAGAAGCTAATTTTCTTTCTAAAACCCAACGTCTATAATAAGAAAAAAAAATGTCAGGATCAGAAACACCAAAAGACACTGAACAAGAGATCTGCATCACATTGGAGACTACCGTAAGGAGGTATATTAAACATGGCTACTAACAGGGATCTCATGCAAGAGATGTGTAAATTGCATTATTAGCAATTCCTAATTCCTTTTTTTCTTTTGAAACTCACCAAAGGAAGAAAAAGTGCAAATGTTTTCCCTGATGAGATAAGATCACACTATAATTTCTAGAAGAACAACATGCCAACTATACGGCAAACACGCATTATGCCCTGTCTTGGATCATGCTTGTACACAGCCCATTTATTCTTAATCTCTTTTGAGAAATTTAAGAAATATGATGATCTCAAGTCATTCATTCGTGCCTACTAAAAGCACCTTGTTATAATGAGAAACCATCCAATATGGCAAGAAATTGGAAGAGATGTGTGTTTTTTCAGTCAGAGACACATGGGAAACTGAAGAAACATCTTGAATCATTAGCCAAGACCAGAAAGTTCAATCTATTGCATAGATATGCCATTTATGTCTAGTTAGGATATTGAGTTGGCCTATATGTGTGTATCATTATTTAGAAGCCATACCTTAATAAATTCTAACATCAAGTGCCAATTTAGTTGGTTACTGAATAGCACAAAAATAAGAGGTTTAGGACAAATAAGAAGTATAAAAACTACTAAAATTAAAAAATTGCAATCTTAGAGAAGTTCAATAGCCTTATTAATCTCCGTAGTCCCTTCAATGCAAAATAATTGTCCAGTTATAATTACAGATATCAGCATATGGATTAAGGAAATGATTGAAAACATCTTAATTTTGATAAATTTAAGCGAGTGTACAACTTATCCTTATTTTTTGTTCAATACTTATCATCTCTTTCCCCGTACCTTCTCATTCATTTTATAGGGTTACTGATGGAAAAAAATTAATTAATATTCTCTAATCTTTCTAAATGGACAATTATTTGGGACCAAATAAACTTTTAAGAAAGGACAATAAATTTGGACAGAGCGAGTAAATATTAGCCGATATATTTCTATTGGTCTAAATTTCTCTAGATCATAAATGATTGTACAAATTAGCATTCACCATTGACCTAATAAAATAAAACAAGAAATCCACATATGGATATGTATAACTATAAAAGGAGGAACCAATTATGTAACAAAATTAGATAGTGTTGTTAAAGACTATTGTTGTTGTGTCATTTCCAATGAGATGGAAAACATAACATCTTAGGTGATCAAAGGGGATAATATTTCTTGTCATTACCCTATTTCCTTATCTGGTTTGAGCCTAGTTCAATCATCAAAATAGATATAGCTGGCTAAGGCATTTTGGAAAATCTTAAACAATCAGAATACAACTTCCAGAATTTCGCCAGAATTATGTGACATTATGTTTAACCTCTGGAAAGATGAGCGAATTTCACTCTTTTAACTTATCCAACAACTCTCTTTTGGTTTTCAGCAACAATTCTGGATCTGCAACATTACTCTTCGTTGTTTTTCCCATTTTTGTCTTCAACCCAGATACGTAAAAAAGGCATTATTGCTCATACTCACCATCAAGTCACCGCCATGACTAAGCACTCCTTCTAACAGATGATTTTCCTAGGTTTTGGACTTCAGTACTGTCTTAAGCACATAGTTTGTATACTACGCGGTATCAGCTAACATTGAATCTCAATGTGTCCTCCTCATAAATGAAGCTAGATTGAATAGCAAAAATCAAGGATTCATTATTTCATTACACTCAATTGGAGCTTATATTACTTTTAACTCCTAAGTCCAACCTAACAAATCAAATAATTAACCCTAACAGAACATAAACAACAAAGGAATCAGCTGAACTAAAAAAACTATCAGCTACCACGCAACAACAACCGAATAAAGCATCTTGAATTAACACTACCTTTACCTCAATTAGCAATTTAGGATTGCGCACACAGATTCAACACATGCATTGCATTTTATTTTATTTTATTCAAAATCAGTACTATAGTCCAATTCAACACACCAGAGAGATCACAACGATTGAAGCGAATTGATGAGAAAATCAGAAGAGATAGTTGTGTTGGAGGTTAGGTTAGGTTAGGTTAGGTTAGGAAGGATAGGTTACCTTTCCTTGCGGTCTTGAATGTTCTTCATGTGGGTTCTGTAGTGGTTCTCGATGAACTTTTTGGCAGCAGCGACCTTGACCATGGTCAAGCTGGAGCCCACACTCTCTTCTTCTTCTTCGGCTTCTTGTTCTTTTTCATCAAGAAGCTCATCGTCCATGACCTCCAAGAATTGAAGAATGTGAAAGTGAAAGCTTCTTACTGCTTCTCTCTGCCACTCTTATCTAGTATTACTAACTCTGCTCTACTCTCTAGGTTTAATATCTTGCTTTTCATAGCAAATAATCTAATCTTATGTGATACATTAGCAAATTATTATTTATAATAATGTTTAAACTAATTACTTAAATAATTAATAATTTTCGAATTATAATTAAATATTGTTTCCTTTTAATAAATACTCAAAAATTAAAAAAAAAATTATTAAGGAGCAATAATATTTACTTCTTTAAAAACATAACAAATTACCAATTTTAAGGTTGTTAAAAGATTCAAACTTATAACAAAATAATTTAGAATGGTACTACTTGTCCTGGCCTTTTTTAATCAAATTCAATTAAATTGGTATAAAGTCTAGAAAAAAAAAATGCGTGTATATATTATTTTGTTTTTCTTTTCGCGTCATTTATAGTACACAAATTTTTGTTAGAAAATACAAAGATTTATTGATATAATACACAAATTTTAGAAATATATCACATAAAATTTTACATATAACACAAATTTATTGATATAACACAAATATTTATATGCATAATACATAAATCTTTGGATATAACACAAATTTTTATTTATATTTTGTTAATTGGATGACTCAATATTTTAAACATGTAATCCTTCAATAATTTCTATAATAGACTTCAAAAATTCTATGTTATGCTTATGCAATAAGATTTGTATGCTGTGAATACAAATTTATGTATTATATATATTTTATTAATTGAGTGTAAATGTTTTAGACATGTAGTTTTTAAAAAAAATTTGTATTGTATATTAAAATTTATGTGTTTTACACTAAAATTCATATATTATACATTAAAATTTATAAATATTTATAAGAGAAGAAGATGAAGACAATGAGAACGGTGATAATAATAATAAAAGAAAAAAAATTAACAATAAATAACATCAATAATAACATCAAGAAAAAAAAGATAGCCATAATAACAACAACAACAAAAAAACGTAAAAAGAATTAAAAGAAAGAAAAAGTAGTGTGAATTTTTATTTTTAAATAAATTAATTAAACTTAATTATGAAAGGATTAAACACCTAGCATTTTTGTATGATTAATTCCATTCCTTGGTTTGATTCCATTTCTTCTCAAAGTCCTGCTTGCTTATTTTTGAGGTAATTAATACAGACAGAGGACTAAGTTAGCTTTGGCAAGAGAATAGTACAAATAAAGCGAAGATTATTTTTGTGAGAGTGGTCTTGAATGGCTGAATCAATCTAATTTTAATTAGATGTTTATTTATGTGTTATTATTTTGATAAAAAAATATTTTTTTAATAAATTTTTTAATGTGTTTGATAAATTTTTAGTAGTAAAAATAAAAGTACTAAAAAAATTTTTTTTGAGAAGCTACCATTTATATTTTTTTAAAAGATTTTTTTCTTAAAAAAAATATTTTTTACATAATAAATTAACAAAAAAATATTTTTATCTTATTTTACCTAAATATAATTGATAAATAAAAAAATCTTTTTACATAAGATATCCAAATATAAAATTACTTTTATTTTTATAAAAAATCCTTTAAAAATATATCATTTAAAAAAAGGAAAATTATTCTAAAGAACCGTTAGGAAGATTTAATTATAAAAAGGATCTTTAATACCAAAATTAGTAAGAATGACCAAATGTTTTTATAATATTTAAGAAGACAAACAAAATCTTTTTATAATAAGAAAATAAATCTTTTTATAAAAAATCCTCTTGTCATGAAGGGTGTCCTTGAAGCTTAGCCCATACTGCTGAAGAAGCAAATCTATCTTCCAAGGCATTTGAAACTCTAAACAAGTAGTAGGATACTCTTGTTGGGTCAATTCTTCTCTAGCAGTTTTGTCAATAGGGTAGTACCCAAAACATGGCAAGCTAAGTGAACAAGCCATCTAAGAGCCATTTAGGCAGTAGTGCTCCAATTTTTATTTCAGGTGAATCTTGCACATATTAAGCATGTTTATATATAGGTGCACTGTGCACCACAATAGCGTATACATGAAACAATTTCGGATAAAATTAATAAAAAATATTAAGATATTTGAATATGCATTCATACTCTTGCTAATAATTGAATGGTAGATATTTATTATTTGATTATTTTTTATTAATTATTTATTTATTTTTTTTTATTTTTGTGATCTTTAGCTAACGAGAAAAAAAAAGGACAAAAGATCATAAAAATAAAAAATAAATAAATAATAAAAATTACTAAAATTAAAAAAAATTAAAAATTGTTAATATAAAAATTATAAAAAATAAATAAATAAACAGTTAAAAATTAATATTTTAATAATTAAATCTCTCTAACGATCTTTTAGAATAATTTTTTTAAAATTAATTAACTAATTAATCTCAAGTGAATATTCATATATATTTATATAGCGTTGAGAATCAAACAACATATATTAAAGATTATAAAAAATAATTAAGGATGTATTTATTTCTTTATAAAAAAATTTGATTCTTTTTCTTAAATATTATAAAAAAATTTGGTCCTTCTTACTAATTTTGGTATTAAAAATTCTTTTTAATAATTAAATCTTCTTAACGGTCCTTTAGAATCATTTTTCCTTTAAAAAAATCTCTTCTTTAATTTGTAAAGTGGTATACACCACCTCCAAAACTGCTAATTCAAAAGAAAAGAAATTCTTGCAATTAGAAGATTTTGTAACAATGCAATTTTCAAGCCATTGTTTGGTATAACTATCATGGTGCAATCCTACTAGGGTCACGAGGATAAAGTGATGTCTTGCGAATGTTATTCAGGCGCTACAGAAGAGTATTCCTACAGGCTCCAAGCCAATTCCAAAGCCACCATATGTTGGTGTACCATATCTGAATCATCAACAAAGCAATTAGTTTTTTATAGGTATTTCAATTTGTTGTAAATATAAATTATGTCTTTACAGAAAAAAAATGAGACTAAAATAATATAATTGTCAATAAAATATTTGTATATAATATGTCATTAAATATCATGCATGACAATAAGGATCTTAAGTCAATAGCAGTCGAAGAATATCAAAGGAAAGATTGGCCAAAATGAAAAAAAGCTATGAAAACTGAGTTATGAAGGTTGAGTTAGACTCACTTGCAAAATATGAAGTCTTTGGACCTGTAATCCGTACACCAGAAGATGTAAAACCTGCTGGATACCGATAGGTATTTGTGAAAAAAACGAAATGAGAAAAATGAAGTTGTACGCTACAAAATTCGACTTGTGACACAAGATTTTTCACAAAGACCCAGTATAGATTGTGAAGAAACATATTCCCCTATAGTAGATGCAATAATATTACGTTATTTGGTCAGTTTATCCGCATATCATAAATTACATATGCATTTAATGGATGTGATAACAGCCTACTTATACGGCTCATTAGATTGTGATATCTATATGAAAGTTTCTGAAAGATTAAAGATATCTAAATCATCTAATGAATATTCATAGGGGTTATACTCAATCAAATTGCAAAGATCTTTATATGGTATAAAGCAATTTGGACGAGTGTGTTATAATCATCTTATTGAGTATCTGGCCAAAAACGGATTCAAGAATGATGATATCTGCTTGTGTGTTTTCATAAAAAAAGCTGCATCTGAATTCATTATAATTTCTATGTACGTTGATGATTTAAATATTATTAGAACTCATGAAGAGATTCCAACAATTATAAAAACTCTAAAAGAAGAGTTTGAGATGAAATATCTTAGAAAGACTAAATTTTGTCTCGGCCTGCAAATCGGGCATACAAAAAATAGGATATTTATTCATCAAACAACATACATAGAAAAGATCTTGAAGAGATTTTATATAAATAAGTCACATCCATTAAGTACCCCAATTATTGTAAGATCTTTGGATATGGAAAAGGATCAATTCCGTCTTAAGGAAGAAAATGAAAATATATTTGGTCCTGAAGTACCATATCTTAGTGTCATTGGAACGCTAATATATCTTGCTAATAATAAAAGACCCGATATATCATTTGCTGTGAATTTACTAGCAAGATATAGTTCCTCTCCAATCAGAAGATATTGGAATGAAATCAAACAAATCTTTCGATATCTTCATGGAACGGTTGATATGGGATTGTTTTTTCCCTATGGATCCAAGTCACAACTAGTTGGCTATGCAGATGCAGGATACTTGTCTGATCCACACAAAGAGAAACCTCAAACAGGATATTTGTTCACATATGGCGGTACAAATATATCATGGAAGTCCACGAAACAGACAATTGCAACAACATCCTCTAATCATGCTGAAACTAGCGATTCATGAAGTAAGTCACGAGTGTTTTTTGCTTAGAAGTTTGATCCAATATATTCTGTCATCATGTGGACAGATTGATCATAAGATAGCTCCAACTATCTTGTTTGAAGATAATACAACATGCATTGCTCAACTTAAAGGTGGATACATCAAAGGTGATACAACAAAACATATTTCTTCCAAATTCTTTTTCACTCATGATCTTCAAAATCAAGGGACAATTGATGTCCAACAGATCCGCTTAAGTAATAATCTGACAGATTTATTCACAAAATTACTCCCAAAATCCTCATTTAAAAGATTAGTACATGAGATTACGATGCGCCGATTTCGAGACATTAAATGATGTCGACAAGAGGGGAAGACTGTACTCTTTTTTTTTTATCAGATTTTTTTTTATTGGGTTTTTTCTTGACAATGTTTTTAATGAGGCAGTCTCCATCACAAAGGATATTGTATTTTTTTTCTTCATTAAATTTTTTTCCATTGGATTTTTCTTTAATAAGGTACTAAGGTTTTAACGAGACATATTCCAAAATGATTATACAAGAGAGAGTGTTAAGATAAATATGATGATATAAATGCTCATTTAATGAGTGGTTCACTATTTTCAGGATGAGATTTTATTTTCTCAAAACAAAATGAAATTAATGAAATTAAAAAGCAATGCTCTTGTACGCCTATAAACAAGCATGAAATGATGCAAAAGGAATACACACAGAAGCAATAAAAACTCTCTTCTCTCTTTTTATATACTACTAATAGTTTTTTTCTCTTTCTTTTCGTTACTATATATAAATATATGAATAATTTTATTAAATTAATATTAGAGTCTTTTATTTACACATCTTTATTTTATATTTAGTACATCTTCTTCCTTTATTTATTTTACAACACTTATAACCAGTGTATTAACAAATCATCAATGTATACCATTGAAGGGTCTATTCAAATACCATACCTAAGTTTTATTTGTCTATGTTAGGGAGTAGTCAACTTAATAGATTCTTTTCAAATTTCTTTTGGTGAAAATAGGGTAAAATATTTGTAAAGGACTTTAGTACTTAATTTTTTTTGACATAAAAAGTCAAGATCAGTGTTTTTTCCATACTTACCCAATTATCGAACATGTTATATTTACACTCCATTTAATGAGAATCTTTAAGTGTGAATGGTTAGTCATATAATTTACAATTTTTTTATCAAGATATTTTCAATCTAACAAAAACTAATTTATTATAGATCAAAATTACATTTAAAAACTTGACTTATCAATATTCGAACTCTGTCATTTATTTAATTAAATGAACTAATAAATTAACTACTAAATCAATCCAAATTAATTTATAAAAGAAATTATTTGATGAAATAAATTTGATTTACTCAATTTATTTCTAACAGAATTATTTATACACTTTTAGTATAATATCAATTAACAATTATATCCATGGACAAATAATTACCAAAATAAATCTTTTTTATAATAAATTATACTATGTGTACATTAAAATTAGTCACCAAAGTCAGCTAATAGTACAAAATATATATTGAAATATAAATACACATTGAAAATAAATTAAACTACACATATATTTATACACAAATACATAAATAGCTGATTTTAGTGTACAAATAGCATTTCTTATTGTTGAAACAAAACTTATTGAATTTTTTTCCACTCAAGACAACCAACATTTCTTCCTTTTTCTTTTTGGGACATAGAAACTACTTTTCTAAATTGAAAAAATATAGGTAACCAATAATATTTTTGAACAATATGTGAACAATATGAATTAATAGGGTTAAAAGAGTAAATTTAAATTAGTAACATTAAATTAGGATGTAATATATTTTTATTTAATTAATAGTTATTTATATTGTTCAAAATAATCATTGTTTATCTAACACTCCCCTTCTAAACTTTGTTTGGTTGTTTTTCATATATGGAATTTTGTCATATTTTACCAAGTCATCCTAAATGCACCCCAAACTTCTGGTCCAAAACCATGCCACCATTCACATTTCACATGGAAAAGGGTTGCATTTGCATATCTATTTTGTCAAACATTAAGTAGATGTGGCATGCAGACCCTGAGAGCGAGAGGATCACTAATAAATGTTTAACAACTTCAAAATTTAATGGTCCAATCAAATCCTTGAATTCCTTTTCCTCTTGATTTTTTTTTTCTTTTTACATTCCCAATTTTTATGGAGGCCTGGACCAACCTTTTACTACAACGCTATCTTGGGCACTGAACCGAAGACCATGAGTCCATGACTAAATTTATGAGAGGGGCAAACATGTAATTATGTAGAGACATTAGTTCAACTAAAATATACATGGAATTCAAATGTGTTCTGTCATGCGCCTGCTATATTTGAATTTCATACGCATTTACATTCACATTCACATTCACATACATGTATACTTCTCTTCCAAGAAAGGCAAGAATTCTAATGAAACATGCATTTTTCATAAATGCGAAAAACAGTGCATGTGTCTGATTTAGCTTTTATAAACTAGAGTTTAATTTAAATCTGATTATGCTATAATTGATTTTGATTAAAATTGAGTATGTTTTGAGTGATTTATGTTTGGATATTTTTATTAAAAAAAATATAATTAATAAAATATTATTTTATTAATAATGACTAAATTTATTTTTAAGGATAGTTGAGAAATAAAATGAAGATGATGTTGCATGTAAAAAAGATGAGGAGGGTAAAGTAGGATAATTAAAATTAAAAGGAAAAGTATAGAGAGTCAATGGAATATCTATACAATATTTTCCGTACAATCTAGAATAACCATTCAAGTACTAAGGATAATAAACATGATACCACTCATCCCAAAAACTTCAATTGATGGGAAAAGGTAACACTAATGGTTATATCTCTAGGACTCCATAAACCTCAATTGTACACATTGTACAAATATTTCATTGGCTCCTCATACTTTCCCTTAAAGATATAATCATTAGTGTTACACTTTTCCATCAGCATAAGTCTTTGGGATGAGTGGTATCATGACATGGTATTAGAGTTCTCTGAATATTATAGTACACATTATACAAATAAGCCATTATTTCCTTAGTGGGATTCTAATTAAAATATAAAATAAAAATGAATGTGTACGAAGAAAAGGAAAAAATGTGAAAAAAATAGTTAAAAGAATAAATTTTACTATCAATTCTCAACCGTATGAAGTGAAAACAAAAGCTACAAAAGAATAAGCATTACATTCACTTGATGATGAATAACAGAAGTTGCTATCATAACATGTATTTTTCTTGGACTTCAAATTCCAATCAATTTCGATCACACTTGACTCTTAGATACTATGATAATGATTCTAGAAAGGATTTTTGTTCATTAACATGTGTTTAGCTTGCAAGATGACAAGAAAAAGTTGAATACCATTGTAAAATCCTATGGCATCAAAAGAATCCATGAAAGTAAAGGGTTACTATAAAAGAATGTTACTGATATTATTAACTAGTTTCTCATATGGAAATTAAAGTATGGAATTGGTTTACAAGTATATGAACCTAACCTATGTAAAATCATACATACATACATACATATATATATGAAATTGCAGAGGCAAATACACCTTTTACAAAAGCCCCTTCAACAAATAATGATGAATGATTTGATATCATATAAAAAAAAATTGAACATCTAAAGCATCAAGATAGTCAAATACAAACAACATTTTTTTTTCTTTTCTTTTTGGTTTTGATAGAACAACTGTCATCAGCAGCAAGATTAAACAAAAGAAGTGCCGGCTAGGCCATGATGTAAGAGATTATGAGCAATAGCATCTCTAGCTTTCATTGAAGTCATAGATCTCAAAGCAATCTCAGGAACAATCTCATCATCAAGAAGATCAACCTTAATCTCAGGATCCATTTTCTCACCCCTCAACTCACAAATATTATGAAGAACACAACAAGCACCAAGAACAATAGGCAAGTCCTGAAGCTTAACCTCAGTCCTCTTTTGCAAACAACTCCACCTACCTTTCAATTTTGCAAATGCATCCTTAGCAACTTTCTGAACCTCACCAATCTTCTCATTGAAAGCATGCTGTGTCCAAGTCAAATTGTGTTGACTATAAGGCACCAAAACCCAATCCATCAAAGGGTACCCTTTTCCACCAACAATCCAAACACCATTCAACAATCCACCATTGTTGGCCCTTTGAGAAAGTGCTGATTTCTCAAGAACTTGATCATCAAGCATTGATCCTGGCCAACCAATGCAAACATCAGTGAACACTCCATTTGGATCAACAACACCTTGAACTGTTATTGAATATGAAGTCTTTTGGTTCCTCTCAGTGTGCCTCTTGTTGAAATATGCAGCAACACTAACCTTAGGAGCTATGATAGGAACATGTGAAGTGTACATGGACCCTACAACATTTGGAATACCAGAAATACCCTCAAACTCATTCTTGATGTTCCTCAATTGAGACTCATTAGGCCATTGGAGATACTTAGGCATAAGAACAGTTTTGATTGCAGTGCAAACCTCAAGAACAAGCTTGTGACAAGTTGAGATTCCTAATCCAAATTTCTTTGAAACAAGCCTTAGAGGATCTCCAGTTGCTAATCTCCATAGACAAACAGCTACCCTTTGCTTCACAGGGATTGCATTCCTCAGTGTTGTGTCTTCTTTCACAATTGCTGAGTTCAGTTCTTCACATATCAAATCAAATGTTGATCTTCCCATTCTGAATGCTTTTCTGAACTCTTCTTCAGGAAAATCTTCTCTGTTGCATTCATCCCACCATGCCCCTGATCTATCCTTCACCCACAGCCTCCTCTGAGGCCCCCCATTCCCCGCCCCGCCTCCGCCGCCACCTCCACCACCACCACCTATGTAGTACAAACACCAACACAATTGATAAATTCATGTAATTGATGCAGATACCAATCAATGTGTAAAATTGAGGTATGTAATGCAAAAATTAGTCACAAATTGTAGAATTACAGCATATATCCTAGATAAAAATACCAAAAATAGAAACAGAAACCAATCAAAGTAACAGATATGCATAGGAACAAATATGTGATAAATTTGTAGTAAAAAATTAAAGAAATTTAAGAGATTATTGGAAGGTAGTTAGTACCTTCTGAAGATGCTGCTTTTTCTAAGCCTTGTGAGGCAGCAGAAACAGCAGCAGCACAAGCCATGTTCCTTGATTTCTTCCTCTTGATCCTCTCTGATTCTTGGACGTGATTATAATATTCATCAAGGTTGGAATAGTAATTCACCATGGCTTTTGTCTTGTTCTTGTGATTGGTTTCCAATGAGAGCTTCTCTTCTTCACAGATTTTGTTGAGGTTTTGATGATCAAGCTTCTCTTGTTCATCTAATAATAGCAAAGATGTTAGAATACCCTTTAACTCTTTCTTCTTCTTCTTCTTATTCTTATTCTTGTTATTGTTATTGTTCTTCTTCTTCTTCTTGCTCTTGTTGTTCTTTGCATCTTCATCTTCATCTTCATCCTCATCTTCATCTTCTTGGTTGTTATTGTTGTTGCTACTGCTTGATCCATCATCATCATCATCATCGTCATCATGTTTTCTATGCCTCTTTCTTGTGGAACCATTAATGGGGTCATTCATTTGATCAAAAGAACTCTGAAGCAAAGTGTAAACGTATGAGAGTGATTCAGGGTCTGCAAAAGTTGGGAGTTTCATGAATGAATGAATGAATAAACAAATGAACAATATACAAAACAGAAACAAAAGGGTTGAGTTCAATTCTTCAAAATTATGGAGAATTTGATTGATGAGAAAGAACTGAAATTTGAGTATTGGAAGAACAAATAAAAGATAGAGACAACAAAAGTAGTTGTTGTTGAGTTAAAATCTCTTTGTTTCTTCTTTGAGATTGAGTTATGATATGATATAATATATGGTTTGTTATTTTGTGGTAATATTATTATTAATATTTTATATTTTTTGTGTTTGTAGTGTGAACACAAGGTGTGGTGTGAACGCGGACATTGAAATTCGAGCAAAACAATAAACAAAGACATGCCAATAATAATAATAAATAATGAAATAAACATTGCCAACCTTACTTATTACTTAATTAATTAAAGGATCTGTGTAACGAGTTCTTGCACTTATTAAGGGAGGATGTTATAAATAGAATAAAATATAGAACAGAATAAATAATAGGTTTTTAATCAAATATAAATATTTATAAAAAAAATTATTATTAAAAGATGAGATACATAAATGTTTTTGTTGTGAAAACTTCTATCTGTCTTGTATTTTCAAAGGTTAAGGAGTATTTAATTTTGATTATATATCTCTAAAAAAATAGTTAAAAATTTATTTGTTCTTTATTAAAAAAATTAATAACCATTACTAAATAATATGTTGTTTACTGTCTCAATCTCTTAACAAGTGAGTTTCTTATTCTCATCTTTCTCTCATTGATTAAAATGAGTAGAAACATGTCTTAATAAATAATAATAAGAGTTTAATTAATATGTGTCTTTATTATTACTAATAGAAGTTTTTTATAAAATTTTTTTTATATTAACTAAATTTTAATAAAAAAATTCTTTTTTTATATATAGTAAGAAGACTAAGGGTTTTTTTTTTCTCATTTTAAAGGGAAAAAAGGAGGAAAGCATTAAGCACGCACGTTTAACGTTTTGCTTAGCTTGTTCAGTTTCCCTTGGGTTTTAGCCGAAAAACAATACGTATTTAGTTTAGAAATTTCAACTATAATTAGGAATGAAAAAGTGCTTATAAAAACCACTTTTTACTTTTTTTTTTATATTGAGCGGATAACTGTCTTTTTTTTGAATTATAAATGGTTGAAATGTTACTCTTAAATATGACTTCGATTAATTTAGAGTATAAAAATTAGACTTTTTAATTTGTGAGAAATACAAAGATAGGATCTTTCGATTTTGTGAAAGGAACAGAAATTAGGCCCTCTAATTTATACTTCAACAAAATTAAAAAATTTAAAATATAGAAATCAGTAATTTCTATACCTTCTATCATTTTAAAAAATACTCAAAATTATTGTGTTAAAATATATTGCTCATATTAAATCTATCTAAAAAAATTAGCCCAAAAATTACATTCAATGATTTTTATTTAAATTAAAAAAAACAAAAATCTCACTCAAAAATTTTCAATTAAATTTTTAAAAAAAATAAATTTTATCTTGTGATTTCTAAGTTTATAATTTGTTTCATATTTTGGTATAATCCCAAAAAATCCAATGATTTGGAATTTAATAAAAAAAAAGTCCCTCGTATGTAAAAAAGATTTGCCGTAAAATGTATATATATATAAAATAGAAATGGAACGAGTTACTATTTAACTAAAGAATTTGTAACATTGAAGGCATTTATTTTGTTAGAACTTTTAGATAGAATTTAATTTAATGTGCATTAAAAATTAAAATTGATAGAATAATGGGAAGAAGATGCGGAAGAATGACGTAAGAGAGTAAGAGGGTGAGTGAGAGTGAAGTGTGAACACGGTTTCAGTTTCGAATTTTTTGAGATTGAAATCTTTCGCTGTGTCAGACTCAGACCTGGAATTTTCCTTCTACCTTTTTTTAAAATTATATAATATTTATAATTTAGTATTTAATTTTTATCTAATTTATTTTTTAATAAATTTTAAATATTTAATAATTTTATATTTTTATACTTTTAAAATTAAATATTAATTTTTAAAATTTTTTAATAAATTAAACAAATGCTTTTAGATATTATAACAATTAATTTTTTTTCTTTCCTCCTATCACAACTTTGCATATCTTCTATTCTCACATAATAATATAATAATAACTTTACTATGTATATATATAAAATATAAAATAAAAACAACATGTATATTTTATAACTGATTTAATCGTTAATTTTAATATATATATAATATTTTTAAATAATAGATACGATGATTTCTATTATGATTATAATGATTATATTTAATTTTAATAACATTTTTAAAAAGGTATAATTAATATACGAGATTTTTAAAATTTATATAAATTATATAAATTAATTTTATACTTAATTTTAGTTTTACATAAGTCTACTCAAGGGATTTAAAATCTTGAACAAAATTCCTATATATAATTCTCATGAGATTTTAAAATTTTATCACCATACTAGTAAAATTCTCATATTTTAATCATACACTTCATCCTCAACTAACTAAATCTTATATTTAATTTTCTTGAAAAAATATTAGTAAATACATATTACAAAAAGATAAAAGATAGAAGAAAAATTTAATTCTTAAAAAAATATTTTTTTAATGTACGAAATCAAAGAAATATAAAGATGAACAGCCATAAAAATATATATGTTTTGTTCATATTCTAAAAATTTTTTAATTAACTTCTTTTGTAAGTATTTTTATTTTAAAAGTGTGGTTTTTATCAATTATTATTATACACTATACTATCAATTATGAAAGTTAAATCTCTCATCCTTGCGCAATTGTATTAGTCGCTACTCACAACCAATAAAAAAAAAAGGTTAAAATCTCTATTAAGTTAAACAAGATTGTGCCATAAGAAAGATGCTTATTATAATTCATGAAGGTTCAAGAAAATTATATTCTCTTCCATGGTAACCCTTTTTTCGTTTTGGCATATATATATATACAATGACAATTTTTAAATGTACAATTAAAAAAATTATTTAAATATATATATAAATTTAATTAGTTATTTATGTAAATTTTTTTACATTAACAGTATATAAAATTTAAATTCATATATATTTGTATCATATATATTAAAAATTAATCACTAAATTAATTATTCGTATAAAAATATTTAAATATAAAATATGTAAAATATATAATATAAAATAATATACATATTTATATACCAATATTTAACTATTGATTTTTAATGTAAATAATATTTTTAATATATAAAATGCTATCTTGTGGGCCTTAACCTGTTGCGTTACTAATTATAAAGGGTTCCAAGTTTCCAACTGTTGACAGCCCCGCTACACCAATTATTAGGGGACCAACATTTTATGTAATGTCAACCTTAGAGAAAACCTTATTATGGAATTAAGATTTTCTTACTTTTTGTAAATTATTTATTTAATTCTCTTCTATATGGCGATACCATACTAAACTTAATTACCTAAATACTATACAAAATAAAACATGTTTTAATTTCTATTTTCTTTTAACGCAAACCCTACGTCTCTCTAGAATATGTGCTTGGGGATGCTTAATCATTTCCAATTTAAACATGAGAGACTTTGACTTTGAGCATCCATGTTCACATTCACATTTTGAGATTGCTTACAAATAGGTCCTTATCTCTAGCTATACTACTCATTCATAGCTATACCCTTTTTTAAATTTTCAACAATCTACGCTGCTTTTGACTTTAATTTAATTTGTCTCAACATGCATCCTCTCTGCATAGAATCTCATATGTCTATGAAAATGAAAATTACATGGATGCATGATCAAAGTCTCACTTTCAAGTTTCAATTGTATAGTCTAGATTAGAATAGAATATGATTAGCTTAAAATTTTTATCTTGGGTAATTTATTTAAATAAATCAAATGCATTTCAAAATTATCCAAATCTCTTAAAACAAAATTTTTTTCATAAATGTCCCAAGATATATTTCTATATAAATTGAATTTAATAAATTTGATTTAGTTAAAATAGTACTAAATCGAATTAAATAGATTCGATTTGTATGTAACCTTAGAAAGACCTTAAATCGAAATAATGAGTTTCGAACTAGGAATGAACATAAATCGAAACGACTAAATTCGATTTATGAATGCATGTAAATCTAACCAATTGAGTTCGATTTATAACACGTGAAGCAAGTTCATCGTAAATCGTAGCTAATAGTTTCGATTTACAAGCATTTTGCATCCCAACTAGTTCGAATTCAATGGATTTGATTTACGCACATTTAGCCTATATAAGCAAATCGAATTTTATTCATTCGAACTACAACCAAAACGAACCCCACACCCAACCCCACCACTCCAGAGGCGAGATTTACGGATAGCCACCAAGAAAAAATCGAAGCTGGAGATATGGAAGACGACCCGAATCATCTATATCGATTAGATGGAGTCGCGCATATTGCTGGCGCCATCCACCTCGAGGTTAGTAAAAAAAAAATTTCCTTTTTTAAGCAAACAATAATTATTCTATTAGTGTTAAAATATATGGTGCGGTAGTTCATTAGAGTCTATAATTAGAGATTAGGAAGAAAAATATTTTTTAATTAAATTGCATGGTATAGGCTAGTAAGTTATTAAGCGGTTAGATTTTGATAAGTGGAGTAGGTAACTAAGAAGGTTATTTTGGAATGTAAGATATGTTAGATTTTTGAAGTTCTTATTCTTATGTGCGACGAGACATGGTTAATGAGCAGCGACAGAAAAAAGTTTCTTGATTTCTTTGACTTAGATATTTATGAGTAGAGATGTGAGGAAAGTTTAGATTTTTTAATTTTTTAATAAGTTTTTTAATAATTTTCTGTTATGGTAAACAAGTTTTTCAAGAAAGATCATGCTGTGTTTATCGTTTCATGTTTTTTATTTGTTGAAGGTTTTATTGTGCATGTTGTGATAAGAAATTTTCTATCGTTGTGTAGCTCCATCGCTGCATCAGTAGCATGAGACGGCAACAGGGTATGCCGTTGGATGATAGGATAGTTCCGTACTTGCATATGGCTGGCAGGATTATACCATCTTGCGAGACTGAACGAGACATGGTTTCAATTGGACGAGCCATTGGTCAATGCATTCGTAGAGAGATGGCGGCCTGAGACGCACACTTTTCACATGCCGTTTGGGGAGTGCACGATCACGCTCCAGGATGTGGCATACCAGTTAGGGCTCCCAATCGACGGTCAGTATGTCAGTGGATGCCTTACGGATTTTGCGCGATATGTTGAGGGTGGCCGGCCAACGTGGGTATGGTTTGAGGAGTTACGGGTGTTTTGCCTCCTGCGAACTGCATCGACAAGTTCACGGTGAAGTGTACATGGTTTCAGGAGACATTCAGTGAGCTGTCATAGGGGGCAGACGATGAGACGGTTATGAGGTATGCCCGTGCGTACATCATGATGCTCCTATCCACACAGTTGTTTGGGGATAAGTCAGGTACCCGCCTCCACATTCATTGGTTACCCTATGTTGTCGAACTAGAGGACATGGGTCAATACAGCTGGGGTCAGCTGCCCTGTCATGGCTATTCAGATGCATGTGCCGTGTGGCAAACAGAAATGTGGTCAAGTTGGCAGGTCCATTGCAGCTCTTCCAGTCGTGGATCTTCTAGAGGTTTCCAAGTTTCCGACCAGAGATTTGATTTCTTCCATTGGCCGTTGGCGTCCAAGAATTCTCCCTTCAGCTACGCATTGTGTATTTAAAAATATGAGGATTTACTTTATTTTTAATTAAATATTATGCATTTCAAATGGTCAGGTTATCAGCCGACGTTGAGCAACAAGGGGCCTCGTGTGGAGCATTGGAGACTTATGATAAATTTACTCCAGCACGGGAATGTGAGTATCTTTTGTTGTAACTCTGATGAGTGGTAAATTAGTATTTTCATCTTTTACTATTTATGGTGACTAACGATAAATAATTATATGCACAGTTGTTGTGGATGCCATATAGTTTGGCGGAGGTTGTTCAGGTGGTGCATCCTGAGATATTGGTGCCACGACATATGTCGTTGAATGCAAAAGAAGGAAAAGCAACTAAACCCGCCTCAGGTGCAATAATAGGCACAGCTAACGAGGCACGAACAGGCATGGAACTAGAGCAGACTGAATGTCCTACAAATTGAGGATTTTGATTCGAACCTCCAGAACTAGATACCACATCAACAAGTTTAGCCAACAGTTCTGGAGTCCTCAATGCGGAGAACTGACGGCGACAATGGTGCAGAACTTGCAAGTATTCGTCATTGCTAATAACAAATGAATCATACTTCACATCATCGCGTAACACGGATATCGGAATTCTATAGAACAATTTCTCCACCCGTTTGACGCCAAGCAAACCTAGTTTATGGAGTATAGTATCTTTAAACTCAGCAAAACTCGTGGAAGGTTTGAGAAAAATACTCAGCAGGTTCTTATCAGTGAACTTAATACCTGGTCGCATTTTTTTCTTAATAGACCCTCTATAGTGCACAAGAGTTACAAAACTCTCATCACTAGCAATTGTGAATCTCACTATTCTAAAAATTTCACGTCGAGCTCGCATATATAGAAATCAGTCATGTATAAATCGAATTAATTGGATTCGATTTAATCACATATTAAAACAAACACTAAATCGAATCCATTTCATTCGAATTACCTTTTTTTTTTCGAGTCCTTATAAATTAAACTCAATTGGTTCAATTTACATGCATTCATAAATCGAATTCAATTGTTTCAATTTATGTTAATTCCTAGTTCGGAACTCATTGTTTCGATTTAAGGCCTTTCTACGGTTGCAAGCAAATCGAATCTATTTGATTTAATTTAGTACTATTTTCACTAAATTGAATTTATTGAATTCGATTTATATAGAAATGTGTCTTAGAACATTCATAAATGAAATTTTGTTTTAAAATATCTGGATAATTTTAGGGTGCATTTGGTTTATTTAAGTAAATTATCATTTTATCTTAGTGTATACATCTAAATGAAAATTTTTATATATATAAATTACCATATTTATATCTATAAAAAATGTAAATACTAATAAATATATCTATCAAATAAGAAAAGTAACAGTGTATCTATAAAAAATAGATTTTGTGTGAAAAAATACTCAAATTTTAATTTTTTGTTAATTTTTTAATAAAATTTTCAAATTATCCTCACATTTTATTAGGAGTGGATTCTCTCCAGTGGAAAAAAAACTGGATAGTATCCAGTATTTAATCTCACCCTTCATTGCTCTCTCTCTCCTATTTAATATTGGTCCCACTTATAGAATTAAAGGTGAGAGATCACACTTATTCTCTCAAGTTTTAAAAAAATGGAGAGGATCCATTTCCCATTTTATCGCCAACCTCAACTCACACACTCTCTCTCTACCAAAGCTCGTTCCTCTGGCAAAGTTGGCAATGCAAACGCCCTTCTTCATCTCAGATGCATTTTTCCCCTGTCCCTGACACCGCCACCACCTCCACCCTCCGTCTTCCACTCCTTCAATGGTAAAAAATACCATCTCAAGCTCATCAACAACCACAAAAAGAAAATCGACAACCTCCGCCTTGAGCTCTTCTACGTCTTCCAAGACCACCACATGGAAGTTTCAATTCGGTGGCTTTGGTGGTGTTGCATCACCCTTCCTCCTCTATCGATTCAAGATCTGCGTCCTCCGCCGTCCCCTATTGGTTGTGCGCCGCGCGCCACCATCTTCCTCCAATTACAGATCTAGAGTATATGTATCTTAATTTGTTGGAGTGCCACCAAAATTTGCTCTTCTTATTGCATGCGTCATTGTGGATTATCTAAAGATTCGAACCTGAAGACATCCTAATTTCTTTTTTCTGTGTTCTTCAATCTCTAATCAGAAAATCAAAATCCTAGGACATTTTTCCTATTTTCATTTAAAGAATTGTTCATTTGAAATTGAAGTCCTACGTTCAGTTGAATTAGTTGTTTTTGGGTAGTTATAGCTGCTCTATTATTTTAGGGTTCGATACATGTGTAGCTCATTGGAATTTATTGTCCCTTTTCTTTTTTTCCGTTGTGCTAGATGGCGACAATGACCTTTTAGTAGCAGAGAAAAGGGTGTTGGTCGGAGTAGTTGTTGTTGCTGTTGGGATGGAGATGATGTTGAAGAGAGAGAGAGAGTTAAGATTGAAGATAAAGGACAGAATTAATTTAAGAATTTTATTAAAAAATTAACAAATAATTAGAATTTAAATATTTTTATTATACGAAATTTATTTTTGATGAGTACAACGTTAATTTTTTTATTTAATAAGTACATTTGTCACTATTTATATTTTTCATAAGTATAAATAATAATTTATTTTGTATGTATAATGTGTAACTTAAATTGACATGTGGTAAACTAACAAAAATATTAGAAAATGATAGAATCCCGTAGGAAATAAGGAGAATTTCAGTTTAATTTTTGGATTAAACATTGGATAAATGATTATACTTAAAAAAATAGTCTAAACCCTATATATACACACACACTTTAAATTATTTTTCTCAGCTAGGCAATATTTCTCCCTTATATTTTTCGTGAATTTAATTTCTGTTTATTAACATGTTACTACGTCAATTATAAAATCTGAACACTTCAAATATAACTTTTTTACACTCTAATAATACATAAATTATATATATAATATATATCATGTATTCATGTCAATTGTCAAAGTATAAATCTAACATCATCATGCTAATTTATGTGTCGCCATATAAGGCGTTACTTGAATTAGTGCCAATTATGATGTCAAAAAAGTTATGTTGTTACGTGGAGCGTGTTATATATAAAATTGCACTTCACTTTAAAGTGTGAAAAAAAGGGCACTCTAATATGGGTGTTATCTTGTGATAACTACCCTCATTAAAAGGGGCGTTATTCCGAAACTATACTATTTAGTATTCGCAATTTATATTTTGGTACCATAAAAAAGAATGTCAGTGATGAATAAAGAATTGAGTAGGTTTTGGGGGGTTATATTTCAAAAAAAGGGCTAATTAAAACCAAACACCATCTATTAAACACATTATGTGGTTGAACTGTTTTCTACAATGGGCTCCATACGTACATTTTCATAGCAACTTACGTAAAATGAAGTGAAAATCTATATGATAATGACTTATTTTTAATTTTTATCCACTATCTAAATCAAAACTTCTTGTTTTTTTTTTTCTTATTTTTTAATGTATCTTGTCAAGATATATGTTAAAACATCACTTTTAATGGTATTTATATAGAATTTAAATAAAATTTTAGATTGTTTGAGATCTCTTTAAAAAATTTTGAAAAATTATAGAATACTTCAAAAAGTCTTAAAAGAGTTTGGAAGACATTAGAATGTTCTAGAAAATTCTAAAAAATTATAAAATATTCTAGAAGAATATGAATATGTATAGAAATTCGAAGAGATATGAAAAATAATTTATGAATATTTAAAAAAATGTGGTAGGTTAAATATTTGTAACGAAAATTTTAAAATCTAAACCATTGATTAAAAATCATAATTGTCCATTTTGAGTTTGGTGTGCAGATAATCTATAACAAATATTATTGTAAAATGTTCTTTTCACCAATTTTCTTTCTTTCTATTCTATTCTATTATGTTCTTAATTTTGTTAAGTACAAGAAGTTAGACTAATTCAATCTTAACTCAAAATGTTGAGTGAATCTAGGTGTTAGTATAATAGGGTTGAAATGTATCCAAAAT
Source organism: Arachis stenosperma (assembly GCF_014773155.1). NCBI lineage: Eukaryota > Viridiplantae > Streptophyta > Magnoliopsida > Fabales > Fabaceae > Arachis > Arachis stenosperma. Next base: position 141,750,845 of record NC_080382.1, on the reverse strand, counting down.
CATAATAAGATACTGTCAATAATAAAAATTAGAGAAATGTCATTAGAATTTATTATTTTTTATTATTATTTAGCTATTAATTCAAATTTTTTAATTTAATTTTTTTAGTTTAATAATTTAATAACATAATTTATCTTATATTTTTTAAATATTAATAACTAAATAATAACAAAAATTAATAAATTTTAATAGTCCTCTAGTATTCCTATAATGGTTAATACCCTTGCCATTTGAATCTCCCTTTAGCTAAATTAATTTTTTCTTACTTTATTATTATTATTGTTGTTGTAACACTACATTAACATTCAATCAAATGCAACTAATATACCAAAAAATTTGCTACTTTTGTAAATCTAATTTATACATAATCATCTTATTATATATGCCTCTCTTTATTTTTACGAAAAAAAATCTAGTAGAGAATGAGAGAAGGAGAGAGCGAGAGCCAGCGGTTGAGGGTGAAATATGGTAAGAAAGATGGTCATGTCATCGGAAGAGATAAGGGGGAGAGTGTGGGTGAGTATATATCCGGTGTTAAGGAGGGTTCTTCTCGAGAGGGGTTAGAAAAGCCATCTAAAGTCTCTTTTAGAGATAAAATCATTGGTGCAGAAAAGCCTAAAGCCTTTGCATTAGTAGGGTCTTTATCTGGATGGTATCGCGACGGTGACAGATAAACAGGGTGATTCTTGTCCACCAAGTGTCAGTTTTACCAAGGAAGTAAAGAGCTATCTAGCTGAACCTTATAAGGAAGCCATCGTGATCAAGGTGCTGGATAAGCATTATGGCTACACGGCTCTCATGCATAAGTTTCGGATAGTATGGCGCATCAAAGGAGGGTTTGATTTGTTGGATGTGGGGTTTGGATATTTTTTGGTTAAATTTGATATTGTTGCGGATCATGAGAAAGTCATTCTTGGTGGCTCCGTAGTTGATAGACGGTCACTATGTTGCAGTAAAGCCATGGGATGTGGATTTTAGGCCATGCGAAAAATTTCTTGGATCAACGCTAGTATGGATTTAAGTCTCGGGACTTCCAATTTGGTGCTATCAGGAACAAACAATGCTGCGAATTACTTCTGCAACCGGAGTTTCGATGAAAGTAGATTTGGCCACTAAGCTTGCAAAAAGAGGAAAATATGCCCGAGTTTATGTTCAAATTAATCTTGGATTGCCTGTAATCAAACATATTATAGTGGAGGGTGTGACTCATGAAGTGGAGTACGAGAGTTTACAGTTGATTTGTGCTACTTGTGCACGGTATGGGCATGATAAATCATTGTGCATGGAGAAGGAGTCCTTGAAAGGAAACAGAAATTCCTTTCGTGATGAAAAAAATAATGAAGCCCCGACACTAGTGCCACACAACAATCATGAGATTTATAAAGAGGCTGAATCAGAAGCTTGTGATTGGGATGAGAATTCTCATAATTTGGGTGAGAAATTAGGAGTTGTTAAAGGGAAGAATGTGGTTACAAATTTATTGGCTCCTCACGTGCCTGATGATCATGTTAATGAGGCATGCATGGATGATGGAGAGGGTTGGCAATAAGTGCTGCGTAAGGAAAAATTCACAATGGACCAGTCATCAGGTTTGAAGGACCAAGATGGAAAGCAGCACAAGTATGGTTCGAGAAGGATTCCAAGGCCCAATTTGCATGGTGATAGAGGCAAATCAATTGGCATTAGGATGGGGAAGCGAGAAAAACATGAAATTGCGCCATCTCCATCGCGCAGAACTCCTGCACGTCATGGAATTTCTCTATGGAAGCATCCTCGACCTTCCTCCCTGCAGAACTCGCTAGTTGTTAAAAATTGTGGCACAATGGAGGAAACCTTAGTAGATGAAAACATGGTAGGTGCAGTGTTAGGGGGTCCGAAGGTGGCAATTATTGAGGATCAGAGTGTGCCAGTACCGCAGGACAAACCACCTATTGAGGTTGGTGATTCTTTTTAGAGTTTATGTTCTTATTTATTCTGTCTCTATTATTTAGGGATAGTTTAAATATGATTGTTTGGAATATTATGGGTGCTTCTAATAAATTAGCCCGGGTGCATTGTAAGGAACTTGTTAGGAAATTTAGACATATTTTTTTTTATTGTGGTTGAAACTCACTCCCCTTTTCAGCATTTAAAATTTTTTTGGGAAAGGTTGGGGTATCACTCTGTTGGTATAGTAGAAGCAGAGGGGCATAAGGGAGGTATTTGGTTTCTATCCTCTATGAAGGATGTTTGTTGTAAGTTCATTGATACTTTTGATCAAGGTGTTACTGTTGAGGTTCAATTTGATAATTTAATTTGGAGGTGTAGAGGTATTTATGGCAGTCCTCAAATTAATAAAAGGATTCTCCTTTGGGATTATCTTGTTGCACAATCCATGGTTTTTCAAGGACCTTGGATTGTTCTTGGTGATTTTAATGAAGTCAAATTTTCTCATGAATCTAAGGGCTGTCAATTTTCTCACCAAAGAGCAGACATGTTTGCTACTTCATTAGGAGATAGTGGTTTGTTTGATCTGAAGACTATTGGGAGGCGATTTTCTTGGTACAGAAGGGTGAAAATTTATGTTAACATGGCAAAAAAGCTTGATCAAGTCTGTATAAATAGTAGTTGGTTATCTATCTTTCCAGAGGCTTATGCAGAAGTTTTAAATAGGCTTCAGTCTGATCATTGCCCTATTTTGGTGCGTTGTAAAGGTCGTCCTCAGCCTAAAGGGAATCGACCTTTTTGATTTGTCGCTGCTTGGGCTACTCATCCTGGGTTTAGGGATATTGTGAATCAGTCATGGTGGTCTGGTAATAAAGGGATTCATGGCAAGCTTTCGGAAGTACAGAAGAATTCACTAGAGTTTAACTCGAAGGTATTTGGTAACATTTTTGATAAGAAATGTGAATTAGAGCAGCAGATTAATTATTTACAAAAGCGTTTGAAAGTGGTGGATAATATTTATTTGCATCAGAATGAGCAACAGTTGCTTGATGATTATAATAATACTCTAGTGCAAGAAGAGCTCCTATGGTTCCAAATGTCTAGAGAGCAGTGGGTAAAGTTTGGGGATAGGAATACAAGATTCTTTCATATTCAAACTCTTGCGCGAAGGAAGCATAATAAGATTCATGGCCTTTTTTTCAAGGATGGAGTGTGGGAAACTGATCCAGAGGTTCTGAGTCAAGAAGCAGAGTCTTTCTATAAAAGCTTATTCTGTCATTTGGATGATGTTGATTTGGGTTGCCTTGGTGATGTGCCTCTTCCTTCTCTGAATGAGGAAGCTTGCAATAATCTTACGGCACCAGTTACTATGGAGGAAGTTAGAACAACTGTTTTTTACATGAACTCTTTTAAAACTCCGGGTCTTGATGAGTTTCAAGTTTTCTTCTTTAAAGAATATTGGTAGATCATTGGTCTTGATGTTTGGAACATGGTTAAGCAGGCATTTTTCGGTGTTACTCTTGATCCGAGAATGTTGGAGACTTTACTGGTTCTTATTCCAAAGGTTGAATCACCGGTATTTATGAAAGATTTTAGGCCGATTAGTCTCTGCAATGTAGTTTACAAGATCATCACGAAGGTCCTTGTTAATAAGCTTCGTCCTCATCTTGCAGAGATTGTTGGCCCGCTTCAAGGAGGATTTATTCCGGGATGAGAAACTCCTGACAACATCATTATTGCTCAAGAAGTCCTCTACTTTATGAAAAAGACTAAATCAAAGAAAGACACACTGGCCTTTAAGATTGATCTGGAGAAAACTTATGACAGAGTTGACTAGAGGTTTTTAGCTCATACCTTTAAGAGCTTTGGTTTTTCTATTCCTACAATTAATTTGATTATGAATTGTGTCTCTGCTTCTTCTTTATCTATTATTTGGAATGGGAATCGTATGAATGGCTTTACTCCTAGCCAAGGTCTTAGACAAGGAGATCCTATGCACCCTATCTTTTTGTGTTGTGTATGGAGCGACTGTCATGCTTTATTAGTCATCAAGTTGATTTGGGCTTGTGGGAGCTAGTTGCTATTTCTAGAGGGGGACCAAGAATATCCCACTTAATGTTTGCGGATGACTTGCTTCTATTCTGTAAAGCTACAAAGAGACAAGTGCAAAATATGATGTTGGTTTTAGAGACTTTTTGCAAAGCATCTGGGATGAAGATTAATGTGGAGAAGTCTAAAGCGCTTTGCTCCAAGAATATCTCTGCAATAAGGAAAGAGGTTTTCACTGGGGTATCCTCTATCAGATTTGTCCAAGACTTGGGCAAGTATCTTGGAGTTACCCATAGCCATTCTAGGGTGACTCGTTCAGCTTTCAATGGTGTCCTGGATAAGATTCGGAGTAAGCTAGCAAGCTGGAAAGGGAGTTTACTCAATCGAGCTGGTAGACTCTGCTTGATTAATTCTGTTGCAGCCGCTATTCCCACGTACCAGATGCAGGTCTCTATTTTTCCCAAATGAATCATTAGTAAATTGGAGTCTATGATGAGGAATTTTGTTTGGAAAGAACAAGTTGATGGAAGAGGATTGAATCTTGTTAGTTGGAAGGTACTGGTTACTCCAAAAAAATATGGAGGTTTGGGGATTAAAGATCCTTATTGTGTAAATATTGCTCTTCTTGGGAAGCTAGTTTGGACTTTTTTCCAGCAGCCAAATAAGCTATGGGTCCAATTGTTGGATGCCAAATACCGATCATCTCTATATGACTGTTTTAGTTATCCTAAGACTAAGGACTCTCCCATTTGGAGGTGTCTTTGCAAGGCTTGGGAATTGCTGAAGGAAGGGTTTGCTTGGTATATTGGAGATTTGAACCAGAATTTTTTGTTTTCTAGCTGGAGGAGAGAATGATGGTTATCTAATGAGATGGATTATGTCCATATTTCTGATTCGAATCTCCGAATACAGGATATTTGGTCGGTTAGTAGGTGGCATTTGAATACTCTTTATTCTCCTTTATCCCAAAATCTGAAAGGTAATATTCTCTCTTACAATCCACATGAACAAGCATGTCCGGAAGTGGGTTGGTATTTGTGTGGGTCTGCTGCCAAAGTCTATAACTCACGCAATAGTTACTTGTGGTTGTGTAAGCAGCTGTTTGGTTGGGAGGAGCGGGAGAATTGGCGTTGGCTTTGGCGTCAGCTTATTTCGGAAAAGCATAAGTTTTTGGCTTGGTTGTGTCTTAAGGAGGCTCTTCCTACTGCAAGTTTTCGCTTTAGAAGAGGGATGTCGTTATCGGATAGGTGTCCAAAATGTCTTTCTAACCAGGAATCAGTTTTACATTGTATTCGGGACTGTCCAAAAGCTCAGCTTGTCTGGCATAGGTTGGATATTTCTTGTCATCTTTTGGATTTGAAGAACTGATTCTTGTATCATAGCAGATAGCATCCGTTCAAGTTTTTTTTTTTGGACTTTGGTGGATATGGTGAGTAAGGAATAATGACATCTTTAATCCTCATGAAACTTGGCCTCCGAAAAAAGTGATTTGTCTGGCATTAACTTCAGAAAAGGAGTTTAGGAATATTTTTGAGTTACAATGTATGTCCCTTTTCTCTACTCTAAATGATTTTTGGAATCCCACATCAATTGGCACTTTTAAGATTAATTGTGATGCTAGTTATTTTGGTTCGGGTGATAGTGTTGGTTTTGCTTGTGTTATTAGAGATTGTAATGGGAGTTGGCAAATGGGGTGTTTGGGAATGATTGAGAGTAATAGTATTCTTCAAGGAGAATTATTTGCTATTTGGAGAGGATATCTCTTAGCTTAGAATGCGGGTCAACGAGATGTTATTTGTGAGACGGATTATGTAGAAGCATTTAATCTTGTTACTCAAGATGGTTTTGGGTTTATTGATCCATTGGTGTTCAAAATAAGAGATATCATGCATTGGAATTGGCGTGTTGACTTTCGTTTGATTATGAGAGATGCAAACACGGTAGCAGATACTATGGCAAAGATGACGATGAAGTTACAACTTTCGCATGTGGAGTTTCTTTCACCTTGGGAGGAGTTTAAGAGTAGTCTTAAACGGGACTGTCCCTCTATTTAAGCAGTTCCTTGTTTTGTTTATTTCGTTTTTCTTTGTTTAGTTTATTTCAGTCACAAAAAAAAAATCTTATTATATATGCGATGTACGTAATTTTCGATTTTTGAAAAAAAAAAGTCAATAATTCCTTCTCATAATAAATATCCAAATATAAAAATAAAAAGTGTCAAATTTTCTGAAAAGAATGACTAATTAAATTGAGCGCAGGTTGTCCAGTTATCTCTGACATCGTTGTCATAGGTGCATTTGGAAATCGAAATGTTAGGTATGGATCAACAATGAGGACAAGTTGCAAAACTGCACAACGATTTCAACGAAAGCTGCAAAATGCAATATCCTTACAGACCATGAAAACAATACTTTTCAACCTAACTAGGTTTATAATATTAACATACCTATATCAAGACCTACACATGGTTCTCCATAAATTATGTAATTTTACATACAAAATACACTTTTAACCTTCCCTAAAATTTAAAGTATATAATATTTAATATGCTTGCATTATATAAAATGTAATATATGTTTAATTAATGTAGACCCGAACATCACATAATCTCAGGAGATTCTTTGATTTGAATGCCTATCATAACTGTTTACTTAAGAAATTTTCAGGTTGCTCAAAGAACTTGGTCCGCTGATATGTCCCCTTCTAGCTTGCTTACATAGTAACCATCAAAACTCAGAATTTTCGCCACATTTCAGGCAAGTTAGAAGCTTAATAAATTTTCTGTTTTATGTCCAAGAAAAACCTTACTCCTAAATTAATTAGTCCGATGATTACAACATCCAATATCAAAACATATAAACTACATATATCTTAAAAAAACTAGAGAACATTTTTTTATATTGGACAAAAAAATTACAATAAACTCAAAGTAGGTGCTGTCATAGGGACACATAGAGTTCATGAAATTTTTCACCATTTGGAGTTGAACGAGTGTCCACACCTACCAAGTCCACTCAACTCGGTGCGACAACTATCTCCTAAGTTTGGCAAGCTTGATATACATTGTGTTCCGCCGGTGCCGGGAAGTGTCTTGTGTCTCCCAAACCAGTCAGCTTTGTGTATTTAAATGGCTTAGTTGGCACACATACAGAATCACGTGAGGGATCTCCCAGCCCACTCGCGTTCTCGTCTCTTTTGTTTGGCTTGCATCCTATTGAACTTCTCTTTCCCTTTCTCCAAAAGAGGGTCATGCACAACATAGTCGTTCGGGTCTTCGTTGCGAGACATGCGATCCTACATATATTTACAGGGAATATCATAAGCAAAAAAACATAAGATGCTGGAAATGGGATAAAAAAATGTGGTTAAATTCACCCAATTCAGTAGTAAACTTTTTTTCTTTTTCATCTTAGGCCGGCGACTTATTGTGTACAAACATTTAAACAGCCTCCTCCGCGACAAGAGAAAAATTACCTTGCCAGACTCCGGGGCAAATTTTAAGCCAACACTTTTCCAGTCAGACAGTTCTTTGTCATCAACAACATCAGTAGATTCACTGGCTTTGGGTGCCGACTTTGCTGATAAGGAATTTTTGAATTTCTCGAGTTTGGCAAGAACCTGAGGATAGAAATACAGGGGGAAAAAAAGGGTTAGTCATCTAGAGTGATTAAAAATACCCATATGCTTTATCCATAGAAAATAACCCATATATTTTTTGAAAAAAAATGTTTAACTCTAGTACTCTATAACCTATTAGCATAAAAGTTTTCACACATTATATTTCACGAAACAGCAAAATACTCCAATAACACATTTTTCCATTTTCAGCCTTTAAAATGTTCCCTGTTATCATGTCAAGTTACTATTCCCAGTTGAAACACCGTTCTTCAAACCTAGAACAATATCACTTGGACACCAGCAAAAAACATGTAAACAAAAAAAAATGGTAAATATAAATAAGACAAGGGAAAAAAACGTACATCATCTTCACGCCCTTGTAATCTGCGTCTCTTCTGTTTCTGCAACTGTCTTCCTCTCTCAGCTTCATTCAGTAGCTGCAAATCTGCATCAGCATTAGCAATACGTTCAGCTCTTGCTTCAGACCCTATTCCCTTCTTCTTCAAGGACAACTTTTCCGCCCTCGGTTTATCATCATCATCATCATCATCATCAACCACCCGTGAAGCATTTGACCTGGCAGGAAGAAAAACCCAATCACATACTGAAACTCATGCTGATTAAAAAATAAAAACTCTAACGTAATTCCAAAATCCCCAGAACAAGCTTGCATATGTAGAACATACAACTGCAATAAACTATATTCTGATATAGCAAGAAACAACTGTCAAATCAAGATCAAGAAGCTAAATAAATGCGAATCTACTTGATAGCTGATAGTCACCTGCTTCTTTATGCATCTATTTTTATTTATTTTTTATTTGTTTATACTTATAAAAGATTCCCTTATAACTGATGTGAATAGCTAAAGTTTTTCCCCCTCCCTTCTTAACAAGGAAAATATATTGAAAAGATTGACCTTGGGAAAAGATGGGAGGATACGAGACTCTCTTTGGGAAAAAAATAATAAAGAAGTCAATGGAGCATTGTTTTCCAATATCACAACATATTTGAGATGGAAATTCCTCTAAAAAAGACCATGTGCTTTACACCATAGTGGTCAAGTGTTTAATTCGATGCCACAAAACATCTTTGATCTTTAGAGGTTCTGGAGATTCTGGCAATGAAACTGCAAGGCTACTCTAGCAACTAGTATCCTTTTAAGAAATTAGGGACAAACATGTATAAACTCAGTGAGACATGCTGCCAAGAACAAGCATATTGCCAACCGTGTGTCATCCGGAGTAACAAGATACAAATAGCTTTGTCCCGCACAATCAAAGTAAGGAACAAGATACGGGCACTTGCCACACATAAATGAGCATCATCAATGATGGATTCTTGTTTTATGTCATATTATACAATTTAAGAGATATAATTATGTAAATTGCGAGCATCCAGTCGGCACATAGTGAACGAAAAAAGTGATTCTATTCCTCAAGAAAAATTGTGTACCAAAAACATGACATAAATTTGATTTATAGCACAATGTATATTACTGCAGACAGGTATTTAATATATCAATGTGAAAACCAAAAATGAATTTTAAATTTGGATAATTTTACCTGGCTGCTGAAATATCCCGGCGCTCTGGACTGGATCTTCCTGCATATTAAAATAAAAGTTGGTAAGCCTAAATTACAATCCAACTCAATAATCATTAATCTGTTACCTGGTTACCCCTATGATAGTTAAATTTAAATAATCTTTATATGTTTGTGACTTCCATTTTTTCTGTTGTGAAATACAAAACTAAGCAAATGTTCTCCAAGGGTGTTGATTCGGCAAACGGGTATTTTACAGTCAAAATAGTGATCTAAAATCAATGATGGTGTGTATCAAACTCTCAGTTGTTTTCATATGGTAATGCTAAACTCTTCAAACCATGACATCAACTTGCAAAGTAAAGTCAGGACATCACTCTCTTTAAAAAAAAATCAGGACATCACTTGTTAAGGCTAACATTTTACGCTGGATCCTTCTCCAATTTCCTTTGACAAGTGGCACATAATTGATAATTCTATGACTTGAATGTACCACATTTTGGTTTCCTTCACAATTTTCTAATTCTATTTTCCCAATTCTCTATTGCTTCTAGTTTCTTGTATCTGTTTTCTGCAACAAACATTACCACAAGCTGCTTAAGTCTCCAAAGGTACCTCTTTCCTATGCCTAGTTACTAAGTTTACTGCCATGTAGGAAGAAAAAGTGGCAGTCTAGTTTATTAGAATAAAACAGGTTTATGTCAGTTATGAGCTCAAAGAAACTTTCCTCGGTAAAGCCATGACTATTTCCTATAACAAAGGTTGAGATTTTTACAAGCTACAATATAAATATATGAAAAATGATGACAGACATACCATTTTGCACCTTTGGCTTGGGAGGAAGGTCACCCAACTCCTTCCGCTTTTTCAGTATTCGCCTGCGCATTCTTGCATCAAAATCTGCTTCATTGCCATCGTCTTCGTCGTCGTCGTCGTCATCACTTGAATCAATTTTACTAGTTTCTAACTCTTTCCGAGGCTCTTCCTTCTTGGTTTTTAGTGCATCTCTTACAGTTAACTGCAAATCCCTTGTTGCTTTACTCTGCAACATAAAAACAACTAATATTATATTTGTGGTTATTTGATATAACATTTACACCATTAGGTTCTTGTAAAAATATGGACTTTCAGGCGAGATTATTGGAATAACGATGTAGTGCAGATTTTAGTTCCATAAAGTATAAACAAATAAAACAATATTCAGTAACTTATTAGTATGTGGAATTTATCAAGCAAGGCTTCTACTTGAGAAGAAAAACAAAAACAAAAGCAAAGGTCATATTACCATTTCATTGTTGGGAGTTTCTTCCTTCAAAAGACGAGGATCATTCAAGACATCATGACTGCTCTTAATCTTTTGCTTCACCAATGCCAATTCCTTTTCTTCTTCTTCAGCTTCTTCCCCAAACGAAAGCAAGTTCAATTTTCTGCATTATGAAATTATTAAAATCAAGCAACAATTGACTCAAATACTTGCCAACACAAACCAATGCATTGAGTTCTACAAAATCAGCTCTCTTAGGTATGAGACAGGACTTACTTCACACCCTTTGTCTTCAAACCTTTATTTTCTGTAACAGGTGTAGCTTTAGTCTGAAGATTTCTTGGCACAATATCTTCAAATGGGTTCCATAATACCTACCAAGAAGAAACTGTGGAGGTGAAATTCTTACTTCCGCGGACGTAAATTTCAAGATTTTTGGATATGTTAGTCAAAATATAAACATACCTCAACTGATAATATCTTTGGAGGTGGATCTAAAGGCCGGTCGTTTTTATCAGTTTCAACTTCACCCAGCCTTAAAAGATTATACATTGTATCTCCTGTTACCTGAGATAAAATAACGAGTTCATCAACCACGGATCCCTAAAAAATTACAAAATTCTTGCAGGAAAAAAAGGAGGTTCTGACGCAACAACATTCCAGTACCTTTCCAAAAATAGTATGCTTCCGATCAAGCCAGTCACAACGATCAAGGGTAATGAAAAACTGACTCCCATTTGAATTAGGTGGCCCAGCATTGGCCATTGCAACCAATCCTCTGTGCTTGAATTTCAGACGCGAATGAAACTCATCGGCAAAAACATCCCCATAAATACTCTCACCTCCTAAACAATACATTATTTGCAAACAAACAAAAAAGACATCATTTCACAATTAAAAGATCACACATACATCTTCAATACAGATCAAATTTGAGAATAAAACACGTGTTTTTTTTTCAAATATAAATATTTAATAGCCAGAATATCAAGGAGAAAATGTTTTGACATTGTATTTAAACAACTTTCACTACTTCAACTTATCTAACTACTTTCAAAATCTTAGTCAATATAGTACAAAGGATGGCAAGGAAACATTATTCTTTCTTTCCCCAAAACAGTCCAATGGCTATATTGAATTATTGATTTAAAAACAACAGGCCAAATGACTTAACATTGCTTTCCACTATTGGACGGACTTGCATTTCCTATTCTGAATCATCACCACACCATTGTTCGGTCTAAACAAATTGTGATAAAATTTCTGCCAGATAATTTTAGTTGTGCAACAATGTTCTTCACCCAAATTTCTAGTAAAACTTTGCTTATAAACTGTTATGAACACAAAATAAGCTAATTTAAACACAGGCATAATATCAAACCTACTACCAATCACAAATCATACCAATTTTAATTATACCATTGTAATATAATTCACCCCCCCCCCCCCCCCCCAAAAAAAACCCTTTAATAGTTGTTTAAAAATGAAAAATGAAAATAAGCGGAAACACCAACCTACTCATAACTCCAAACCAAAAACGGCCATAACAAATCATACTAAATCAGCTACTCACAAAACACACCAAAACAAGGTATACAATACCTATTCTTCCAATTCGAACACTAAATTCTTTAAAACCATAGCCCAACATTGAATAAACCACGTGTCCAACTACATTTTTTCCCCTGAAACTTTCGATAGGAAGAGAGTCAACAGAGTCACCAACTCACTATAGATTGAATTTCAACACTTAATTCATAATTCTAAAACCCAGTACTCAATTAAACCGCATGCCCATTCTCAATTGTGCTAAAAATTTTCAAGAGAAAGATGTTAAGGGTGTTTCCAAGCTTCAATTCTGACACCTAATTCGATAAACACTTGAAACCAGCTCTGAATTAAACTTAGTGCCCGATTCCAAAGCTAATCAAAGCAGAAAGAGTGAAAGAGAGCACAGTATCGCCAAAGCTTCAATGTATCAACACTGTATTCAGGAAGACTAGAAGAACCCAACACTGACTCAAACCACATACTCATTTCCAATCAAGCTGAAAATTTTGGGAAAAAGAGTGAAAATTATGTATCGCAAAAGCTTCAATTTTGACACTAAGTTCCTAGAATTAAACAACATGAGCATTCATGAATCCACAGAAGAACAACCTAACCCTAAATTAAAGCACGTGGGAAATTCCAATGATGGTGAAAAGAGGGGTTTATGGTTACCAGTGCCAGTGCCGGTGGGATCACCACCCTGAACAAGAAAGTCCTTGATGACGCGGTGGAAGATGGTGTTGTCGTAGTAACCTTCCATGCAGAGCTGAACGAAGTTCCTGACAGCTTTGGGTGCTTCCTTCGGCCATAGCTCGATGTCGAGTGGGCCCCGCGTTGTGTTGACAACCACCTTCCCCTTCGTCGGCGGTTCCAAAACGTATACCGTCGACATCTCTTCCTTATTATTCTTCTGATTCTCGACAAACGATTATTTTGATTCTGATTTCTCCCAAAACGGAGGGTTTTCGTTGCGATTTCTCTCCCCAGTAACGGAGGTAAGAAAAAAAAACCGAACTGGCCGGTTCAATCGGAAAGACCAGGAAACAAATTTTCAACCGATTCGGCTCCGAGAAAAGTCGATTTCAAATAAAAAAATCAATAAAATTAGTTTAACCGATTCGATTTTTATTAAAAAATGAAAATTAATTAAACAATTAATTAAAAAATATTTTTAACAATATATAATATATTATTTTATTATATTCAATATAATTATAATAAATTTTTTAAGTTTTTAAATATTTAATTTTATCAATTTAATAACTATTCTTATTTTAGAAAAGGTGAAAACTCAAGTGAATGTGAAGTTGATATCTAAGAGTCGTTAGATGAAAATTTAGTTAAATCAATCAAATCATCTAATGGCTCTCAATGAAATCAACTGCACTTGAGTTTCCATCTTTAAAAATAACCACTCTTTTTCTTCGCTTCTTATGACTTACAACTAATAACGGCAAAAATCTATAGTTGTTTCACGTTAGGGCTATACTACACATCTAAGTATTTTTTTTTATCCAAGTTTTATTCAAGTGGGTTTAACACCAACAAAAATCACTTTCATTAATAACGTGTTTGGTTTATTATACAAAAGACTCCTTTGAATTTGATTTTATTTTATATAATGGATAATGTTCCATTCATTTAGTATTATACAATTGTTTCACCTTAATAACGTGTTCGGTTCATTATACAAAAAGCTGTTTTGAATTTGATTTTATATAATAGATAATGTTACGTTCATTTAGTATTATATAATTATTTCATCTTAATAATATGTTCAGTTCATTATGAATTGAATTAAATGAACGCATGTGTTCTTAATTGAATTGAATTGAATGGATAATCTCTAAGAGGAGAAGAAGAAAGATGATGAGAAAAAGAAGAAAAGAAAAAAAATATGCATATGCAAATTTGAAAGAAGAAGAAAAAGAAGAAAGAGGAGGAGAAGAAGAAAGAGGAGAAGAAGAAAGGAAGAAGAAGAACCTACACTAATTTAAAAGAAGAAGAAAAAGAAATACGAGGAGGAGGAGAATGAGAAGGAGAAAGAGAAAGAACCAGAAAAGGAGAAAAAGCGCGTAATTTGAAGAGTTATTATAATAACTTGGATAGATTTAGATAAAAACTTTGTTTGGAGAGTTTTTTATTTTTAATATTGGGCCTATGTTAGTGTTATCCACTGAAATAGCCAAAAATACGTATTTAACGCCGTTGTGGGGATATAGAAAAACGTCGTTGTCGTTTTCTCAGCGACGTCAGTTTCATTCTTCAACAAAACGACGCCGACGTTTTGTACAAAACGTCAGTGACGTTTTGTGTATGCATGATTAACACGTGGGAGAAAATATCTCCTTCTCATCGGCGTGAAGATTTTTAACCCCTTCTCTTTCCTATTTCTTCATCTTCTCTTCAGTTCTACTACAAAACGTCTCCTTCCATCCTTATCAATCTTATCCCACCAAAAATAAAGAAACCCACAAAGCAAAACGACAGCTTTCATACGGGGGACCATTCACCACAACTAAACCAAAGCCTTCCATTCAGGTAAATGATTTAGTGATTGCCCTTTTTTTTTTTTTGAACTGAAACTATGAACAAAATTTTTTTGAACTATAGACTAAGACTTTGTAATGTTTTTAGGTTATTTTACTATTAATTAATAGTAAGTTAATTAATTATTAGTACTTAGTAGTAGTATTATCGGCGTTAGTATAGCATTATAGGTGTTAGTTAGTGTCAGGATTAGTTTTAGTAAATTAATTATTGTTAGTCAGTGACTTAGTTACTGTTAGGCTGTTAGCGTTAATTTAGGTTATTGTTATTTAAAATTTGAAATAGCTGTTTTGAAAAACATAATCATCTAAGAAATTTTTTTACTTTATAATTGATTTATAACTTTGTTAATTTAAAAAACAGAATTAAAAAAAATTAGTTAATAATTTTCAGAATTTTTTTTAACTTACGTAAAATATTAGTTTCAGTAATTATTAATTTATATTTTAGTTTTGGTTGAAATATTTGATTAATTCTGAATTATTATAAAAAAATATTTAAAGTAGAATAATTTAAAAATTATTTTAATTTTTTTAATTTACATAAAACATTAGTTTCAGTTATTATTAATTCATGCTTTTAGTGATGTTAGTTTAGTTTAGTTTTGGTTGAAATATTCTTAGTTAAATTTGAATTATTATTAGAAAATAGAATTAATTATATAGTTATGTTATTTTTATTACTATTAATTTTGGAATGTGTTTTTAATAAAAAAAATAGAATTATTAAAGATATATTAATAATAAATTTTCATATATTTCAAATATATTTTAAAAAAATATTTTAATTATTTAAATATGTCCTTTCTAATCCAGAGTTTAAAAAAGAGGAAGATAGGAAAACGTGACATCATACGTGCTGAAGATCATATTGTAAAATATCTTCGACATCCTGTATATGTAAGTAATTTTTATGTTTACTGTACTAGTTAATAATTAGTAGTTTATTTAGTAATAATCAATTATTAGAATATATAGTGATTTAGTAAGTGTTGAATATAATAGTAGTCATTATAGTAATTTACTATTAATGATTAAATTTTGTTTTCAGGGTTCAAAAAATTTGCACATGAGACATTTACACCAAATAGACTCATATGATAATAGAGTGGAAGAACAACTGAAGGCGAGCGGGTTCTATTATGTTTCTCAAATTGGGAGGATCGTGTCTCATAGGCCGACTGTAGACGCACTGGTTGAAAGGTGGCGTCCGGAAACGCACACGTTTCATCTTCCATATGGTGAGTGCACGATCACTTTGGAGGACGTCGCAATGATTCTTGGACTCCAAACTGATGGTTTGCCAGTGACTGGATCAACTGATCATAGTACAAGTGGGTTAGAAAACGAGTGCTTGCAAATGTGTGCCGTCAATCTGAACCACTGGCTTGCAACTTCTGAATGCTTTAATGCATGGGTAGAAAGCCCAGAAGACTCGTGTCAGAATCCGGAGATCTTCAACTAACTCATCCCCTTGATAGCCATATGCAGTTTCATACTCAACAGCTGCTGATGGTTCTTTTGCAACCATTGCTTCAAACCATGTGGGCAAAGCTTCATATGAAGATTCCCACCCACCAAATATTTTTTTCACTGCCTTTTTCTTGGCCAACCATGCTTTGCGATAACTTATCGTGTAGTTGAACTTCGATTATACTTCAGCAATGACAGATTTTACCTTTATGGACGGGTCAGTCTCAACTAATGGCTTTATTGCTTCTGCAATTATTTCAGAGTCCAGTTTAGCATGATCCTGAGATATGATACTTCTGGTGCACGTGTGACTACCATTGTACCTCCTTATCACCCAACAATACTGTCTTTTCATAAGACTAACTCTGATAAGCCAATCACAACTTGTTCCATACTGTACACATTTAGCATAGAATGTTGTTGGTTCTGATTCATATACCCTATAATCAACTCCTCTTCGAATGGTATACTCTTTAACTGATGTAGTAACAGCCTCTCTAGAGTTAAATTCCATTCCAACAGCAAATTCACCGGTAGCTACAACAGCTGGGGCTGCACCAATAATAAAACAAAATTAAATCTAAATAATATTCTATTATTATTAATAATAATAAGAACAATAAATAATAACAATCTAAAATTTAAAATAATACTAACATAAAGCATGCATAAAAGATGGCTCTCCATATGGATGTGTCCGGTTTAGTGCATTTGCAACATCAGCCACATCTCTTCAACCATTATCTCATCTTCCTCTACATCTTCAGTTGGACCAACAACTTCATAATTACCTTCAAACTCTTCACGCTTTCAGTATTATAACCCACCCAGTCTGTTGGGTTCTGGAAAGTCAACATCATCGATTCTTCGAACTCAACATACAACTCGATAAGTGAGGTATGTGCTCTAGTTTGATGATAGGTAAAAAACATTCTTTGCATACTATCTTCATCAGTCACATTATTTGAAATTGGCCAAACCCAAATACTAGCACAGGCTGCCTATACAGAATATTTATGACTCTTTTTTGCACTTGATGATCTACATTTGAGAAAGTATACTCTTAAGTCCTTCATATGTTATTGACAGAGGAACAATAACACATGGATTCTCACATAAAAAACTCACACCTTCATGTGTATGAAATAAAATCTGACCATTATAATATATTTTTAAACTAATATAACCCTCCATTTCATACACTCATCACACTCACTCACAAATTTTTTTCACTCTCTCAAACTGAGAACATTTTGTAGAACAAAGCTCTCATTACTTCACTTAAACTTTACTCTCATACTCCCTTTTTATGTTTTAACACAATCCAGAACTTCTTTTATAGTTACTTTTATATTTTTTTATTCCCTCCAGCACAAAACGTCACTGACGTTTTTACTTTTTTGCAATACGTCAACGACATTTTCACCAAAAAATAATTTAAAAATATATATTCTAGCAAAACGTCACTGACATTTTCATTTAAAAAAAAAAATTAATATACAACACATCGTTGACGTTTTGCTTAAAATAAAATAAAAAAAAGTTTTACACATTACGTCGCTGACGTTTTCTTCCTACAAAATTTTAAAAGAAATTTAATCAAGTCGTCGATGCCGTTTTGCCTAGTTTATTATAAAAGAAAAATCACTCTGCCACAAAACGTCTTCAACGTTTTGTTTCTTTCAAAAATTTAAAATAGGCCCATAGTAGAGTAATACACAATGCTCTCCAAATATCATTGAATAACACACGTTGGTTTCTAATATACAAATAACTGAGCCTTGTTTGGACGTACAGCTTTATTCTTCACGTTATTATCAAAATAATTATTTGTTAGAGCATATATATAATTATAGGAAAAGTTTAGGGGCCAGCAATTTTATTGCATTTTAGCCAGCATGTAACCAGCAGAGAAAAGTGAGCCATTGGATGAAATCTCACACCAATCTCACACCATCAAATTATCATTGATGGTTAGTTGATGGCTACCAATCACAAATGTTGCTAGCCCCCTAACATTGCTCATAATTATAAACGATATATATATTAAAAATTAATTATTAAATTAGTTCTTATATATATTATTTAATTTATTTTATATTTTAACATATATTTTATATAATATTATTATATTATTATTATTATTATTATTATTATTATTATTATTATTATTATTATTATTATTATTATTATTATTATTATTATTATTATTATTATTACAACAATATATGTTATTATCTAATCCAGAAAAAAATATCCAAAATATTTTATTTAATTTATTGTGACAATTTTGTACGTAAGCCATAGCAATAAAGTTAAGCATCTGATTGAAGAGTTTATTTATTTACATTGTAGAGACTTTATTAGAACATTTATACCATATAAACCTAATTAATTAAGAAATTAAAAAATATTAGAGTCAATATTTTGTATTAATATTGGTTAATATTTTATTTTTATATTATTAAATTCAAGATTTATAATTTAAAAATTAAAATTTAATATAAAAATATTTTTATATATTGATAAAAAAACATAATAAATTATATTCATCATATAATATTACTCGTTAAGAATTAAGAAAAAACTATAATAATGAATGAAGGATTTAGAGTACCAAAAAGTCCAAACCATCAACTTGTCGTAATAAAAAGAAAATGATATAGTATGAATTAATTATGCAATGTATGTATTCTTATTCTGTTAGAAACAAGTCAGGCTTGGTCAAAGTGTCTAAATTAAACCCAAAATTTAGCGGATGATATTGACATGTTAACTGTATCCATAGGTTTTTTGCAACACCAATTAGGGTTTTGCATGGGGTTGCTTCCATTTTCTATCTTCCAAAACAGATAGCAAGGAATCAACTAGGCTTCTCCTCCTCCCCTCCTCCTCTTCCTCCTCCTTTTCGGAGCAAGTGGTGGCGGCGGCAGCGACAGCAACGGCGACAAGCAATCATGCCTCGATTATTAACGATGGTGGCTGTGGACAAAGATAAGAACAGCGTTGATGCATTTCGTTGGGCCACTGAGAATATTGATAATCCAATCGTCATTGCTGTTCATGTCAAGGATAAAGAAATTCCTCATCGTAGGTACCCTCTTAGCTTGTATATCTATATATATCTTTATTTTAATTATGAATTACAAGAATATAATGTTCAAGAATTAATATTATATTATCATCCTTGCATAATAAGTTTACGTTTCTTTAGAACAGTTTTATTTAATTTTTTCATGGTAAACCATTATTGTATATGTTCCTTCTACATGTTTTAATTTGCAAAAATATTATTCATACACCAAAATCAGCTACTAAAATTAGTCGCCAATGCATTTGAGTATAAATATGTATGTGATTTGATTTATTTTCAATATATATTTTATATTGGTAACTAATTTTAGTGACTGATTTTAATGTATACGTATAATAGTGGTTTAATTTGAGATCAAACAAGTATTTTGGTAAGTATTGGTTTTTGGACAAATTAAAGGGTTCATTATTGGTGGTTTTACAAATATATAATTTTCTTTTAAGGCTAACATATTATAATTGATGATTATGTGTGAATAATGCAGAGGGCAAGAATGTTTTCCCACCTGATGAAGAAGATTTAGAAAATATTTTCAATCAATTGCGTCAAGAGTGTCATCCTAAAGTCGTATGTAATTGAGTCTTCTATTAAAAAATTCACATACACTTTATCTATTTATTTTTTTTTCAAGGTATAATTACCCATTTAATTACTATAGTTTCATTCAACCATTTTTAATTAAGTGCCTATAGTTACATGCAAGTATGTAATCAAATTCTCATATTATATACAAAAGGTAAGTCTTTTTAGTCAAGTCCTTATAATATGTAAATATTTTTTAATTATATCCCTTTGTTTAAACCATCTTTAATCAACTCAGTGAAATAAATGATGATAAATATAATACCTGTTTTCTTCTCTTTTTTCTATGAAAAATATTAGTAGAATATGAAAATTTACTTACAATACTTTTAAAAATATAATTTTAAAAAAATATTATTTATATACTAAAATTAGTCACAATTTATTTGTATATAATATATATGATTTAATTTATTTTTAATATATATTATATTTTAGTGACTGATTTTAAATTTTAATATATACTTAACATGATTATTTAATTTTAATGCATTAACATTATAAAATTTTTTTATATAATTATCCAATCATCTTTTTGTCACATTAGCCAAAGTAACCAATTTTTAAAGTCACCAATCTAAAAATAATAACTGTATAAAATTTTGTATGCTATAAGTGCATTAAATTAAATTTTATTTTTAAACTATAAATATTTAATTAAACATTATATATAATATATAAAGATTTGATTACAAACTTTTATATTATAGAAATTTAATTTAAAATTAGGTGATGAAACTATAGTAAACTCTGATATAATGTTATTATTATTATTAATAATCAAATGAAGCTTGAAGAATTCACTAGTGTTTGTTGATGTTGGCACTTGAATTCAGCTAAAGATGAAAGAAGCTGTAATACATGATAGTGATCCTGTTAAAGCAATAATAGAATATGCAGAAAGGAATCGTGTTCATACCCTTGTTCTTGGTGCACCCACCGGCTCCAACAAGAAGAACACTTTGGCAAAATCTCTCTCTCTTCAATTCACTAAGTCATCAAGCAAGTTAAGTTCACACACATACATACATGCACCAAATAATAATTGAATTTAATTTTGATACACGGTCAGTTTAAAATAATTATGTAACGTCACATTAGTAAAATAACAACTTTTTATATTAATCACATGAATAATCATTTAAAAAAAATGTGATTATACGATTGTATAAAATTTATAATAATTTTGATTATGGTTTCTTAATTATTATTTATGATAATAATGTCAGGAAAGTGAAAGGCATAGAAGTAGCAACAGGTGTAATGAGAGCAGTCCCAGAATACATATCAGTGTATGTAATTAAAAAGGGAAAGATAGTGGCAGCAAGAGCATCAACACACCCATTGATTGGGGCAACACCGCCAAGACAATCTAGTGTTGATTCTCTTCAATATGACTTGGAAAATAAAAGGTAGGTGCCAAGGAATATCATAAATATATCTTCTTAGATATATAATTATTTATATTTTTTCTATTAATTTAAATTTTTAAAATAAGTAATTTTATGACATAGTATTAGAACTCTGTCTAAAAAATTTAGAATTTGAATTTTGGTGGACTTCAAAAATAAAAAAATAATATAAGGCAAATAAAAAAAACCCAAAATTAAGAAAAAAAAGACTTATTTTAAAAAAATATTAAAATTAACTATTTACATTATTTTCTTCTATCAATTTAAATTTTTTAGAAAAATAATTTTATGACATAACTAAACCTATTAGCCATCATTATTTTCCAACATTTTATGTAACAATGCATGCTCATATCTATAAAATATGCTCCTAACTCTTCAACAATGATTCTTGATACAAAATGAAAATCATGAATATAATGTATATATCCCCTCCATTCTAAAATAACGGTCGCTTTTACTTTTTCGTTAATTGAAACACATTAATTTTTTAATAAATCAAAACGATAGTTATTTTAAAAAAGAAAAAATATATTTTATAAATAAAAAGTTTTAAAAAATTTAGGTGCCAACAAATTTTTCTTTAACCTCTAAATTATTTATCACATTAATATATTTCTTTATTTTAAAATATCTATCACTTTGACATTTTATTTGTTGTTGATGGTTGGCACCATTATTTTTTAATTGTTACCAACATTATATTCATTAGGGTTTTTCTAATAGGATTGTTGTTGATTTATGTGATTTAATTAATTTGGGTTGAATGAAAAATAGGGCATCATTAGTACCACCACAATTGATTAGAGGATTAAGCACCAACAGTTGTAGTAGATCTGAAAGAATAATGAATGATAACATGAGAAGGAGATTTTCAAGGTTGGATTCAATGGCGGAGAGCGTTGACCTAACTAGTTATCGACAAAGGTTATCAATGACCCATGATGAATCATCAAAAGCCTTTGACTTCAATTACTCTCCTTCTAATTGGGTCATTGATGATTCTTCCGACAAAATCTCTCCTATCACAAATTCCCCCCAAACATTGAAAAGCTCAAGATCCAAAAGAGAAAAGGTTCATAATCAATTACCCTTTTATATCATATTATGTTTATAGAAATTTTGGATATATATGTTTTGTTCATATTTTTTTTATAATTTTTTTTAATATGTCAGAAAAAAATAATAAAAAAAACAAGAAAAGATTTCAGTGGTTTTTGTTTTCATTTTGAGTATTTTTTATTTTTAAAATTGTTTGAAGGAAAAACCGAAAACGATCTCTTAAGTAGCATTTGTTTGAGATATTGAGGCGGAAATTGAGAGATTGAGACTCAGTATCATATTTGTTAGCATAGATATTAGTACTAAAATTTTAGTCTCTGTCTCCAAATTTTTAATATTTCAATCCTTCTAAAAAATAGGGACACATGGGACTGAAATTTTTTGGGACAAAAACTAAAACTTTAATAACATTTTATACTTAAAATATTATCATTTCAATTAATTAATTCTAACTTTTACCTTTTATATAAATTAAATTAAAGTTTTATTCTTATTTCAGTCCATATTTCCCACTTTACAGTTTACACCAAATACAATAGTAAAATTTATTTCAGTCTCAATCTCTCAATCATAGTCTCTCTATCTCAATCTTTTAATCTCTATGTCCCTTTCAAATGCTATCTTAATGTATTATCCAAAATGATGAAAAATAGTTATACTTATATGTATATCTACATATATCATCTAATTGTGAATTATGTGTAAGGGAACACAATATGTCCCATATAATATATGAATACACATAATTTAACTCTAAATTATTTAGAGATAATAAGAATTTGTAAAATGTACAAAATGGTACCAGTATTAAATAATTTCTTCTGAAATTAATAATTAAACTATGTTATTATCCAATGTATACTTTCATTTGCAGAGTGACGTTGAAGCTGAGATGAATCAATTGAAGCAAATGCTGAAGCAAACTATGGACTTGTACAGTGTAGCTTGCAAAGAAGCAATTGCAGCCCAAAATAAGGTGATTGATAGTGAACAAAATAATAAAAATGCAAATCAAATGAAAATAATA
Organism: Arachis stenosperma; assembly: GCF_014773155.1. Taxonomy (NCBI): domain Eukaryota; kingdom Viridiplantae; phylum Streptophyta; class Magnoliopsida; order Fabales; family Fabaceae; genus Arachis; species Arachis stenosperma. The sequence continues at coordinate 141,727,694 of NC_080382.1, read as the reverse complement.
GTGAAATAAAATTTGTCTAGTATTATTTTAACGAAATAATTCGACAAAATTACAATTCATTGTCAGGCTAGAGAAATTAATCAATGGAAATTGAAAGAGGCGCCTAAGATTGAGCAAGCTAGGCTAGCCGAAGAGGCGGCCATGGCGCTAGCCGAGGAGGAGAAGGCTAAGGCGAAGGCGGCGATGGAAAAGGCGGATGAAGCCATGAAAATGGCTGAAGAAGAAGCAAAGAAAAGAGCAGAAGCAGAGAGGAAGGCTAAATTGGAGGCAGAAGAGAAAGAGAGGGCCTTAAATGTTTTGGCTTATAAGGATTTTAGGTACAGGAAATACACCATTGGGGACATTGAAAAAGCTACTAATAATTTCTCCCTATCATTGAGAATTGGTGAAGGTGGATATGGACCTGTCTTTAAAGGCCAACTTGATCATACCCCTGTTGCTATCAAAATTCTGAGACCTGATGCTTCACAGGGCAGGAGACAGTTTCATCAAGAGGTATATACATTTGATTTTATATTTTCATGTCAATAATTTAAAAGAAAAAGGAATTTTTCGTTATAAGAATCGGTAGTCCATGAAAATAATTACAATAATCCGCATACAAAGAATCAAAGATATCAGGTGAAAACTCACGTACAGTCGATTTCACAAAGTTGATAGATGAGAGCATAAAAAATTAGTCAAATCAGTCAAATTATCTAACAACTCTCAGTTATCAACTTTCACGTGAAATCGATGTACCTGAGTTTTCACCTATATATTATCCTATTTTTTTTGGAAAAAAAAAGTTGTAACAAATTGCTCTGTTCTTGTTCTTGCCCAAACTCATATAGGTTGAGGTATTATGCAGCATTAGGCATCCTAATATGGTCCTTCTTCTTGGTGCTTGCCCTGACTATGGATGCTTAGTGTATGAATTCATGGATAATGGTAGCTTAGAAGATAGACTAATCCGAAAAAATAATACTCCTCCTCTCTCATGGCCAAAACGGTTTGAAATAGCGGCCGAGATAGCGACCGCGCTACTCTTTCTTCATCAGGCTAAACCGGAGCCAATCGTGCACCGAGATCTTAAACCGGCCAACATTCTCCTCGACCGGAATTTCGTAAGCAAAATAAGTGACGTCGGCCTAGCCAGACTAGTGCCGCCGTCCGTGGCCGACTCCGTGACACAATACTACATGACCACGGCCGCCGGCACCATGCATTATATTGATCCGGAGTACCAACAAACCGGAAAACTAACAACAAAATCGGATGTATACTCATTGGGAATAATGTTACTTCAAATAATAACGGCTAAGCCTCCATTAGGGTTAACTCATCAAGTTAAAAGAGCAATTGAAAAGGGTCAATTTTCTAATATTCTTGATCCTTCCATAAATGATTGGCCAGTTGAAGAGGCACTAAGCTTTGCTAAATTGGCATTGCAATGTTCGGAGCTAAGAAAAAAAGATAGGCCAAATCTTGGAACAGTTGTAGTGCCAGAATTGGATCGATTAAGAAACTTTGGATATGAATCAATTGGCCATAACAATATTCTTCCTTTTAGCAACTTCTATCATGCAACATCATTACTCCCACCTCGATCACCTACACAAGTCATCAACAATATTTAAATCATATGCATGCCATGCCACATTTTGTATATTTTGTTGGCTTATATTACTCCTCAAAATTCATATGTATATGCATTTTTTTTTTTCTTTTAGATAGTTATGTATATGCATGTAGAGAATTCTTTTTTTTTTTGTGAACAAAAATTTTTAAGTGGGTTCAACATTATTAGTTTCCACACATTCAAAGAGCTCTTACGAATTTTTTATAGGTCACCCATAAAAAAATGGCCTCGTTTGATTAGGAATTAGTTGCCATGGAATACACAAAAATTGATGTGTTGTAATTTGAAGTTTTCAATGTGATGGGAAATCATTATCCTTTATATATCACACTGATGAAGTTTGAACCCAAAATCTTGTGTCTTTTACTCAAAATCCTCACTACTAATAATTAGTAAATAAAGATAATAAAAAAAGCAAGCGTAGCACAAAATATTGAATATTAATTCTAAAATGCAATAAGATAACAAAAATTAGTAAATTATATTAACTAAATCTGAGATAACATAACCAATAAAAAAAGGATCCCGCTAGGGAGACAATGGATTATTTGTAATATCATATCATGATACCACTCATCCCAAAAGCTTCAGCTGATGAAAAAATGTAACACTAATAATTATATCTCTAATACTCCATAGACCTCCATTGTACACATTGTATAAATATTTCATTGGCTTCCCATACTTTCCCATAAAAAAAAAACATAACGCAAAAATTTGACTTTATGAAATCAAAATCTATAATCAATTTCCCACTGGGTTTTGTATATTTTAATCATAACGAGGGTAAAGGACTAATCCGTATAAATTGAAACTTCATTTAAAGATTTGTCATTAAACAAGATTTCAATTTTTAACATTTATTTAAGCAGAATAATGAGTTAATTACTTGATTAATCCAAGTCGAAAAGTTACATTATTGATTATTCATTTGCGTTCTTTCAAAGGAGAATCTGTGTCGAAATGACAAGTAAAAAGTTGAGTAAGAATACTAGCTTTCAAAGTAAAGTATATGAATTGATTATCATATGAAAGTATATATAACACTAATAAAGGCACCCCAGGTTGATCCACTAGCAAAGTTAGATTATGTTTGGGGAAAGGTATAAGAAGAAAGGGTAAATTGGTAAAGAAGCTTTCCTCCGGATTCCCCTACCAATTTGGTAGTTTACCATGAAGATGCAATGCCAACAGGTATAATAATAATAAGATTAATAAATTCCTAAATTCCTCTCTAAACTTTTTTTGAGAAGTTATTTAGTCTCTCATCTTTGATTTATTAAATTTTTAAAGTGACACTTATTATTAATTTAATTTTGTGTACATTTTTCTTGTATACTTTTATTTTTTAGTATTAAAATAATTAATAAAAATACTATAAAAAATGTGTATGTCTAAACATTAATTTTTTAAAACATTTATTTTAATATTTAAAATGTATAATAAAGTGTGCCACTCATTTCTAACTATCAACTTAGTTCAAGTGGTTATTTATCTAAGGGAAAAAAAAACTCATGTGACTACTAAACAAAAAGGTAAAAGGAAAGGAAATACTCATAAAAAATGGTTAAAGTTAAATCTGATACTTGATTATGAAGTGAAAGAAAGTAAGAGAATTAATGCTTTTCTGCCATGGATCAACACACCTTGTCCTTAAGCAAGCATATAGAATCAAAGTTCCCAACAAAAAGTCACATATAACTATTATAACCTACTTCATTCTCATCACTTTATTTGTTTCTATAACACACACACCATAGTAATCCAAATTAATATACACATTATTTCACTAGGGCCATATGAACATACATACCTTCCTTCCATTTTTCTCTTCCAAACTCATCCCTCTTTATTAGTTATTAACACAACATGGAATTCATCAAAACACTACCTTTGCTATCTTTATTCATTATTGTTCTTGCTTTGTTAGCCAAAGTAACATTTGAAGACAAAGTTGATGATGATAATGAGGGTTTAAATCTATATTGCATTAGTGAATGTGCCACGTGTCCAACAATATGTTCACCCCCTCCATCTCTTGCTACATCAAATTCAAACCATAATAATAATAATCCTCCAACATCCCCCTCAAATAATTCAAATAATAATAATAATAATCCTTTACCACCACCAATTCAAACATCAAATCCAAACCTTCCACCACCACCACCACCACTTTTAACATCATACCCACCACCACCACCTTCTCTAATCATAACATCAAACCCTCCTCCACCACCACTTCTAACATCATTTCCTCCACCAACAATTCCAAAAATACCCTTTGCTCCACACCAACCTTCTTTCAACTATCCACCACCCTCGCAATCGCAACCGTTGCCTCAGCCTCCTCCTTCTCCTTCTCCTCCTCCGCCGCCGCCGCCAAAGAACCCTTCTTCTCCTTCATCATCAGGAGGACAACCTAATGTAATTTCTGGGCCACATGACTACCCATATCCTTATTACTATTATTATTCCTCAAATGCAGCATATTCTTCTCATTATTATGTTCATCATGCCATGAACTCACTCCTTCTGGTTTTGTTCCTTCTTTCATTTCATATATAGGGTATTTTGTTGAATTGTTGTTGGTGGCTGATGAGTGTTAAACAACAGCTTGTGTATATATATATAGATATAAGCATGTATATAGTGTTATATGTAGTGTTACATAAAAGTTGAGATATATGTAATTAGCATTTGGGGGATGGGAGAAGAGCTTTAGTTTGTAATTTGTTTGCAAATAATTAACTACAGATAATTATTTATTGTTGATTGCTTCCTAATTATTAGTCATCTAAATTGGTGAAAATTATACGCTCTTCGGTTCATATTATTTAAAAAAAATAATTTTACTCTCTTTTACAAGAGATGCTAAAATGATACTTTTTTTTCTTTTATTTTAAATTATACACTTTTCTTTTTTATAATTTTTAAAAAATCTTTTTTTTAATCCATTTTAAATATTTTGTGTTAACTAACATTAATTTTACCCATTTTTTTTTAAAATTATTTTTTACAAAGCAAAATTTTTTTTTTGTGATTAATTTTTATTTACCAAAATATCCTTTAACAAATTATTTTTCTATTGTTTAAATTATATTTTTTCAAAATACTTTTTTAAATTTTTAATAATTAAATTATTTTTTCTTAAGATACCCTTCAATAATATTTTAATTATTAAGGAACTTGTTTTATAAAGATGTGAAAAAATGAGATATTAATTTTTTAAATTTGGGATTTATCCATCTCGACTTATTTTAAGTTTTGATAAAGTTGTTAATAATTTTTAATAGTTCTATGAAATAAATTATTTATTCATAAAATTTTGGTAAAATTACAATTTAATAATTAAAAAATTATTGAAAGGTGTCTTAGAAAAAAAATAATTTAATCATTAAATTTTTTTTTAAAGAATATTTTGGTAAAAATACAATTTAATCAGTAGACAAATAATTTTTTAAAGAGTATTTTAGTAAACAAAATTTAATCACAAAAAGTAAAATTTTTGCTAAAAAGTATTTTTGTAAAAAAATAATTTATTTTTTCTTAAAAAATGGATAAAGTTAAGATTAGTTTACACAAAAAAATTAAAATGGATTAAAGAGGAGGTTTTTTAAGAGTTATAAGGGAGGAAAATATATATTTTACAAATAGAGGGGAGTGAAGTGTCATTTTCGCATCTCTTAAGGAGAGGAGAGTGAAAATTTCTCTATTATTTAATTTGTCTCTTTTTACATATGTGCAATATTTAAGAAAATAATTAATTTTTAATGAAAAGATAATTAAATAATTATAAGAAAATCTAATAAGTAGCGGCGGTTTAAAACAGCCAAAAACAAATTTAAAAATTACGCGGCAACAATTGCAGCATGTTGGGAAGCGTCGCAAAAAATTAAAAAAAAGATTCAAATTGCAACAGTTTTGCATTCGTCAGTAAACATGAGGTTAATTCTGACAGAAGTATATTGCGGCAGTTTTGAACCGCTATCAAATTATTCACAATAAATTAGCGGCGGTTATACCAGCAGTTATTAAAAATCGCCGCCAAATCAAATGCCTGTACTATAAACCAAAGCGGTTTGCTAACAGCTGAAATTGCTAATCGCAGAAAAAACTACCGCTATTTTCTCTTTTCATTAATTCTCTATTCTTTTATTTTTCTCTTTTTATTTAATATTAAAAGATATATAATAGGTAAAATATAATTAATAGTACTACTTGTCATCATAAATGATACTATTTTTTTCAAAAGTTTAAGTCATGAATAGATTTTCTAACATGTAGTTTTTTCATCTTTTTGTTTTACCTTTATGTTAATTTTTTTTTGTTTAGTAAAAATTAAATTCTAAATTTTTAGATCATAAAATTTTTTTATAATATATCATATTTTTTTAAGTTTAAGTTGATAGAAAAAATTAAAATACATAAATAATTATATTTTTAATAGTATTAATTTAAAAATAACACTTCATTTATAATAAAAATAAAAAAGATAAATAATATGAGATAGAAGAAATATATATTAGTTGATTTCCTCAAAAGGTGCAAGCAAAAGTGTATATAGAAGACTAAAAGGGATGTAAATATATATTAATGGATTCATAATAAGTCCGACTACAATTATAGAAAATTACATGTTTGTGTTTTGATGTTGCTGGAATATTTCTTCATGTGATGATGTAATTTCCATTAATGTTGAACAATGTTCACTATCCTTTGTGATGGTGAGGTTTTATTTGGATTATCAATGCGTGTATATATAGTTGTATGTAATGATAATTTTGTTTTCCCTCTCTCAACTTTTACTATTTCTCTCTCATATGGTTTATCAAATTATTAACATCATAATTTAAATAATTTAGAACATAAAATTTTTTTAGGAAAATATTTAGTAATTAACTTTATGTACTTTTTATGTACTCCTATTATAATTAATTATTATCAATATTTAATATGTTTTAAAAACATTAATAGGCCTTATCCTTGATGTTTTATATAATTTTTAAACATTATTATAAATGAAAATAAATGGAGATAGTTGTTCTTGGAGCATGTCATCATTACTTCTTCATAGATATAGGTTGTGCGTTGCTAATCCCATAGGTGAGGAGATCACTTTATCCTTGTGATCTTCGTAGGGTTGTACCATAATAGTTCTTAACTTCCCAAGCTTTCTTTCTTATTTAGCTCATGAAAAATTTTCTGCACAATAACTATATTATTTTGTATGAGTCTTCCTTTAATAAAAGTATTTAAATTGGAAAAATGACGAGATCAAAGCACTTTTTTTAGTCTCTCCGTCAAGACTCTTGTTACGATCTTATATACAAAGTTACAACAGTTAATAGATGTGAACTGGTTGAGGGACAAATCTAAAAGAGAACGAATAGTGACCTCTTACTTTCTCTCAAAAAAAAAGTATATTTACATATGAATTATGTGTTTAAAAAAATATAAAATATGGTGTAAAATAATAATTTTATATGTATTATTTTTTATTATATGATCGATTTATATCTCCATTATTTAATTTATTAATATTTTTTATTTAACTAATTTAATATCATATCTTTAAATTTTTCTATTTTTTAAATTAATTTATATATATATATATAAATATTTTTATATCTATTTTAAAAAAATAATTTATTTTTTAATGTTAATGTATTTAATTTATATTATTATATAAATATTATTAATAACTTGCATAATTATGTGTTAGTACTCATTGTGTATTCTTTTTATAAAAAATAATTATTTTTTAATTTACTTTATTAACAAAAAAATCATTTCACATGTTTTTCCCTAGAAGTGTAGAGCTAGTAATGATTGCATTCCATGTTTGATTAAATATTTGAAAGAGTTCTTTATTAACTCCTATTTGTATAATTATTCATTAAAATATTAAGTTGTGTTTACTGTTTAGTTACGATATATGATGAGAAAATTTGTATAGATAGATTTTATGCATAATATAATATAATTATATATAAAGTTTAATTCTCCCACTAAATGCACTTTTAATGTTATTATTTTATTCTTGGCACGCCCTACATGTGGATTTCTTAGGACAGCAAGCTCTCCACGTCTGCTGATTCCATGAAAACCTTTAGAAATATCAATTACGTCTCATTTATAATTTATAATTCATCATTTTTTTCTTAGTAGCACGTTCAACTTTTTATATGTTAAAATTAATTTATTTAACCACATACACAAGTGTGGCTTAGGGCGTGGTTCATCACTTATCCTTTTAACCATAATATCGAAAGTATTTGAATTTTATTTTGGTCATATAAAATATTTCATATGGTTAATTATGTACGGTTAAATAATAGATAACGCATAAGAAAAAAAGAAATTAATAACTGTATTTATTAGTGGTCGATAATTTATTTAAATATTATCTTAATTTAAAGTTTTTATATAAATGGATTTAAAAAATAAAAACAATAATATTTTTATCGACAAAAATATTTTTAAATAATTTAAAAATATAACAAAAATAATTAATAGATATTATATTTTTTATAAGTGACTAAAAAATTTTGTATTTAGCAAATAATTTATCTACACTATAAGAAAATAAACTTTTTGTCACGCTTTTAAAATGTGTCGAAAAGTGCAAAAAAGTGTTCCAATAGATTTTTGCCACATTTTTTGAGTTATTGACATGTTTTTGAAAAGATCACATTCGTAAGCATGCCAGTTACTCTATTGGTACGCTTTTGTGGATCTATCGGCATGCTTTCTCTTTTGCTACGCTTAAAAGCATAGCCATAGGAATTAACTTATAGCTACGCTTTAAAAGCGTACTGAAAAGTGTACATATCGCTACGCTTTTAAAACATCCCAAAATGTTTGTTTTCGCTACGCTTTCAAAGCGTACCGATAGAGAATGATATGGCTACACTTTTTAAACGTGCCAATAGGGTAATGTATGGCTATGATTGGTAAGTGTGGCTATTTATGATTACAGAACGATGTAGTTACACTTTTGAAGCGTGCCAATAGATGAGGATATGGGTACACTTTTAAAGCGTGCCGGTTGCCAGGTTATGGCCACATTTATTAAGTGTGCCGGTTGAACCCAGTAGTAAGATATAGCCACACTTTTAAGCATAGCCATAAGTTAGCTCAGAAATTTTTTCATTAATCTTCCTAATATTTCGTGCAAAATTCATATATAATTTTAAAATTATAGACCAAAATAATTATGTATATATCAACTAATTCAACATATATATAAACTTATCACCAAAAAAGTAGACTTTGATGATAAAGTACCAAAAATCAAAGTCATAACAAATAAGAATTACAATTTCAACAAGTGTCACATATCTACTTCCTTTATATACTTAGTTACAAAATATCAAATTTTATGAGTAGTGTGATCATCCATTATGAGCTCCATTATTTTTATCACTGCCCTGCAGAATTTTAAATAATCTTGTGTTAGTGCATGTTATAAAAGCTACTTTAATTGAGTCCAACAAATCCAATTTCAAATCCAAATTGATTAAAAATGAAAATCGCAAGGCAACTTTAATTAGGTTCTGCAATAATGGAGGAAAAAACATTTTAGCAAGCACATAAATTGAAGCATATATAAATGGAGAGAGAGAGAGAGAGAAAGAGAGAGAGAGCATCCTTTTCTTAAATAAAAATAAATAAATAAATATTTTCCCAAACAAGATATTTGAACTTTAATTTCTTGAATACGGTTTTTTTTGGCATTTAGGGCAAGTTCGCCGTACTTTCCGGCGAACTTTAGGTTGGGTTCGGTAGAGTATATAAACATGAGGTCATTCTCATTTTTCGCTTTCCTTCCAAATATCTACTCCAAATTCACTTTATTCCTTCTTCACTTGTGATAGTCAGATTTTTCTGTACGAGATTTTTTGTCTTTTGACGTCCTTGAAGTTCGTTATCCACAGCATTATCAATTTCAGGTCAGTAGATAATATGTTAGTTAGAGTTACTGTTTAATGTTGGTTAAAGTAACTGTTTAGTGTTTGCATGTTAGTTAGAGTTACAGATTTACTGTTTACATGTTAGTTAGAGTTAGTGTTTACTGTTTACTGTTTACAGTTAGTTAGAAGAGTTACTATCTAAATGTTATTTAAAGTTACTATTCACTGTTTACATGTTAGTTAGAGTATATAACATGTTAGTGAGTTTTTTATGTTATTGTTTTCATGTACAGTTGCTGCTTATTATTTATAACATGTTAATTAGTATAAGTTATTAGTTAATTTTTAATTAATTTAGTCAGTTAGTTTAAGTTGTGAATTAGAAGGTAATTAGTGGAATAATTAGTTAGGTTAGATTAGAAAAAATATGATTAGTAAAATTTAGGATTTAGTTAGTTATTGATTAGTATGTTTATAGAGTTAGTTGACGGCTCATATAGTTGGGATAATTTTTAATTAGTAAGTTTATAAACTGATTAAGAAGTAAGGTAGACAATTAGTTGGTTTATATATGTTTTTAAGAATTTAGTTAATGTGAAAGGAACTGAGTTCAGTATATGTTATTTTATTTTACTAGTGTGGTTAGATGGAGGAGCAGTTATTGAGTTACAAGGATACGCTTTACAACTTACATCAGGCTGAGCACATTGCTGGCAGACTTGATCGAGTGGTACACTTTTATCACTCTTGTTTATTTTATTGTAATTAATAAACAGTGGATTTGTTATTTTATGTGTTCACCGTCCTTTTGTTAATATTTTATTTTCATTCGGTAGGCGTCTCGGATCTTGCGCACCAAACAGAATTTGATGAGACTGCCACCAGAGTAGATTAGGCCATATATATCTTAGACGAACTGGGTTTGAGTATGTGGCGTATATGGTTGAGTTTGAACATGAATGGAAATAAGCAAAATGCAATAGGCCAAGCCTCTTTCGTCTCACCCTCAACAACGGCAAATTTAATAGGCAAAATATTTGCATTGCCATCTTTAGCAATGGCCATCAGTAGGGGTGGCAAGCAGGGAAGCCCGCCCCGCCCCGCCAGAAGCCCGCCCCACCCCTCCTAGTGAGGCGGTCCTAGAATCCTAGCCCGCCCCGCCTAACTGCGAGTTGTTGGGCTGGCGGGCTAAACCCGCCAAAACTCCTCTTTTTTTTTTTTACTATTAATACTAAGTAATATATAATTTCACAACCATATTAATAAATTTATAATTTCTAATGGCATAAAAATTATATTTTTTATTCACAAACATTAAGTCTTTGTAATTATAAATATCTAATAAATATAAGTATAAACCAAATTTTTATTCAAAATATAAGTATAAATATTCTCTTCAAAGCAAAATAAATATAATCCATAATTTAATATTGTCTCCAAAATAACATAAACATAATTCAAACACTCAATTTTTACTTCATACTCTTGTAAGTTAGGTTGGGGAAGTTAGGTATTGGCAAAAAAATTGCAAAAATACCCCCTCACTAATAAAAACCTTAGCCCGGCGGGGAAGCCCGCCCCGCCCCGCCAAAGCCCGCCAAAACCCGCGGTTTAAGCGGTGCGGGTTAGGCGGGCTTTTGCTATTTGGCGGTCCCGATTTTCCAGCCCAGCCCGCCTTTTTTGACGGGTTACGCGGGCCGGCCCGGCGGGTTTAGGCCTGTTTGCCACCCCTAGCCATCAGGAACGTCCCCCCGTATTTACCATATAAGTGGGTGTCATCGATGGAAATAAGTAGTTTGCAATGCTTGAAAGCCTTAACACACGGTGGATACGTCCAAAAAACCTGGTGAAACATGACAGTGTCGGCTGAACCAGGCCAAGGCTGTGTCACAAGTTGCACCCAAGTACCTAAAGACACATCAACACTTAGCATATATAGATTGTAGCAATTTTTGTATAGCGAATAACCACAATGAAATGAATATTACCAGAAAAGTACATCTGCATAGCGAATAACCATCTTGGAAGCTCGTTGTATGACTCCTCCCAATTTTCATGTATTCTAGCAATGACTCTCTGTTTTGCAAGCCAAACCTTTCTATAGGACGCCTTGTAACCGAAGTGATTCTCTACACCTCCTTGCAGAACCCTGATACTTATGGTTGGATCTGCTTTGACTATTATAAAAATGTGTTGAGCAATTACCTTTGAATCCAACCTACGATGGTCTTACCCTACCGATGTTTGCATGCAAGTATGATGACTAGCGTATCTCCTAACTTCCTATTTTCTTGTTTTCGACGATATGATATGAGTGTGCTCCAAGAACAACCGGGCCTAAACTGGATACACTGTACATTATACCTCAACTAGTCAATCTCTACTATTTTATACTCCGCACCCCTCCTGATGCTGTACCTCTTAACTACCATCATAACTTCTTCTTGTTCTGAAATTGTTGTCCAACCCCGAACTCATTGTTTGGATCTTCTTCGGGGCCTCCCTGGATAAACGACCAATCTAAAGTCATTGCATTGAGATTTAACCTGGAGAAGTGATCCGACCAGTCATATGGTCGAGAAATGGCAGATTGTGTCAGAGCAATTTGCGTGTCACCATAGTAGTTCATCTCTTATTCCTTGTCACCATCACCTGAAATTTTTGTTGGTTCAGCATCAGCATCGTCTCCGTCATCGGGGTTAACTTCATACTAATCCATTAACAGATCCCTGGTAGCAGAACCTTCATGACTTTCAACATCATCTTCTATCATGGAGCATTACGAAATTCAACATTAGACCCCTTTTAACTACCTTCAAGTGGCATATTTAGATCGACAATCGTTCTTCTAATATTTCGTCTAACAGCTCCACTCAACATACTATCATCGAATGTATCTGCAAATGATCCTTATCTACCCAACTCAACGAGGAACATGAATAATTCTAACAGATGAATATTTTCCCATTATTTGTGCCACGACCTTATAAACGAAGGTGAGCTGGGTGCGACGGTCATAGGCAGTGATGAACACGAAGGCGACTACTGCTGGGTGCGATGACGAGCTAGGGTTAAAAGTGAATTCTGAAACAAAGTGAAGTAGTGTATGCTGATATCACTTCTAGTCTATGGTTAAAACTTAAAACTTAGAAAAAAAGTGAAGTGTGGAAAAAATGGGCGAAAAACTAAATTTTGGGGGGAGGAAACTCTATCAGTACATTTTTGTAATGTGTCCAAATAAACATAGGATATGGCCACTCTTTAAAAAGGTGACCATTAGAAGACAAACTAGCTACACTTTTTAGGCGTGTCGATTTTTTTCGAAAAACGTGACAAAAAAAATATGGTCAAATCACGAATTAGTGGCCACCCTCACAAAAGCATGACCATTGACCACTTTTGGCCACGCTTTAAAAACGTGACAAAAAAAAGTGTGCCGACAGATCTTATTTCTTGTAGTGTTATTTGATGTGAATTCTTGTGTCACCATTTGAATATATATTTAAAAGGTACATGAAAAAATTAGAACAAAATTTGATGTTTATATTTTTTATTTTTCAAAACAATTTAGTCATTCAAAATATTTTTAAAAAAAACTACTTAACATAAAATTATCAAATTTTAAAAAATTATTTATGTAATTAATATAAAAAGTAATTTTTTAATGATGTATTATTATGTAAATAAATACATGCATAAAATTATTTTATATTGGCAGTGTGTATATTAAAATTAAATAATTTAATAGTTATTTATTTTATATTTTTTAATTTTTGTTACTGTCCAAAATAAACCATGACTGACACTAAAAAAAATAGTTTCATAGCAAGTCTAACAGAGTTAAATATAAGTTGAATAAGAAAGTTACAAATATTTTATAAGTTCTAAAATAAATACTTATACATTTTTAACAAAAATAAAAATAATTAAAAATGGTTGGATCCTGCCTGTGACATATGGAGTATATAACATCTAGGATCTCGACAAAGAATAGGTACTCATTGTAGATCGTGACTCTTTAATAAAAAATCTCACATAGTCAAGTATTTGTTCCTGAAAAATATTTTTAGAAAAAAATGAAATGAGTTTTTCAATTCAGTGACTAGACAATACATCTATAATCAACATGAGACCATATAAACATTATGATCAAAGTAATTTTAAATAAAAAAAAAATAGTAGTTCATACTAATAAGTGAATCAATAAAAAAGTTCTCATACATAAATCAAATCAAAGGTTTACACTTGGGTGGCTCCACCTCTATGAGTAGCCTTTTCCTCTTGTGTGTCGTCCTAACAGAATAACAGATTTAACGTGTGGTCTACACGTTAGGCTAGTAACATCCCTGCTAGTTGGAGTCTGAGTTAAATGCATCTAAGTTAACGTCATAACCGCTGTTAACTATGGTTTTTAATACGAGACTCCTAAACCAATTCAAAATATATAATTTTAAATACAACAAATCTTTAATCTTTCAAATATATAAGGTATTGTAACATCCTAAGTTAATATTCTACCTTTAAAGGCCTTTAAGTAGGGTGTCACACTTAATATGAAAAAGCAAAGAACTAAATCGTTAGTTAAGAAAAGAAGGAAAACACGCGCGAAACTTTGGGTGGAAATCGAGTAGTACTAAAAGGATGAAATTGAACAAAACTCAAAGGGGTTCAAGCAAACATAAAAGAATTCCCATGAACACGGTTCTAAAGGAGATAGTGCTTAAAGGTAACTATGACGAAAAGAAAACTAACGCATCCTAACTAGTTTCATCGAAGAAACTTCCATCCTTGTGTCATGTCCTATCCTTGGCTCGGGTTGTCGGATTCCTCTTCCTCGGTTTCGGAGTCAGACTCGAGGTGTACCACCTTAGATGACCGCTTCTTAGATGCTGAAGCGTTCCTATCTAGGAAGGTTACGACGGGCAGCTGGAGTTCTTCTTCCACGAACTCTCGATCTAAGTAGATAGTTTGGAGCATGGTAGTAGTGGTCGCAACTACCCACGTGTGCTTCGAGGGGTCATACTCAGAAGTTACCTTCGGGGGACACTGCGTCGTCTCTATCCGCTGTGACATGTTCCTCTGGAGACAGTATGGGAAAAGAAAGGGAGTGAGAACCTAACGTCTCAGTAGGAGTGCTATGCAACACCTCTATATCCATCTCCAGCCCACGTGCGGGATTTTTAAAAAGAGCGTATAACGTGGCATGTAATATGTATCTTTCTTGTAAAACATGTGTGCAAAAAGGAAAGCATATAGGAAAATAGAAGGATAACATCTTAAGTAACATCAACATAATCATAATTAAATCTAAAGAAAAAAAACATAAACATCAAACTTTCATTCATGCTTTCTTCTTTCTTAACTTTTAACTTTTATGGAAGGTATTGAGCTCAAACCGGTATAAATGAGAGTCCCCTTTCCTTACCGAAGGTTCTTATCTCGAGTGTCTTGGCGATCACCTTCCCTTACCGAAGGATCATCTCGATCGATCACCCTCCCTTACCGAGGGATTATCTCGATATCTTGTCTTTGGGGGTCACCTTCCCTTACCGAAGGATCACTCTCTCAGTTCAATTTACAATCAAGGTTATTTAGACATACACAAGAAAAGAGTTATATCAACAAAGATATCTTATTATAAAAAATTGATGGGAGTTCCCTTCTCTTACCGAAGGTTCCCAAAGGTTTGCCGATCACCTTCCCTTACCGAAGGATCATCTCGATTCGATCACTTTCTCTTGCCGAAGGATCATCTCGATTATCTTGTCTTTGGGGGTCACCTTCCCTTACCAAAGGATCATTCCCTCAGTTCAATTTACAATTAGGTTGTTTAAACATACACGAGAGAAAAATCATATAAGAAGAGATCATGGAAGAAAAGGAACAATTGTGATAATAAAGGGATATATGAAAATCATGAGACTCTAGCATGTGTATAGATTTTCTAATTAAAAGATCTTGGTAATATAATAGCATGGATTGAAAGAGATCATATCAAAGTGTAGAAAATAGGGCATTTTAAATAATTGCACAAAATATTAAAAAAATTATGTATTCTCGATCCTAAAGGAGTAATATAATGGTGCAACGATCATATAATAAGAATAGAATATATTATATATTTAAATAAAACATTTAAGAAAGCATGTACTCTTGACTTTGAAGGAGTAATAATAATGATATGCACATAATAGAATAGGGTATATTAAATATTTGAATAAAATATTTAAGAAAGCATGTACTCTTGATTTTAAAGGAGTAATAATGACATAATGATATGTACATAGTAGAATAGGGTATATTAGATGTTTGAATAAAATATTTAAGAAAGCATGTACTCTTGGCTTTAAAGGAGTAATAATGACATAATAATATAACAGGTCACATAGATGCACATAATAGAATAGGGTATATTAAATTTTTGAATAAAATACTTAAGAAAGCATGTACTCTTGACTTTAAAGGAGTAATAATAACATAATGATATGCACATAAAATATTTGAATAAAATAATATAAATAGTAATATAATAATGTAAGAGATCACACATATGCATATAATAGAATATGATATGTTGAACAAGACAGTATAAGAAGGCATGTACTCTCGGCCCTAAGGGAATATTAATATAATAATATAGAAGATTGAATAAGCATTATAAGAAGGCATGTACTCTCGATCTAAGAGAATATTAAAAATATAATCATATGAAAGAGCACAAAATGAGTATAGTGAATAATTGAATGAACATCACAAGGAGACATATACTAACGATTCAAGAAGACATGAATGACATGGTGGACAGACATGATCAACATGAATAAAGGATGAGTGAAAGATAATTAATGCCATGATAACATTTGTGAATGTAAGAAAATAAAAATGGAACATAACACATGCCAAGCATTTTAAAAAAACATAATTCCCTACACTTTTTCTAACGCTTCCTTGTTGCCTATGAGCTTGCCTCTTGTGTTCCTTGTGTTTGCACACAGAATATATTTTTGTAGAGAGAGAAGGGAGATGATTAGTGTTTGAGAGAAGTGATTTTCTACCTATAGGTGCACCCCTATTTATATACATTTGGTGATAGGGTGGTTGGGATAATTTTAAATTCAAACGGAAGGCGGTTACTAGATTCCTATCCATAAATTCAAAATTCTAAGCCCAACTCCCAACTGACTTTCGAATTTCGAATTTAATTTTTGTTTCTAAAAGGGGTGGTTGTTACAGGTATCGAATAAAATCAAATCAGATAATCTTTTCTCATCAGAAATCTTTTCCAATAATACTTTTTCAATCGAAAAAAATTTCAAACATATTTCATAATTTTAAAATAAGTGAGTACCAACAAATACTTTAATGCTTCAAAAACAGATATTCAAATAAAATCCAATATTTTAGAATAATAAAAAATTTCATCAAAAATATATATGGTCTTATGTATAATTCCTAAAATATAAACTTCACAAAAATAAATTATTCAATTCTAATAAATTAATTATTTTAATTAATTTAAAATATAATGAGTATAATTCAAAGATCATAATAAATATATGTCAAAATAATTATAGATACACAATCAAACAATTATAAATATAAAATCTACTTATAACTTAGTGCCAAGGATCAAGCTACCAAGTGAAATATTAAATATATATTTTTATATTTACTGATTGATTGTTTCCTTACTTTTGGTACATATGTAACATGATTACTAAATCTTATTATTAGAAATCTCATTTATCAAACTTCATACTACCTCTCTCATAACAAGTTTCTTACTTCCTTTTTTGATTCCATAAAGTTGAGACTACAAAAAGAGAAACGAACTTGTGTAGTATGTTTACTACTCAATCAATTGGATGTTAATTTGTGGTTAATTAATTATGTATAAACAAATAGGTAAATAAAGTTAATAATTAATTGATATTAATTCAATTTTGTGTACTCATTGCAACTTGGGGTGTAGTAGTTCATAGTGGAACACTTTGTGTTTTAAGTTTCGACACTTCACTTCCCTTAACACAACTTCTCTCTAATAACAATGTGTCTCTGAAAATGACTAATTTTCTGTTGCCTTTGATTTTAAATTTTGATAACTTAATTTTGATTTTAATTGCTTTCTTTTTATTTTGAGTTTTTTCATATTATATGACTACTTTTAGGTTTTATACTCATTTTATTGGTTATTACTGATGTTGGTGTTTTCAATTGTGTATTCTTGTTTGTTATGTTTTTTAATTTTTTATTATTTTAAAAAATTATATACACCTTATAAATTAGTTATCAAAATATTTATGAGAAACTTTTAGAGACCAACATTTTTGTATTTTTTATTATCATTTGACCAATATAAACATTATATTATTATTTTATTAATTTATGGATATAAATTCTGAAAAAATATGGATGTAAGTTGTATTGATTTATGGGTGTAAAATATATTGATTTATGTGTACAAAATTCTAATAAATATAAATATAAATTATATATTTTTTGTGTGTAAAATATCTATAAATATGAGTAAAAATTATTATTAGTTAAGTGCTGATAAAAAATAATAATGTTTGCTGACTATGTAACATTACTTATTATCTATTATCTACTTAATATACTAAAATTGGATTTTCCCCCGACTACTAAAGGTGACGTGTCGATCTCTCATGCCTCCGTTTTCCCTCCAAAACGAATAATTTTTTTTTCTATTCTAAATTATTTTATTGTAATTATATTATAATTAATACTAAATGAATAATATATAATTATACTAATTTAGCAACATATCTTCATTATAATTATATCAAATCAATATTTAATGTACTATTAAACTACTTATCAATTATTAATTAAAAATATTTTTAATAATTTTAATGATAATAATAATATCAATGATAGTAATAATAATAATAAAAAATCTTTGTTATCCGATGTACGTACATCAAATAATTTTTCTAAATTATTTTATAAAAAATATCTTTAATATAATTATTTTGTATTTAATATTTAATGAATAATATATAATTATACTAATTTAAAAACATATTTTTATTATAATTGTATCAAATCAAAATTTAATGCACTAATAAACTACTTATCAATTATCAATTAAAAATACTTTTTATTCATTTTAATGATAATAATAATATCAATAATAGTAATACTAATAATAAAAAATCTTTGTTACCCGTGATATGATGAAATTAATATATAATTATACTAATTTAGAAACATATATTTATTATAATTGTATCAAATCAATATTTAATGCATTATTAAAAAATTACCTTAATAATAGGTAATTTACATATTTATTTTTGTTTTACTAAAGTCTATATATAGTGTTTTCCTGTGTTACATGAATTTAAATTTGATAGTCAATTCATAATTTTATATTTAGTATTTTTTTTACTACTTCATATAATAAGAATGTATTCTTCGTTTTTCTTATTGAAGTTGATCTTTTTAAGGTACAATTTATAATTTTTTATAATATTTTTCATATACTCATTTTATTATATTATTCTTTTGATAATTTTTTATTTGTTGTTATTCTAAGTTATTCTTATCGTCTAATGTTCCAGTTCGATTGTCTTTTGCCACAATCATTTATAATGCATCACATCCATGAAATACCTCATTGAGTTGTCTTCACTGATTCGGGTTCCAACTATATGGATGTAAGTGTTCAAAGAAGAGGAAATATTCTCTACTTTACCGAAGGATGGTTGGATCTACTCACCTATTATGACCAACCCAATGAAATGTGGTTAAAGTTAGATTTCTTAGGAGGAGCTCGATTTTTTATTGAGAAATTGCATCCACGGAACTTTATAGGGCAAGTTCAAGTTCCATCCTATCCATGTCTTTTACGTCTGCTCGAAAATCTTCGAAGTGGAGCACATAATGAAATTGAATTCCCTCAGTTTCAGTTCAGTTTTGCTAAATTCGTGACAAATTCAGATATGTAATTTCAACAATTGGTAATATATTTAAATTTTCTTAGTTTAAACTGTTCATTATTAGAATAATTTTTTAATATATTTTGATTTTTTTCAGAAATTAACAGCTTTCTTTTGCATGCATGTAATG
Source organism: Arachis stenosperma (assembly GCF_014773155.1). Lineage (NCBI taxonomy): Eukaryota > Viridiplantae > Streptophyta > Magnoliopsida > Fabales > Fabaceae > Arachis > Arachis stenosperma. The sequence goes on along the minus strand of NC_080382.1, from coordinate 141,708,065 downwards.
TCATTGAGGGGAATAAGAATTAGTTTGGTTTCTCGGTGTGACAATTCTATACCTTGCCACATTACATGGATAGCGGATGATGAAGCTTATCTAACAAGAGGATAGTCTGATTTTGCACGAATTCTAAATATTGAAACTTACGATGTTATTTCAGTTGGTTGTCGTTACAAAAATGATTCTATACTATACGTGACTAAGGACTAGAATATGTTCAATATTGTTTAGGTAATTTGGTTTTACTATTAGTATTTGATTAAATTATAATTATAAAATTTTAAATTATTGCCTCAATTTATATATTACGATTGTTTTTTATGGATGTGCTATTTTTAAATAATTTAATAAAATGAAGTAGTGTCAGATATTATTAAGTTTATTTTTATCCTTTATTTCTTTATTTGTATTTTCATTATATTTGACTAAAAATGAACCTACACATATATTAAATCGTTGACCTAAAGACAATTTATTTGTCAATAAAAATAGATTTTATTTATAATTAGAATAAAATTTATTTGCCAATAATCGGTGGATAAAATTAAAATTACACCCGTGTCATATAATTATAATTGATTAATTGATATAAAATGAAATTATACCTGTGCCATGAGTAATAATCTAAATAATTATATCTTAACAAAATATAATTTGAAATAATTTATAAACAATTATCTTAACAAAAATGATTATTTAATAATTGATTTAAAAATTAATGCAAAAAAAATTATTAATAATAGTATTATTAACTGGGTAAATAATATAATTTCAAATTATTACTTGATATATAAATAATATATGAAAATCTATTGAGTAAATAAATGATTTTGCACCTTAATAAATTGACAATTATTACTCAATTAACCAGTTAATTGAATTAGTAATAATAATTTTCAATTTCAAATTTTGTATATTAAATAGTTATTAAAAACTGGGTAATAATGATTTACACGGAAAAATCATTGATAAATTCAATTAACCATATAGAAGATAATATACTAACAGTTTTAGTATATTATTTATGGCAAGCGAAATTATTTCCTCACATTTTCTATTAAAATTAAAATTAGTAATAGTTTAAAAAAAGGTTTATTAATAAAATTACTAATAGTCACATTTTTATACACAGGATATATGTTTTCTATATATTATTTAAAAAATATAATGAAACATGAATAATGAATGAGTATGTTATTTCTTCGACTAGCTAATTAATGCAAAATCGAATACCCTTTTTTATTCTATTGAGGTCATATTCTGTTTGGTGAAAGTTTCAATCACCTTAATTAAATCCTGTCTTTGTGCCTTAACTTATATATGTAGTAATATATTACATATTATTTGGTTTATCTAAGTAGTTATTTCCCATAGTGGAGATGTAAAAAATCATATTAAGGTTTATTGCCAAATAATTAGTGGATGAATAATAGTAGATTATATCATTTTGGGAAAGTATTTTTATTATAATTATATCAAATCAATATTTAATTATGATGAAATATCTTAATTATAATTATATCATAGAATTATAATAATTACAATATTTATGTTATATATTTTAATCATTTATGTACATAAATAAAATAGAAATCAATCAAATCAAATTATCACGGTAAATAATATGTTGTATATTATTACAGGAAATAATCCGTAGATAAAATTGAAATTACACCCGTGTCATATAATTATAATTGATTAATTGGTATAAAATAAAATTATACCCGTGTCATGAGTAATAATCTAAATAATTATATCTTAACAAAATATAATTTGAAATAATTTATAAACAATTACCTTAAAAAAAATAATTACTTAATAATTGATTTAAAAATTAATGCAAAAAATAATTTTTAATAATAGTATTATTACCTAGATAAATAATATAATTTCAAATTATTACTTGAAATATAAATAATATATGAAAATCTATTGAGTAAATCAATGATTTTGCACCTTAATAATTTGACAATTATTACTCAATTAACCAGTTAATTAAATTAGTAATAACAATTTCAAATTTCAAATTTTGTATATTAAGTCATTATTAAAAACTGGGTAATAACAATTTACACGGAAAAATCATTGATAAATTCAATTAACCATAAAGAAGATAATATACTAACAATTTTAGTATATTATTTATGGCAATGGAAATTATTTTCTCAAATTAAATTTTATATAATTATAGTAAATCTCTATAATTAAAATAATATAAAATTGCTTCATATATAGCAATAATATTATACATATTTATATATTTCTTCTTTTACCTCTTTTTTTAAAATATTAGCATATAATTAATGAAAAAAATATATAATATTAAACTGTTTTGTTATGCATATATATGAATTTATATAATAACCCGTATAATTTATACGTATGGTATAATACATATGTCAAAAAAAGATTCTATAATTTTTGAAAATCACTATTTTGTTATATGAAATTGAAATTGAAATTAAATAATTTTTATTTATATAATTTTTTTAATAGTATCCAGTATCTCCATTAAAAATTCATATCGTTTGTAATTAGTGTGTGTATATATATATAAGTCGTATAATTTTATTCTCTTGACAAACAATTTTATAATTACGGTAATCATATAATTTTATATACAAACATTGATACAGTGTTGTTTCATGTATATATTTTGCAGGTATCAAAGGATAGCATTGAATTGTTATTCAGTAGGTTTAAATTATTTATTGTTTATTACAAAACTTTCTACATTAGGATTCTTTATTAATTTGTTCTTCATTTTGAGCTGATTTTGATATCTTCTTACTTCACAGTAAACCAACATATAAAACTTTATTGGTAGATTTAAGTATTACTAGATTATTTATGGTCATATTGAGTATATATACCTGATTTATTGAAAAAAGTAGATTAAATAACTATTTTATAGTTAATACAATTAATACTATATTAAGAAAAGAAAAACAACGCATACAAGTTATTTTTTTATTAATTAAATTATTATAATTAAAATAAAATTTAACATAACAACTTAAAATTATAATTTCAATCTTATCACGTGCATGACACGGGTGATTACACTTGTTTATTATATATTTGTGTATAAATATATTTATTATTTAATTTTTTTTTAAATTTTATTTTATATCTTAAACAGGTGATTTGGTGGCTTATTTTACACCATCTCCAATTAAGACTAATACTGCTGAGTCAGGACCTACTTAGCACTAGAATCTGTTAGTTATGTAAATCCCTCTTTTGGTAGCGTATGGAATCTTTTCAAATTGAAGTTAGAATTGATTTGATTTATAATTAATTATTTTTTTGGAATTAAAAAATAAGAATTTGATTGGTTTAGAAATTTTATGGATTTTTCTATTTGTTATTCCAAATTCTCTCCCTTTTTTAATAAGATTTAGTTATAAATAAATTGATTTGAGATTAACAAATAAAAAGGACCCATTTTTTACTTTTTTTTTTTGGCAAATCATAAAAAAATGTATCTAAATTATATTGTTGTTGATAAAAATATTTTAAATTTTGTTATCGATAAAAATACTCTCAAATTATTTTAAAATGCGATAAAAATACACACTCGTGAACTAAAATATTATACGTTGATAATAAAAAATAGTAATGCGACAAATAGAATTTTTTATGTAGCAAATAAGATTTTAATATTAACAAGTAGATCATATTATGTTTTTTTTAATGAAACAGGTCTCTAATTACGATAATATTTTGGCATATTTTTAAATTATTTAAAAATATTTTTATCGATAACAAAATTGAGGACATTTTTATTTGCGCCAAAATATTTAGGATATTTTTTGTGGGTTTTATTTTTTTTTCCATTACACACGCAATTTGCTCTCTAGAGGGAGGTGATGGTGGACCTTAAACACAAAATATAACCTTTGGTAAAAATATGATTTTATATCCTCTAGTAACAATATGTTTAAAGTACACCTACTTAGGATAAAAAAAAATGGATTCATATCACTAAATATCTTTTATATAATGGTCGTTATTTTTTTTTTACTTTTTGTAGATTCTACTTTAGTCAATTAGAATTTAATTTTAATATATTAATAATATAAAATATTTAATATAATATTTAATTATATTCATTTTTTATGATTTTATCTATATAATAAACAATCAATTTAAATTAGTCAAATTATCAACTCGTTTATTTATTTAAACAAATATCGTGAATTCTATTCTTACCATTGATCTTATTTTACAATAACCATGCCAAAATAATTAAGTAAAGTTAATAGTGCATGCTACTTAAGTAGAACACCACTAATGTGCTAATTCTAATTTTAATTTTATTTTAGATTTTATAAGAATATTTTTGAGATTATATATCATAAATAGTAATTTAAAAATAAAATTTATTTTTTTAATACTTAATTTTAATTTATTTAAAATTTTATATTATTTTTAATTATTTTATCAATATAATTATACTAATTTTATTTCATAAATCAATTTTAACGCAGATTTTAACTCTAAATTAATTTATTCCATCGGAGATGTTGTTTTTGTTTCAATATTTAAAGTAAAAAGAATGTAGACATGCATACATATCACTAAAAGCTAATTAGTATAGCCCTAAATATTTTGAAATCAAAGAAGGATTACATATAATGTTGACTTCCTTGCTAATGTTAACATAAGCATAAAGTCTAATTAAGGATTTTGATTGTTGAATGAGAATGAATATCTAGGTAAATTATTTAAAACGGATTTAGATGTCTATTGCTACTACTATAGCTGTAACCTATAGTTTATTATTATTATTTGTGGTTTATTATAAAGTTTTACTTATCAGAATATACAAAAATGTAAAATAATAAAATATAATTAAAAATATTAAATGAAAAACTAGATAAGGTGTCAATACTAGATGTTCGGCTGGTAAGGATCACTACTAAAAATTTTTATTGGTAGCCGAATATGATATTAACCCACAAAATTTCAAGATGAAAGTTGTGTTATACCAGATCAGAGGATGGCATATTCTGCCTCCTGTGGAATTTTAATTTTAAGGTAGAGAAGTAATTTAATATTTCGATACATTATTATTGTTACAAAATAAAATATTTTATACTATTAATGTCATGCATGTGATGACTTTAGAATAGTTATTGTGCGAAAAAAAAACGCTTTTATTAATAACTTGATACTAAATAGTTACATAATAATTACTTTGAAAAGAATAATGATTTCAGTAGTCATTAATCAATTTGAAATTTGGGAAGGCAAAGCAATTGCAACACTTTAGAAATTACTGTCACTCTAATTAACTCGTTATACATGACAAAAACAATACTGTCTCATAATTTTAGAATATATTAAATATATATTTATTTTCTAAAAAATATATTATTGTAAATAATTTTTAAAAAAACTGTACTAATTATGGTTTAGAAATATTTAATTTTTTTTCAGGTGCTTATTTTGTGGAGTTTAATTATTTTTTGTCTATTTCCCATGAAAGCTAGAAGTGGTTGTGGGTTAGATTGATTGGTACACCACTTCACCATTTATGTTTGACCTTCCTTGGCACCACCATCAATCTTTCTTTATTTTATATATATATATATATATATATATATATATATATATATATATATATATATATATATATATATACTAATTATTAAGTTATTATTAATAGTATTGTTTCATTCAATTTTTCCTTTCTTGGAGTCCTTGGTTGTATTGACCATTTCTACAATCTTATGTGGCTAACCAAAGTGCACACGCATTTTAATTTGATATATTTAATTTAATTATTAGGACTCAATGAAAAAGTCCAAAAAATAAAATTACAATAAAGAACAAATTAAATCTTATTGTTCCGTTAAGAGCCTAGCTTGCTTATGTTCTAGAAGCTGTCCTTGATGCTCCATAAGAATTTTATTTAAAAAAAAAAAAGTCTCTTTGTCTTCTTGTTTATTGTTTGATTTTGACATCTTAACAACAATAATATCCAGAAGGGCTTTACCAACCAAGCATATGAAAATATTGAATTATTAGATAACCATAATAAAATCCTTGAGAATCCCACAAAAACACATTTCCCTTTTATTATAAATATTTTGAGTGGAAAAATATTTCACATAAACAGCTAATTATATATTGATATTTGATATATTATTAGGGGTATTAGTAGATTAGGTGTAAACAAATTAAATTAAAAAAATTATAAAGAATAAAATTTTAATTAGTTAATATTAGTCAATTTTTTATTATAATTTGTTTAACTTTTATTTTTTACAGAATTTAGATTTAAAATTAGAGTTTAAGATAAAACTATAACTTCAAAAACTAGTTAATATTAACTGAAAAAGTTGATTCCCTAATTAAACTCTAAATCGAATTCAAATTCATTTTCGAATATTATTAATAATAAGTTATATATATGACCTAAATGATCATGTAAAAGTAAAAATTGAATCAAAATAATGATATAAAATTTTTAACTCTCCTGAATATAACAAAATTAAACTCTTAGTAGCGTTTGTTTTAAGATAATGAGACATAGATTAGGAGACTGAGACACAATATCATGTTTGTTGGTTGAGAGACTAGTATTAAAATTTCAGTATTTTAGTACCTCCAAAAAAATAGGGACACAGAGGACTAAAATTTTTAAAGATGAAAACTGAAACTTTAATAACATTTTATACATAAAATATCTTTATTTCAATTAATTAATTCTAATTTTACTCTTTGTACAAATTAAATTAGAATTTTATTCTTGTTTCAATTTCTGTCTCTCATTTTGCACCAAACAAAATTCTGAGATTTATTTCAATTTCTATCTCATAGTCTCTGTCTCTCGGTCTCAATTTTTTTGTCTGTATCTCTCTACTAAACACTACCTTATGGCACTATAGCAAGGATTAAATTAAAACCTTTGATGTATGCAACGACATATTTGATAATTGGTAATGGTTTAGCACTTATTACTTGAATTTTGTCAAAATCTCTTCATATTGTTTGTGCTTTCTCCCAAGGAATAATGTGCATCAAACTTGTAAAATAATTTAATTTAATTTAATTTTTTTAAAAAGTGGACGGCAAGGGATGCAAGACAATAGATATACGTATACATATACATACACATATACAAATACACATACGAATATATGATAAATATGATCATACAAATGTATGGAAGTTAGGGGATGAAAGATTTTGTGTAACAATGAAGTCAACAGGGTAGGCAAGTTACTTGCCCTTTAATTAATTGTAACATATATAGAAAATGTGTCACTTAAAAATCAAAATTAATTAAAAAAATGATTATTAATAATTCATGCCTAAAGTGTAATGAACTCATAGCATCCATCCACATCCTCTATCTAATAAGAAGTCAAGGAATCTCGCCACTACAATTTTAATTTCCAATAATAATCTTGTTAATTATTGTAAGGGTAGTAGGTGAATGTGTATATACTATATAAATTTCTCAGCCTTCACTTATTTTTTATATTCAATGGTCATCAATCATATCCCAACTTCTATCTATGTCCTGTTCCTAATTCCAAAGAAGAGGTAGTAGTTGTTAACAATTATTTGATACATTACATTACAAGGTTTTTGTTTTAGTATGAGTAGTAGTGCTAAGAAGACAACATGGAAATCTATGATGTTGATCCTAAGTTGTTGCAACTGCAAGAGTGAATGCAATTTGGAAATGGAGGAAGAAGAAGAATCAGAGAAGAAAAAATTGAAACAAGGTTCATTCCAGAGGCTATGTTTATCAGATGTAAGCAATTCAAGTTCATCACAAGCAATTGAAGATCTTTCAGTGTCACTAGCAGGATCAAAGCTTTATGCATTCACACTTGAGGAGTTAAGAGAAGCAACAAACAATTTCTCATGGAGTAACATGCTTGGTGAAGGTGGTTTTGGTCCTGTTTACAAAGGCTTCTTTGATGATAAACTTAGGCATGATTTGAAGCCTCAAACTGTTGCTGTTAAAAGATTGGACTTAGAAGGCTTGCAAGGTCATAGGGAGTGGCTGGTAATTTTTAATAATATTTGATAATATCCTTATCACCCCATTTCTTTATTAGTCCCACATAATAAACTTATGATTATGGTTTTTATGGTAATTTATGATCAAGTAGGACTAGGCTTAAGTACTAAGAAGAAGGTGTTATTTTTACTAATTTGGAACATTTTGTTTTATTTTTTTTTTCTAGGCAGAGATTATATTTCTGGGGCAGTTAAGACATCCACATCTTGTTAAGTTAATTGGTTATTGTTATGAGGATGAAAACAGGCTTTTGGTGTATGAATACATGCCAAGAGGAAGCTTGGAGAATCAACTCTTCAGAAGTATGTTTTTTTTTATTCTTTCTAATTTTGATGTCCTACTAATTCTATACATGCATAATTACATAATGTAACATTAACAAAATAACTATTGAAAATTAAACTCTAATTATATATCAAGCACACACAATTTTCCAAATTCTATTTGTTTTCTTTAGGTTCTGATGAAAAGTAGCAATGATATTGATAAAATAAAACATGATAACTTACCATAAAGAAAGTATTAAGGCCTGTGATTCAAAAAGCAGGGTACTCTGCTGCCATGCCATGGTCAACAAGGATGAAAATTGCATTAGGAGCAGCAAAGGGATTGGCCTTCCTTCATGGAGCAGATAAACCTGTAATATATAGGGATTTCAAAGCTTCAAATATCTTACTAGACTCAGTAAGTTCTATATAATCTGCTATTTTCACACCTTCTTAAGGATCATCTTATCTTATGTTACATCTCCAAATATAGGATTTTACGGCGAAACTGTCGGATTTCGGTCTGGCTAAGGATGGACCTGAAGGGGAAGAGACACATGTAACAACAAGAATCATGGGAACACATGGCTATGCTGCTCCCGAATACATCATGACAGGTATATTGTTAATGTCTAAAATGTCACAAGCCTTAGTTATGCATCTTAAATTTAGGATGAACCAAATCATCGTGTCAGAGATATAACTATTCATGTTGCCTTCTCCTATCAGCTTAAACTGACACATCCATTTAAAAATATTTGAAGCTAAATCAAAGTACGATGATTTTCAGGTCACCTTACAACCAAGAGTGATGTGTATAGCTATGGAGTTGTTCTATTGGAACTAATAACAGGAAAAAGGGTGGTGGACAAGTCCCTCACAAACAGAGGAAAAAGCTTGGTGGGGTGGGCAAGGCCTATGTTAAGAGACTCAAAGAAATTGAAGCAAATCATAGATAAAAAATTGGAAGGTCAATTCCCCATGAAAGGTGCCATGAAGGTTGCTTCTTTGGCTTATAGATGCCTATGTCACCATCCAAATCCAAGGCCTACTATGAGTGATGTTGTCAAGACATTGGAGCCACTCCAAGACTTTGATGATATTTTCTTGCGGCCATTTGTGTATGTTGCCACTAATCAAAATGGTAACATAGATACAAGGTAGCATGGTATAGATAACATAGAAGAAGAACAGGTTCAAGAAAATTAAATTCTGAATATATGTATAAAAGTTCTACACTTGTTCTTGATTTTGACACTTATAATTGTTGATATAGTCAAATATTCAAAGTAAACTATAGTAACACATTGTTGAATGTGAGGGTCCAAAATATACAAGAAAATTTTGACCCTTACACTCAATGATATGTTATTAAATCACTAAGTAAGTTTGACTATATTAATTATTCTATGATATGTCATTCATGAATACAAGTGTAGAATGTTTTATACACATTGTATGAAAACTTATAAGATGCAACATATAGCAAAAAGTAAATTATTAAAAAAAAAACAAAAGAAAGAAGAAAGAAAATTATGTGTTTATTTATTATTTGATTTTGTAAAGGACAGTTTTATCTCCACAATTTGGGAGCGGCAGCAAGTGAATTTTGTTACTGTCTAAGGTGGAATTAGTACTACAAAACACTCTATACCATAAAAATTGTAGTAATAACATTGGAAACCAAGTTGTCATTAAGTGGCAACTGAGGTTCAAAGGTTTGGTTATGTATACAACAAGCAAGCACTTGAAGGAAGTGTTTGTTCATACTTCTACTAATTACTTACTATCAGTTTGACAATTTTAAGGTTATTACATCATTACATGATACATGAGGTTTGTATGTTTCTAATGGTCAATTCTAAGATGAAGAGGTTTTGCTATGCATAGGATGAAGAGGAAGACTTAATCTTATTTTAAAAATTAATAAAAAAATAAAATAAGATATTTTATAGGATGACCATCCAACCACTCATCAAAGAAACTCTGTATCTCTTCACTATTTTCACTCTCTACCATAACATGCATTTTTTATAATTATACCATCATTTTGATCAATGAAGAATGGGGAGCCAAACAAACAGGGTTAGAAGTGAGCTGAGTTGAGTCGAGTTAGACCAAACTCAAGTTCAACTCATAAAAATTGAGCTTGACTCACGACTCAACTCATTAACAATTGAGCTTATTTCTTAAACTCAACTTCAGCTTATAAAAGCTCACGAACTGCCTTAAATAACAAGAACATAATCTATAATTTTATACCAATATATTATCATTTATATATATTAAAAAATATTAAAAAGGATAAATTTTATATATCGTCTATCTATCAATTATAATTTTTTTTTATTTATGTCCTATAACAAAGTTATATATAAAAAATGACTATGAAATTTTAAAAAATTAAGAACATTAATATATAAATATGTTTTTCTTGTTTTCTTTTATCCTGAACAATTTGACTAGATTTGTCACATTTGACTTCATCATCCATTTAACTTATAATAAAATAAACAAAAATATTATAACTTAAATATAACAAAATAAAAAAATACATATATATATATATGTAGGATTACGAGTGTTCATAACACGCAGCGGAAGTAATAAAGTAATCCTATTGATCTATTTTGTGCTTAAAATTTTATTGAAATAAGATGGGTTAGATGCCAATACCTGAGTACCCTAGTGAATAAAGCTTTCTCCTTTGATGGTACGAAGGTACTATGTGTATCCACACCGAGACTAATCCTTGTTGTCAACTCTTTGACCAATGGATTTAATTGAGAAGTTTCTTGCAACTCCTTGCACCAGCAATTCTTCACTAAGAATTTGGAATATTTGTGTATGTGGAGGTAAAAAGAGAAAACTTATGTTTTCTTTCTTTTATCATATACACATATATAGTATGAGATTGGTGACTGATTTGTGAATCAAAATTACAACTTAATTTGAGACAAAATCAGTTAGGATCTTATCCATATTTAAAACTCATCATAGAATAAATAATTAATTATTTAATATTCTCAATTATAATATTATTATATTCATGGTGCTAGTAAAGAATATAATAATACTCCATTTGAATTAATATAATTATTTATTTGATCTAATCAAAATAATAATTAAATAATTATTTACCAAGGATTAGAACACTCGTTAGTGTGTGACCCCATAGGTTCAATACTAAGCGGGTAGTATATTAGTCATACTAAATTTACTAATCAAGGTTGGCGTCTAGCAACGCTCCTTGACGACCCGATAGTATGAAGTAATAATATTTTTACTAAGAACCCAAGATGAACAAAAATACAACTCCTTCCATCTTTTCAGCTCTTGGCTAACTTTTAGAGTACGGTTTGATTGTCAAACTCTAACTTGTTACCATTATTATAATGAATTATGAATGACTTAAGAAACTCATTTCTTAATTCATTCAAACCCCTTGGCCAAGGCATTGTTTATTTCATTCATTACAGTCGTAGAGCTCAAACTCATTACCATAGTTGATGGATTCCATTTTGACTAATCATTAATTCTACAAGTATTTAAATCATACCCAATGTCCATTCAACTAACACCGTAGGGTGTTAGGTGTCCAGAATCAAAGTATAACAAATACATTGTTAATTACTATGATAGTCGCAGGTCAAAGGAAAATTCTAATATTATGTTCATCATAAGAATATCCTATTGACAAATATACGGTAATTATAACCATTAGGAATTCTTAGAGTGAGTCAGTTCAATGGTTATATCTCTATATATACCATTTATATATATAATTTAATAAATGAGATCTATTAATCTTCATCCAATGAAGACTATTATATATATATATCAATCTATCCGAATCACTAATGTCCCATTTTTAGTGATTCTACGATTAAGAACAATTTAAATTAAAAGTACTCAAAAAACGTATATCTCATTATTACGATCCCTATCGTAATTATTCGTTTCTAATTTTTAATTAAGGACACTATCATAAATTATAAAAGTTTATTCTTATAAAAAGGAATAATAATAATAATAATTCATGATAGTATTTTGTTGGACATACACACTTATCTCCAACAATCTCCCACTTGCACTAGAGCCAATGACAGATTGGATCTAGGGCATACATGTATTTCCAACAAAATCTCCCACTTGCACTAGAGCCAATCAGTCATATATTTCAATCCCAATTCCCACATGTGCTTATCAAACTCTTTTGATCCAAGCGCCTTAGTGAATGGGTCTGCTGCATTATCCTTCCCAGCAACCTTTTGAATTTCAACGTCTCCACGTTCAACGATCTCTCTTATCAAATGATACCTTCTCAAGATATGCTTAGATTTTTGATGTGATCTTGGCTCTTTTGCTTGTGCAATTGCTCCATTATTGTCACACAGTAACGGAAGTGGTTCTTTAATTGAAGGTACCACACCAAGCTCGTTTATGAACTTCTTCATCCACACAGCTTCTTTAGCAGCCTCACTTGCTGCTATATACTCAGCTTCAGTCGTTGAATCAGCTACAGTAGCTTGTTTGGAACTTTTCCAACTCACTGCACCACCATTTAAGGTGAAAACATAACCTGAAGTAGATTTGCTATCATCTTTATCTGAGGCAAAACTTGCATCAATGAACCCTTTTGGTATAAGTTCAGAATCTCCATAGATGAGGAATTGGTCTTTGGTTCTTCTTAAATATTTAAGAATGGATTTAACCACCTTCCAATGTTCCTCACCGGGATTTGCCTGATATCGACTGGCTACTCCTAGCGCATATGCGACATCAGGACGTGTACATGTCATGGTATACATGATAGCTCCCACTGCACTAGCATATGGTATTCTACTCATGCGTACTCTCTCTTCAGAAGTTTTAGGACAATCCTTTCTGCTGAGAGTAATTCCAGTGCCTATTGGTAAATAGCCCTTTTTGGAATTTTCCATGTTATACCTTTTCAAAATGGTATCAATGTACATAGACTGTGAGAGTCCAAGCAACCTTTTAGATCTATCTCTATAGATTTTTATTCCTAGAATATAGGCTGCTTCTCCCAAATCTTTCATGGAGAATTGTTGAGATAGCCAAGTTTTGGTATTTTGCAATGCTGGTACATCATTTCCTATTAGTAATATGTCATCAACATAGAGTACTAAGAAAATGATTGTACTCCCACTAAACTTTTTGTATATGCAAGGATCCTCTTCACACCGGATAAAATCGAACTTTTCGATTGTCTTATTAAAACAAATGTTCCAACTTCTAGAAGCTTGCTTTAGCCCATAAATGGCACGTTGCAGCTTACAAACTTTACTATGATCAGACGGAAGTGTGAAACCTTCAGGTTGTGTCATGTACACTTCCTCTTTGAGTTCTCCATTAAGAAAAGCTGTTTTCACATCCATTTGCCATATTTCATAATCATAGTATGCTGCTATAGCAAGTAGAATCCGAATAGATTTAAGCATTGCCACAGGAGAAAATGTTTCTTCATAATCTATTCCCTCCTTTTGACGGTATCCCTTGGCAACTAGACGGGCTTTATAGGTCTCTACCTTACCATCTGCTCCAATCTTTTTCTTGTAAACCCATTTGCAACTAATAGGTTTTATGTCTTTTGAGGGTTCAACCAAAGTCCAAACATTGTTGATCCTCATAGACTCTATTTCGGATTCCATGGCACTCTGCCATTTTAGACTTTCGGAACTTTGCATTGCCTCTTCATAAGTTTTAGGATCATTATCATCATAATCGATCCCATTTTTCACATCATCTTGCACCATTAGGTTTAGCCTTAGTGGTGGACGATGTTCTCTTGTGGACCGTCGAAGAGGTAGTTCTTGTACCAAATTTGGAGGTTGTTGAACCGGTTCCAAAGGTAGTTCAAGGATTGGTTCATTAATCTCTCTTTGAACTACTATTGGTTCGTTATCCTCAACTCTTGAAGATGATAAATTTGGTGTTAGTTTAAGTACATCCAAAATTGGTTGCTCAACTTGAATTTCATATTCTTGAGCTTGTACTATTTCATTGGTTTCTTGAACTTCATCAAGTTCTATTTCTTCACCTTGTCTTCCTTCAGAAAGAAATTCCTTTTCTAAAAAGGTTCCACCTCTTGCCACAAACACTTTGTGGTCAGAAGGGTGATAGAAATAATAACCCATTGTTTCTTTAGGGTAACCAATGAATCTACATTTATCGGACCTAGCATCAAGTTTATTACTTTGCAATTTCTTAACATATGCTGGACATCCCCAAACTCTAATGTGTTTGAGATTTGGTTTTCGTCCTTTCCATATCTCATATGGTGTTGAAGAAACTGCTTTAGTGGGTACTTTATTTAGCAAATATGCTGCTGTTTCTAAAGCATAGCCCCATAAATTCAATGGAAGATCAGTAAAACCCATCATGGATCGAACCATATCTAATAAAGTTCGATTCCTCCTCTCTGAAACACCATTGTGTTGTGGGGTACCAGGAGGTGTCCATTGAGAAAGAATCCCATTTTTCTTTAAGTACTCAAGAAAATGATCATTTAGATATTCTCCTCCTCTATCAGATCTAAGCACCTTAATGCTTTTACCTGTTTGATTTTCAACTTCACTGCGAAAAATTTTGAACATTTCAAATGACTCAGATTTGTGTTTCATAAGATACACAAAGCCATATCTAGACATATCATCAGTGAAAGTGATAAAATAAGAATATCCTCCTTTGGCTTGAATTTTCATTGGTCCACAAACATCTATATGTATTAGTCCCAATAATTCTGTAGCCCTTTCTCCATGTCCCATAAATGGAGTTTTGGTCATTTTTCCTTTGAGACAGGATTCACAAGTTACATATGATTCATAATCATATTTGTTAAGGTAACCTTCTTTATGTAACTTAGAAATCCTTTTTTCTCCTATATGACCAAGTCTACAATGCCAAAGATATGATTCATTTACTTGATTATTCCTCTCTCTTTTAAGAGTAGAAACATGCATGACAGAATTACCATTTAAATCGGGAAGAATATAAATGCCATATTGGAGATAGCCATTTACGTATAAGTCATCACCATAATAAGTAGAACAAATGCCATTTTTAATATTAAAATAAAAACCACGTTTGTCCAACATAGAAACAGAAATAACATTTGCAACAAAATTAGGAACATAATGACAATTCTCCAATACTAATGTCTTGCCCGTAGGCATTGCTAAAGAAATAGATCCTATAGCTACAGCAGCAACATTTGCTCTGTTCCCGACTTGAAGGTAAGTTTCTCCCTTCTTCAGCCATCTACTTACTCATAGTCCCTGCAACGAATTGCAAATATTATGAGCACTTCCGGTATCTAATACCCATATGGAAGAATTAATAGTAGCCAAAGAAATCATGAAAACTGTTTTTAAGTATGTCTTACCTTTCTCTTTGGTTTTCAAAGAAGCAAGGTATTCCTTGCAGTTTCTTTTCCAATGACCTTTGCCTTTACAATAAAAGCATTCAGCATCATTTTTGTCAGCCTTTTCTTGCTTGCCCTTGGGTTTGGTCACACCACCCTTAGGTGCCATGGGTTCTCTTTTAAAATTATTCTTTCCATTTCCTTTTGCTTTCCACTTTCCTTTCTTCTTAGAAGAGCTGCCAACTACCATAGCAACTCCTTTCTTTTTCTCAGATGCAATTTGATTCTCATAATCAATTAGCATGTTGAGCATTTCATGAAGATCACAGCTTACTTTAATCATATTAAAGCTAACAATGAATTGTGAAAAAGTTTCTGGAAGAGATTGCAAGATCAAATCTTGTGAAAGTTCTTTGCCCAATTTGCATCCCAACTTCTCAAGTTGTTCAATAAGATCAATCATCTTAAGAACATGGGGTCCAACAGGAGAGTCCACATCAAGTGTGGATCTAAACAAAGTTTTGGACAATTGATATCGGGCTGTCTTACTTTGTGCACCATACATCTTCTTAAGATGTTCAACAATAGTCGGTGGATCCATATCCTGATGTTGCCTCTGAAGATCAGAACCCATGGATGCCAAAATGATGCATTTGGCAGTAAGACAATTTTTCAAGTACTTCTCATAAGTCTTGGTTGCCTCATTATCAATACTTCCATCCTCTTTTGGAACTGGGGCCGTAACAGCAGGCTTATCGATTATATCAATTAGCCTTTCATGCATGAGAACAATTCTCAAATTGCGATACGAATCATCATAATTGGCTCCAGCCAATTTGTTATTTTCAAGTATGCCACGCAGTGATAGAGCAGACATATTATTCATGAATCTAAAAGAAAAAAAACAAATATAAGTACGTATTCACACATACAAATAACACTTTCTACAATAATTATTATTATAGAAAATTAAGAAATCTTTTATTTCTTAAAAAAAATATATTTAAAATCATGAATGAGTATCTTGGTTGTCAAGTCATTACTCATACAATTTTAAATAGATGATTAAATGTATCACATACAATTTTAATCCCAAATAATTACCTGGTTGTCAGGTTATTATTTAATTGAATTATATTTTATACCCCTAGGTTGTCTAGGTTCAAGTAAAAATTAATTCATTCCATGTATCAAATACATATATAAATTTTATCCTTGAGTACGAATCTCCAGGTAATTCCTCGTAAACAAAGTATAAAATTTATTTATCCCTTTTTTCCTTTCAGTTTTATTTCATAAATAAATAAAACAATAACAACAGTATGTTCCTTAACATACATATAATTTTATCCCACATAAATTTATAATTTTGACAATGGCATCTCATACCATTATTAGGAATCACATTCACTATAATAATAAAACTTAAATTAATCCTATTAATTATGAAAATTTTTGCAATAAAACTTTAAACACAAAAGTGCCATAGCTCTGATACCACTGTAGGATTACGAGTGTTCATAACACGCAGCGGAAGTAATAAAGTAATCCTATTGATCTATTTTGTGCTTAAAATTTTATTGAAATAAGATGGGTTAGATGCCAATACCTGAGTACCCTAGTGAATAAAGCTTTCTCCTTCGATGGTACGAAGGTACTATGTGTATCCACACCGAGACTAATCCTTGTTGTCAACTCTTTTACCAATGGATTTAATTGAGAAGTTTCTTGCAACTCCTTGCACCAGCAATTCTTCACTAAGAATTTGGAATATTTGTGTATGTGGAGGTAAAAAGAGAAAACTTATGTTTTCTTTCTTTTATCATATACACATATATAGTATGAGATTGGTGACTGATTTGTGAATCAAAATTACAACTTAATTTGAGACAAAATCAGTTAGGATCTTATCCATATTTAAAACTCATCATAGAATAAATAATTAATTATTTAATATTCTCAATTATAATATTATTATATTCATGGTGCTAGTAAAGAATATAATAATACTCCATTTGAATTAATATAATTATTTATTTGATCTAATCAAAATAATAATTAAATAATTATTTACCAAGGATTAGAACACTCGTTAGTGTGTGACCCCATAGGTTCAATACTAAGCGGGTAGTATATTAGTCATACTAAATTTACTAATCAAGGTTGGCGTCTAGCAACGCTCCTTGACGACCCGATAGTATGAAGTAATAATATTTTTACTAAGAACCCAAGATGAACAAAAATACAACTCCTTCCATCTTTTCAGCTCTTGGCTAACTTTTAGAGTACGGTTTGATTGTCAAACTCTAACTTGTTACCATTATTATAATGAATTATGAATGACTTAAGAAACTCATTTCTTAATTCATTCAAACCCCTTGGCCAAGGCATTGTTTATTTCATTCATTACAATCGTAGAGCTCAAACTCATTACCATAGTTGATGGATTCCATTTTGACTAATCATTAATTCTACAAGTATTTAAATCATACACAATGTCCATTCAACTAACACCGTAGGGTGTTAGGTGTCCAGAATCAAAGTATAACAAATACATTGTTAATTACTATGATAGTCGCAGGTCAAAGGAAAATTCTAATATTATGTTCATCATAAGAATATCCTATTGACAAATATACGGTAATTATAACCATTAGGAATTCTTAGAGTGAGTCAGTTCAATGGTTATATCTCTATATATACCATTTATATATATAATTTAACAAATGAGATCTATTAATCTTCATCCAATGAAGACTATTATATATATATCAATCTATCCGAATCACTAATGTCCCATTTTTAGTGATTCCAGGATTAAGAACAATTTAAATTAAAAGTACTCAAAAAACGTATATCTCATTATTACGATCCCTATCGTAATTATTCGCTTCTAATTTTTAATTAAGGACACTATCATAAATTATAAAAGCTTATTCTTATAAAAAGGAATAATAATAATAATAATAATTTATGATAGTATTTTGTTGGACATACACACTTATCTCCAACAATATATATGTAATCGAGATAGCTCATAAGCTAATAAGCTGAGTTTATGCAAGTTTAAGTTCGACTCATCTAATTTATGAGCTCAATTTCAAACTCAAATTCGCCCCACTAACTCACGAGTTCAGCTTATTAAGCTATTAATAAGTTAAATTCGAACTAATTCACGAGTTAGCTTAACCCGGCTCTAGCTAGGGACAATGAAAAAGACAAGTGCCTTATTATCACATTTCGTATGAGATAGGGCAAGGAATGTAAGCAAAGTATGTGGTAATCTATTTTAAACCCGACAGCTGAGTTTCTTTTTCATTTCTATGGTTTAGTAAAGTCACTTTATAAATGGAAACACTAGTTATGGAGTAATACACTTAGAAAGAGGTTAGTTTAGAGAGGTAAAATACTATTAAAAGATATATATTTATAAATCAAACATTTTTTAAAAAAAGAAAATATAATTTTTTTGGTTTTTCACGGTATTTCTCAACTCGACAGACCAATGACTAATCTGTCATAATACTGAGCTCTATTTAAGGATTTGTTGCTGGCCAATAGATTGTTGCATGCACAAGGCGGAATTCAAACCCTCGACACTTGCTTAAGCGGACTAGTGAATTAACCATTAGATCAACCCAATTTTTTATTTTTTTTGTACGTTATAATTTTTACCAAAAAAGGAAAATATATGAATAAGATGGGGCCCGGCATACCCATTTTTGTGCCATGGAATGAAATCAATGAATACATGACAAGGTTTTGAAGCATGGGGGTGAAGTGGCTTGTGCTTTACCTTTGTCCTTTATGGGTGATTTCTTGTACCCGTTTAATTTGGGAATCTATTGTCATGTTTGTTCATAGTTACAAAACAATTGCAGTGGACAAGCACAAATTCATCATCATCTCTTCTATAATATAAAGTGGAGAAATAGTAATTAACTAAATCCTAAATTCCTAATACTAAATATAATTGCCAAACTTCCAATAATTTCCTACATATTAGTAGCAGTCATCATCATATATACTTCCATATTTCAATTACATATCTATTTTCAGTTTTCATTCATAGATACCAGCCTTACTGTTTAGTAAAGCCTCCAAGCAAGCCCATCTCATTAGATAAGGTTATGTGCTTTGGGATTAGAATTTATATGATACCAAGATGTTTTAGGCTTTTGATGGTTTTATTAAAGAAGCTGAAAAATTGTATTAAATTAATACTTGAAATAGTTTACAAAAAAGGTGTTTGTATTTTATGATTAAAATTGTTTAATTGTATTCACATAAAATTAGTTAAAAATTACTCCAAACTTAGCAAAATAAACCACCTAATGGCTTCCATAAAATAGAATTCAAATTCGTAATGAATTAGTCTTTCATCTATTGAATCGAACAATACCACTAAAAAAAAGAAACATCATTGTTTGTTTGCGTGTGTTTTTTTGTTTCGCCCGGTATCTTCTAATTTGACGGATCAACTACTAAATCTATTTTTTTTTTTGTACCAGGGTATCCATCAGGCCGGAAGCCCAATGACTAATCCCTCGGGTACTGCAGAGGCACACAAAGTGGGCGACCCTCCCAAGCAAGCAAGCTTCATTCCCATCCTCCAGTGAGTATCGAACCCGGGAGAGATGGTTAAGGGACACAGACCCTCATCCATCTGTGCCAACTTGCGTTGGTAACTACTAAATCTATCATATATGAAGCTCCATTTAAATATTTGTCACTAACTAGATGAATCTATTTTGTTTTTTATTTTGGTCTTAAGCCCATTGATCCGTTAATGGTATTGTGAATAAGCCCATTGGGCCTATAAAAAAAATAAACTCCTTAGAGATGTGTATATAAACAGAAGACAAAGCGATTCCATTTCTCACGTGACTCCCTCTTCAGTCTGAGTAGCACCCTCAAAACCCTAGCATTTCCTTTACAAAGAGAGGAGGTTAAAGAGACGGCGCCGTTTCGCTGTCCGCCTTGACATAGCACCACCGCTTCGTCTTGGCCCTCGATTTTGCACCTCTTTTTCTTTGTCTTCGAAACTCGCAATCTTCATCACCATCAAAAATGGCACCAAAACCTACCAAGGCTGAGAAGAAGATCGCTTACGATGCTAAGCTCTGCAAGCTTCTCGAGGAATACACTCAGATCCTTGTTGTCAATGCCGATAACGTTGGATCTAACCAGCTCCAGAACATTCGCAGGGGTCTTCGTGGTGATTCCATTGTTCTTATGGGCAAGAACACCATGATGAAGCGTTCTGTTAGGATGCACGCTGAGAGTACTGGAAACAATGTGTATCTCAGCCTTATCCCCCTTCTTGTTGTAAGTGGAACCCGAAATTAGTACTCTTTCATTTCTGTTTTCTATTTTTGAGAAGATTGTAAACTTTCATTTGGTTTAGGGTTTTACACTTTTGAGATAAATGTTGCGAAATTATTTCTAATATTATGTTTGTTGAACCAGGGAAACGTGGGATTGATCTTCACTAAAGGTGACTTGAAGGAGGTTAGCGAAGAGGTTGCTAAGTACAAGGTGATTTAACTGTTCTTTGGTTCTTATATTTGTGTTATTAGTAATACCATTTAATTAATGATTGTTAGGCTCTGTTTGGTGTTGACTTGCTAGCATTAGTTTTGTCTTGACTGTGTTCTGCGTTGCTTATAGAAGAAGATACTCAGTAGGTCTCTTATGGTTTCTTATTTTTCATTGCTATCTTTTACCTGGAATTAACTGTCAAAAGTTTCAACTTTGTTTTGATGTTTGGACGTGTACATAAAGGTTTAGTAATGTTACTTGCATTTCTTCAAGCTTGTTGGTTTTGTGTAGTAGGCTTATAGGAATGAAGGTGTTGATCTTCGTTAATTTAAACTTCTCAACTCATGATACTACTTCACTTGGTGGGATGTTTTGTTTGTTGTGGTGTACTTTTACCTAGTGAATTTGATGCTTTTAATGATATTTGAAACCCATTTCCTTGAATCTATTATAATTTTCTGTACTGCATGTTGAACTTGGTCTTGTATTTTTGTTATATCAACAGGTTGGAGCACCGGCTCGTGTTGGTTTGGTTGCTCCGATTGATGTTGTTGTTCCTCCGGGCAACACAGGGCTTGACCCCTCACAGACCTCTTTCTTCCAGGTATGTAATTTTGTTTTTGTTTATATAATTTATTCTGATTGATGGTTTGTTGCTTATATCAGTCTTCCAATTCAGGTGTTGAACATTCCAACTAAGATTAACAAGGGTACTGTCGAAATTATCACCCCTGTAGAACTTATTAAGAAGGGTGACAAGGTCGGCTCTTCTGAAGCTGCATTGCTTTCCAAGCTTGGCATCAGGCCCTTCTCATATGGTCTTGTTGTCCTTTCTGTGTATGACAACGGTTCAGTGTTTAGCCCTGAGGTTCTTGACCTCACTGAGGATGACCTTGTTGAGAAGTTTGCCGTTGGAGTCTCGATGGTGACCGCACTCTCATTGGCCATCTCATACCCAACACTTGCTGCTGCCCCACATATGTTCATCAATGCCTACAAGAATGTTTTGGCAGTTGCTGTTGAGACAGATTACTCTTTCCCAGAGGCTGACAAGGTTAAGGAGTATTTGAAGGTATTGTCTCTGAACTTTGGATGATCTTACACTAAAAATACTGCTGCCTTAATTCTTTTCGTTTGCAACTTACTGGTTTAAATGCAGGATCCAAGCAAATTTGCTGTGGCTGCTGTTGCTGCTCCTGCTGCTGCTGCCGGTGGTGCGCCAGCTGCTGCTGCCAAGGAAGAGGAAAAGAAGGAAGAGCCTGCTGAAGAATCTGATGATGACATGGGCTTCAGTTTGTTTGATTAGGTTGCTTCCGGTTTTTATTGAGTTGAGTTTGAGCGCTTGTGTTACAGATTTGATAAGTTCAGTGTTTAGTGTTACTCATCCTAGGTTATGCTAGTTATGTTGGTGTTTTTTTATAATTCAACGACTGAATTTAGTTTTCGAATTTTGATGATATAATTAAATTTTTGTTTCAAAGTTGGGCGTGCCTTTGATTGTCATGAATTCGGAGCCCTTGCATGTTAAAACGTGAAAACGCAATGCTCCTTGCTGCTGCTTTTAAAATGAGCTGGCTCAAACAATTTTGTGCATGCATATTGAATACTCTCCTTTTAAAATTCATTGAATTTATCGAAGGATGCAATGAAAGCAGGGTATTCATAGATTTCAAAAGTTACGCAACATATTGGTATATAATGTAAATGAAGGTATAGACTTGGGCAATGATATCAACTAACTTATTGTGAGCAGTGATCAACACAAACAATATGTCCTAAGCAAGCAGCAAGCCCATATCATGTAAGGTTGCATAACAATTGAAAAATAACTTTTTGTACGTATTTATTTAATATTTATTATATCATCAAGATAAAATAGAACGTCACACACTAAAAATACGAAAAAGCCTTATCATCCTAAAACTCTTGAATTTGTGCAATTCACTCAAGATTCAAACCAAAGTTTTAAAGTTAGATTTTATTAAATCATCGTATACTTTTCGAGGTATAATTTCTAGGATTCAAGTGTTTGATTTTACGAGTAAATTTGTCTAAAGTGTCAAGACACGACTTAGTTTTATCGAGCCATTTTCACTAAACAATTAAAAATATTTTTTCTTAAGAAAAATATTGAGACAATATTTTTAGTATAAAAAAAAATGAGAAATGAGTTAGCGTGAACTCAAAAACAAAATAAATGAAAAATATTAGTTAATTAACATTTTTTTAACATGAAATATCATTACTAATTGATATTGATAGTAATAAAAGGTATGTGATTAGCTACGTAGAGTATGTAAAACTATAAATGTAAATATGTAATTAGCCTATCTCTAACAATTGGAAGAGTGAATGATAAAAATAATAAAAGTATGTGTAATAATAATAAAAAAATTGAATTATACGAGATGTCTAAGTGTTCTATATATATATATATATATATATATATATATATATATATATATATATATATATATATATATATATTATTGAATTATACGAGATGTCTAAGTGTTCTATATATATATATATATATATATATATATATATATATAATAGATTAAGACACCAAAAAAATATATAGAACAGATTATTATTGAATTTAAGAAAATATTAAATACTAATTCTTCTAATATTTTAATTTTGTATAGTATAGATTAAATTATTATTATTATTTTATAAAAAGAATTGTACACAATTAATTATATATTCACTATATTGTCACATACTCACATAGTCACATTATAAAAGTAATTAATTTTTAAACAACTTTTAAAAAACGGAGAAACTGTTTCACCTCTGTTGAGTCAGAACTCAGAGCCAACCCGGCGATTCGGCGATAGACGCCACCGACCGGTTCGTCAGAATGGTGGCCTCCGCCGCAGTCGCCGGCGTCTCTCTGACGGCGCATCAGCGCAATATTCTAGCTGGTGTTAACGCCGGCGCTTCGAGCCTCTCGTTCGTTGGTTCAGGCTTCATCGTTCTCTGCTATCTCCTGTTCAAGGAGCTCCGCAAGTTCTCCTTCAAGCTCGTCTTCTACCTCGCCCTCTCCGTACTCTCTCTCTCTCTAGATCTAAAACGCTGCGTTTCTCCACCGAACGTTCTTGCTCTCTACGCATCTTATTTCAAATTCTTGAACATTGCGTCAGATTTCTGAGTTTTATAGTTTAACTCTAAGCGCCAAAAACAAGATGGCGTGATTGAATGAGCTTTGGCTTTTCAAGTAGAATTCGTGTGTGGCTGCTG
The DNA here is from genome assembly GCF_014773155.1 of Arachis stenosperma. Lineage (NCBI taxonomy): Eukaryota > Viridiplantae > Streptophyta > Magnoliopsida > Fabales > Fabaceae > Arachis > Arachis stenosperma. The sequence continues at coordinate 141,683,584 of NC_080382.1, read as the reverse complement.
TGTTTCCGCTTGCTGGATTTGATTTCAAACTTTGTAGTTGTTGTTTAAAGCAATTTAAATCTGATTGCGTATTTGTCTTCTTTTACCTGATTGCTCAATGACTGTGGAACTGTTTGGGTTCTTTAACGGTTTGTTATGGTGGTTCAAGGAATTTTGCTGAATTTGGAATAGGTTAGGAGTATAATGCTCATGAACCTTAGCTCCAGTGACAGAAAGTTATTTTGGTTATGTCTTGATCCCTAACTGAATAGTTCAAGAAAAAATGCCTTAAATATCTTTAATATGTTTAAGAATATAATTTATGCTTAGTGAGCTAATCGTCACAATAAGCTTCTTCATGCCATATAGGTGTTGTTAAATCAACTCTTGTAGTGTTACCTGATTGTAGTATTACCTTTAGTAGATGAAATCTGTTTGGCAGTTAGAAAACTAATTCAGGCAACTAACTCTTGTATTCTTTCTAGAGTTGTTTCTCAAAGCCGTGTAAGTTGCAACTTTAGTTTGTATTTTGTGCTGCTAATGTGGTTTGACATTTTGCAATTATTAATCATAAGGTACTATGTGTAAATGATCAGTTTATGTATTTGTTTGCTTTGTTTCTTTTTTCAAGACATACAATCTCTTAGTATAGTTCTCTTTTATGAATATTTATTTTCTTAATTTCTTTTAACAATTGCAGGATATGCTTTGCAGTTTCTTCAGCATAGTAGGGTATATCTGCTAGATCAAGCACAGTTCTTCAGATGTTTGTGTCATTGATATTGTTCGTCACATGATTGATAGATGTCTTCTTCCTTAACAGGGATCCATCAAAAGGTTTCTTTTGCTCTGCTCAGGGCTATAGCACACATTTCTTTTGTGTGGCATCTTTCCTATGGACCACAACAATTGCTTTTACCCTGCATCGAACTGTTGTTAAGCACAAAACAGATGTTGAAGAGTTTGAGGCAATGTTTCACTTGTATGTCTGGGGTATGCATCTATAATGTATCAGCTTTATATATTGTTGTTTGAAAAATGGACTATTTGCAATAATATTTGTCTACTGTGACTTTCTAATCATATTACTTCTAAGATTACTTTATTGAGCAATATCACGCTGATGTATGGCTTCATTATCTACCAATAGTTGGAGCGTTAGACTTCAAAATTTGTTCTTGATTTCAACTATCCTATTGCATCTTCATTGCTGAGAGGTGAGAGCTCATATATCTTTTTCGCTATTGGTAGGTACTTCCCTGGCTATGACAGTTATACGTTCATTTGGTAATGATCATAGACATCTTTCTGCATGGTGTTGGACTCAATCAGGACTTGCAGGGAAGGCAAGTAGTTGTAGCACAATTGAGTATTGCATTTTGTGTAACCCCTAAGAAATTGTGTAATATTTTCTTTTCATTTCTTTCTTTTACATTTTATAAAATGGGTTTTTGATTCACTGAAAAGGGACACATATAATGCAGATATAAGAAAATCTAAATTTAATTTAAGCCATGATGCATTTCTACCCTTTTGACAGAATAGTTTACTAATTTCCATCCTTTCCCAGGCCTCTAAAAAGAAGTTCCTCTTTACTATGCAGGCAATTCATTTGTTAACATTTTACATGCCACTCTGGGGTGCTATACTATATAATGGGTTCACATACTTCCAAGTTATACGCATGCTGAACAATGCAACCCGTGTATGTATCTAATTTTGCTGATTTTGTCAAACAAAGAAGAAACAACTTGTATAACAAGTTTTTGAGACTATTTGTTGTTTCTTGGCAAATTTTACAGATGGCAGTTGGTATGTCAGGCCAACCTTATGCATCAGATGCACGGGATAACATGAGGGTATGTTTGTTATTCCAACATTGAAAACAAATATCCATACTCAGAGAACAGAACCCAAAAAAATAAAAAATAAAAAAAGAGCTACAACAAAGATCCCTTTCAAACATAAAATAATCTTTGTATTGCAATTGGCAAGCATTAGAGGTAGACCATGGAGGAAATCATTATTTAATGGCTTGTTTATAGGACTCGGTTTATGATATGATGCAAAGGTATTGTTTGATCCATAAAGTATGTAGCCATATGTGCTTAGTGGGAAAAGGCTTGGTTATTGTTGTTGTATTGTATCTTGAGTCTTGTTCTGTTTTCTGTTCCGTGGAAGATTAAATCACTCTAGGAATCTAGGGTAGCTTTTTTTCTGCTAATGTAGGAAATTTTCATGGAAAAGCTTTTCATGATTATGCATTTCCTTTTTCATTAATCAGATTTAAACTTTGCGCTGTCTTTATAATGTGCTTAGACTTCCACAAGCTTCACCACACACACACACACACACACACACACATATATATATATGTTGGCTGGGATTTCATGACTAGATTTGTATTTATGCCTAAACTAATTGCTTAAGATGAAACTGTTGTTATTTTTTGAATCTACATTCTTATTGAAAATTACTTGAAGTATTTTCTATTTTATGTTACAGGCTCTAAATCGCTGGGGATACTATCCACTGATTCTAATAGGATCATGGGCTTTTGGAACCATTAACCGTATTCATGATTTCTTTGAACCCAACCATAAGATCTTCTGGCTCTCATTTCTAGATGTCGGAATGGCTTCTCTTATGGTATCAACCAGTAACCATAGTTTCAGATTTTCAATTTACTGTATGCTTTATAACTTATATCAAAACTTAGCACAGTTATCGTTCAAACAGAATAGTGCCATTTAGTAGGAAAAAGGCCTTGTTATTATATTTTTGTCTGTTACATCCATTTTCTAGCACCCATTTCTGGGCATTTTTACTTTTCAAACAATCGGGCATATTTTGTGTTCCCTTCATTCTTGTCAATAACAGATCAAATGCTTTATGCAATTCATAACCCAATACATCTGAGTACAACTTATTCAAAATTGAGGAAATATTTAAAGTGAAAAAATATAAAATCCATTCAAGGATGTGCTTCCAACTACCTTGCATACATTAACAAGTGTTTACTTCTGACTTTACTGGCCTTATAAGAGGTACTGGTTACCTGATTACTATGATAATTAAAAACATTGATTTAAATGTTGGTTAAGGTTTTCCAGTAGTTTGATATTGGTCAATGATTCTTTTTTTTTTTTTGGTAACTTATACAAAAGTAGATGTTGCCAATGTCACAATTTAGTTTGGCACTTTAAGAATTACTTTTCCACGATCAGCCCCACCCCAATTTTAGGATGACTGTACTGTTAATCAATGTTGTGAACTCCAGTGATAGTCTAAAATAGTTTTTATTTATAATTTACACAAGTGCATGACATGGTAATGAACTAATGATATCACATTTAATCACTTTCCATTTTGCTGCAATATTATATGCTTTTCCTCTTAATTTGTTGCCATCCCTTAGTGATATCATTAGAAGTGGTACCATCAACTGCAACATCATGAAAAGTTATGATGATGTGTAGCTAATTTTTTCACTTTTCTCTCTTTATTGCAGGGCCTCTTTAATTCAATTGCATATGGCCTTAATTCTTCTGTTCGTCGAGCAATTTGTGAAAGAGTGGACAAGTAAGTGCCTATTTTATATTCTAGGAGAGATTCCAGGAAAATTATTTGATATCTCTTCTTAGTCCCATTGACGTTAAAGGCCACTGTAACTGTAATATCCTTTCCACTTGACTTGGTGTCAATTTTAACTTGTGCATTTTTTTAACTGCTAGGTTTAACCATAATGATGTTATGGGTGTTGGACAGGGAAAGGAAAAGGAGAGAATATAGGGAAAATAGTACTAACATGTGTGTTTTATCCATAAAATAATTTTAATTTGTCTGATATTGATGTGATATGTTGTCATGTATTTAAAGACAAATTACTAATCCATAATCATATAAATCGTTGACTACTAATCCTAATTAAATAAGAAAATAAATTACAGAATATAAACAATTATGAAAAGTATTCGTAAGATTATCTAAGATACAACCAGGATATTCTGAGATGTTTCATGCAGCTTCCTACTTAAGCTATATTTTACTATGGTTTGAGACTAAGATGAAAAACGAGGCTAGAATGTCTAGGACTAAGATGATAGGGTGAAAGCAGGGGGGACTGACGGAGAAAGTTGTACCCAACAGTAGTCACCAATAAAAAATTCTTACCTAAAGACAAAAATTGAGGAATGTTTGACCATATATCCATAAGATTTCCAGTTCTTGTATAAGACTTAATGTTTGCCAGTAATAAACTACAAAGAAATCAAGTTTAGTATTCCAGTGAGGATGACTTTGGGTAAGTATACGCATTTGAAAAGATGGGATCACCAAAAAAAAATAGATGCATTATAGAGAAAGTTGGGATCTTGTGAAACAAATGGTAGAATCTTGTGTTAAATGGTTTGGCATTTCTGGAAAAGGCTTATAGAAGTCCTAATAAGGAGGGCAAATCAAATGAAGGGCTCTTTAATGGTTAAGAGACAGAAGACAGAAAACCAATATTTAAACTGTCAAAAAAAATAGATGTCAAAGGTTTAAATGCAAATATGATCTATGTAATCAACCCAGCTGGGCAAGGTTTACTTCCTTTTATAATTTTAAACATTGATATTGTTTTTATGTTTTTCTGCCAGGTATTGGCCTGAGGGTCTTAAGAGATGGCTCCCTATCAATTTCAAGTACAAGGCCTTAACGCAAGAAAGTGAACTAGTATTGTTAAGTACTGATGGTCAGCGATAATGAATGTGGATGCTTTTCGTCCTCCGTACCATATTTTGACTCTTTTTCATTCTAGCGAGATGCCGTTTTCCATAGACAACAGAGGATCTTTTGACGTCATTGATTCCTGACTATTTGTTCGGATGCTTCTTTAGTTATGTGAATCATGTAGTTCATATTCACATTATGAATTTTGTACCAACGACGAGGATCCCTCTTAAAGAATCAGAGGGAGTTCATGTGGAATCTGGGTTTTGAAGCTGTTATCCTCAAACGAAACACCCTCACTTGAACTTCAGGAAGTGCATTTTTTTCTCCCAATGTTTCTCCCTGTGATTCATCTTTAACAAGCCTAGATGCTAACTGTTCCCGTTTGTGCCATTGTATTTCCTCAGGTTTCTGCAAATAGTGATTGCCTAATTTTTGTTGTTGCTATCAAGGATAAGGTGCACCTTCAGATTGTTTACAAATTGCTGGACATTTTTTTTTTACTTCCAAATATGTTGGATGTATAGAAAAGTACTTTTCAGAGTGAAATCCACGTCTATATTGTTGTGTTACCCCTTTGATCTTCCTTATTCCTACTGTAATTTATACTAAGTAGGGCCATTAAGTTTGTACCTGCTCAACAGAATAAATACCTCTTTCCGAATATGAAGACATAGAGGGGTCATGAACTCGTGATCCAAAAAAAGAGATGGAGGTGGATCTTTAAAAGTTAAAACTAGATTAACCCACAACCAAAGGGAGGGTTTAAAAAAACGTTTTATTTTACTATAATCAGTGTAAATTTTTTTATACAATTGTCCAAATCATATTGGTAAAACATGTTACTCTCAAGTGTATCCTGTGGCGGAAGTGGATCATCTTCATTCAAAAATCCACTCGTGAACTTTCACCATTAATCGACAGTGTATTATCCAAACAATGGGAAAAATTCACATGGAAAATGAATGATCCATTCTTATCTATTGATAGCCCTTGAATGGAGTGTGTGCTGTTTAGTAACATTGTCCCGCCTCATTTATGTCATACAAAAAATAACAACAAAGCCTTGTCCTATTAAGTAGGGTCGGTTACATGAATTAAACGATGTCATTGTGTTGTCATGTATCTTGTCTATAGAGAAACCGTTTACATATAAATCTCGTTTGACCACTTTATGAATGGTCTTCTTAAGTCTTTCTCTGCCTTTCGCCCCTTGCCTCATTTATCTCATGTTAACCTAAAATTGATTTAGCCATTAATTCTATTGACATCAATTATTGCTTATCCTTAATTAAATTGAGTTTAGCTAAGGCACATATTAAGTTTATTAATTAAAATTTCTTTTATGTATTTAAAATTTAAATTTTAAACATATATTATATATAAATAATTTGCATGCCATTGTTCGTTAAGGACCAATTTGGTGTATATGTAATGATGACATAGTGAATGACACGTAGACAAATAACATTGTGACACGTGGCATAATTCAACACGTAGTAAAATAGCATTATGACACGTGGTATAACCATCCACGTCATCATACCGTTATACGTGGCTAAACTATGAGGTGACATGTGTCACAAAAGATCTACGTCATCAAGCCATGTTAGCGCAAAATTAAAAGAAAACGGGTTCAGGACTGATATGATACTACAAGATCAAGCACAACTAGAACAGTACCAGTTAGACTTCAAAACTCCTAATATAAATATCAGTCTCATACACCTCTAAATTTTTTTTTATTATATGACATTATATGAGTTCAGAAATATATTTAAGTTCAAAATGCCACTAGAAGCAACAGTTACCTGCCAAGTCCGAGATATACACCCAACAATCGGCCATATGCACCCAACAAATTACGCCATATACGCCCAAAAATCAGTTAGAAGAGGACTATAGAAGTATGTAAGATAGCGTAAATTAAGAACAGTTTCATCAAAACAGTAATATGAGATCTAAAATAAGAAGAACAGTAAAACCTAGAAAAACCTAGAAGAAACAGAGCGAGAAATACTGATTATATAGTGCTTCAAATTCGAAATCAGAAACAGAAATGTGAAAAACCTTGAAGAACAGTCAAACAGTACGTTACCTTGAATAATGTTTCTTCCTTTTTTTTTTGCTAATTTTTTTATGGAGATTTGTATCTTTTGTTCTTGATTTTTTCTACTCTTTGCGAGGAGTTGGAACGTTTCTTCAGAATCGCAATTTGTTTCGAATGTGCCTAGAAACTTGACGGTTTGTTTTGTTTGAGGAAGAAGACGAAGAGTGTGCCATAATGAGCGTGTTTTGAAAAACGCAACTGTTGTGTGAGGCGCGTGCGTTTGACGTTCCATTATGAAGAGTGTGTGCGCATGTTTTTGTTTTGGGTTGGGCCAACTTATATAACTTGTAAGTCAAAAAGACTTGTATGTGTAGCAGGCCTGTTGTTCAAAATGTCTACCGTTCATATTTTCTTTTGATTTATGTGTTTGATATTATTTTAAAATTCGTTATTTTGGAAAGTTAATTTTTTTTTCTTAGAATTTTCATTATGTGTCTTTTTTTCACATGTTTCATTATTATTTTTTCCCAATTTATATTTTTTCTCAAATTAAAAATCTTAAGAGATATTGCGAAAATTATTATATTTGAAAATTATAGTGTCCTTAATGTTAGTAAAGTATAATAAGTTATTATTGTGAAAATTATTATATTTGAAAAAATGTTATAGTAGTAGTTAAAATTTGCAACCAAGCAATTCTTTTTAAAATTAGAGTACAACAAACATTTTATGAACCTTTTATCTTTAAATTTTATTTCTTTGAACTAATCCTAAAAAAGCTACTAAGCTAATATAAATAATAAATAAAATCTAATAATATTTAGCCTGCAAATGAAACAACCTTTTTTTATTTCTTTGGCTAAAGCCTATAAATATAGCTATTAAATAGTTCTCATGTTTATTATTATTTTTTGTGAAAATAGATCCTTTCAATTATTAAAAAAAATTAAAAATATAAAGTATGATCTTTAATCATTTATTGTTTTCTCTCATATTTATTTTTGGTTCTATTTATAAAATTAATGGTGAGAGATCATGTAACAGCTTAGGCTACTGCTAGCACGATATTGTCCGCTTTGTCACATAAGACCTCACGGTTTTGCCTTTGACGATAGGGATGATAGTCAAAGCCCCCCACACTCATTCGTCAAAACGCGTCATGCTAGGGAGAGGTATCCACACCTTTATAAGGCATGTTTCGTTCCCCTCTCCAACCGACGTGGAACCTGTGGGTTATGGGCCCACATCTACTTGTCCATCAATATCATAAAAACTACTAATTTAACACAATTAATCGTTTCAACTTATCCTATAGTGCTCTAGCCCAAGTTTTCACAAAACCTGACATATTAAACACGCGAAACCTAAACCATACCTTGGTCGATTACTATATTTAGTCCAAGACAAAACCGTGAGGCCTTGTGTGCCAAAGCGGATAATATCGTGCTAGCGGGTGATCTGGGCTGTTACAATAACAATAATAACAACATCAATATTTGAATACAAGGAAAAAAATTCTTTTAAATGTGGGGTCATTTTTAGGTTATTTATAAATTAATTTAATTAGTATTTAACTAAATGAGATTCTAATACTTTTCACATTCAATTAGCATTAAATAAGTGTTTTAACTTAAAAAATTCTAATTTTATATCAACTTGACAATCAACATATAGTGTTTTTTTTTTCAAAAAATGAGTCTTTAATTTCTAGTTAGAAACAATCTTCCACCATTAATAAGTGAAATAAATATATTGGTAATAAATTAGTCACAATATTAATCCAAACTTATCTATAATTATATATTATTGTTGATAAAATTTAAGAGAAAATTTTATTCTCCTTCTCTAAAAGATACTAAAATAATATTTTTTTTATTTATAAAATGTATATTCTCCTTTTTCATAACTTTTAAAAAATATTTTTTTAACTCATTTTAAATTATTTGTGTTAATTATTATCACAGTATTTAAATTGTGTATATTACTAGTATGTAGTATTTATTAATTAAATAAAATCAATAACAAAGTATTGATTCAAAATGAGTTCATGATCTTCATATTTAATTTTTTATATCCTAATGTAACTATTTTCAGAATTAAAGTTTTTTTTATTGTAATAGAAATTAGAATTTTGAATTTAATTTAAAAAATTAAAATACTTTTTTAATTAATTTACATACAAATCTATAAACCATAGAAACCTCGTGGAGTCTATGCTGATATGGCATTTTCTCATTTTCTTGATTTTTTTTAAAATAAATATTTAGAAAGCAGTTGATTAGTCAAAGAGAGTTGGTAAAATCTTAATTTGCACTCTACTGCTCTACTCTCTCTCTCTCTCTCTCTCTCTCTTATAGATCATCTCACTCTCTGGCTACATCCTCTCTCTCGCTGGTCTGTTCTATCTGGATCTCTGGTCGACTACTTCTTGCGATCTCTCTACTCACCCAGTAGGACTGTAGGTTTCCACCCAATCGGCACCGGCGAAGGGTTCGGGCCGATGGATGGTGACGGTTACGGAGAATACGGGTTCAACACTAACCAGGCTCCTCCTCCGTAGCTATGTGGTCATAAGCGAGGGTTTCCAGGAGTTTCGCCAGATGAGGTACCATACTTTTCATTGTGATCTGGATCTTAGTTGCTCCTCTCCTATTTTGATTCCCTTGCAATCCTATCTTAATTTGTCTTCAAATTTTTATTTTTCTCTCTTTTTATCATTTTTTCGGTTCTTTTGAATATAAGAGGTGGTGCTGAAGATGATACCAGAGAACACTGATTTTCTATTTTTTTGTTGATTTTAATTGGCTATTTTCTGTTTTGGTTCTTTTTTCTTTTTCATGGTTGTCCCTTCCTATTTTGTGTTGCTTTGTTTACACTTATTTTCTTTTCAGTTATTGCTTAAATGAGAATTATATGTGTGTCTTCAAGGTTTTCTTAAGTTTTGTTTTGATAAGAAACATTATTGAAACTTGTGTGTGGGTTGGTTATGCAAAGAAACATAAAATCTTTTTTTATTCAAACTTGTCCACCATGTGTTTGATATAAGCTCCCAATGATACCATTTTCTTGTTTTCTTGTCTACAATTACTACTTTAGGAAGATATATTGACTTAGAAATAATTTTATCGTTATTTTCTGCTTTAATTATCAACAATGTAGCTTTTCTTTAATGATTTTACGCTCATTTAATTCAATCTTATAACTTGGTTGTTGTTTAATGCATGCTATGTATTTAAGGTGGTTGAAAAATTCCATTTCATTAAGGATATAGCACGTTGCTATTTGGATGGTTATAAAGGTTACAAAGTTTTTTTTTCTTGTCTACAATTATCAATGAGTGCAGCACTATTTAGGATTGTTTTACTTTGCTAGATATATGATTGTGCTGTTGATTATTATAATTTTAACTCTTTGACTTATGAAGCATATTAATGAGACCCACATGACATAATAAGAAATTTTTTGCCATTAAAAAATTAGATTATCTTTTTGTTTTTCATTAGCTTAGTTATTTCATTATGTGAAAAAACTATAAATACTCATGTGTAATAAGAAGTTTCAATCATGGACAGTAGGTTAATTAAATTAGTCAAGGAGAGTGGGTAATGTACTCCTCTAAGTTGTGTCTCTCTCTTATTTCTCTTTCTTTCACAGCCAAGAATACCTGCCTTCAATGATGACTTCTTATCTCACTGCTTCATCTATCACAGAGATGAACTTGAGGTCATTTTAGTGCTTCTATTTTTTCTGCTTCTGCTCACTTCTTTTTGTTTTTTTGAATTTTTTTAATTCACTTTTTTTTTAGTTTAAAATTATTTTTATACGGTATTTAAAATTTGGGGACAGAATTGTAGTCTCTATTTGTGGCTTGATTTTTTTTTTTTTGCTTTTGTGACATTGAGAAATGAGAAACTGACATAAATAATAAAGCATTTTTTTGTTTTAGAATTTTTTTGTAGTCACTGATGAGGTAGTATTTTGGATGTTTTGAGGTATGTATGTATAACTAACAGTATGCAGATGATTTTGATATGAATGGTAGTTTTTTTATGTTAGAGTGTCATAGAATGTGGTGATATGTGATTTGATTAATGTGTAAGTGATTCGTTGACCTACTCTATTTGATTGGTCTATTCTTTATTGAAAATACTGTTGTTTCGTGTAGATGATGAAGTTTTTCTTAGTATCTTAGGTCAGATGTAGGGGTTTCTATAGTATGAACAAGTTTAGTCTATATATATATATATATTAGTGTGATACTGGGTTTTGTGTCATGAGATACAACGATGTGATATAAGTAGGTAGTGAAGTTTTATATGGATTGAGGATGTGAGTTGGGTGATCTAATTAGATATAGCCATATAGGAATAATTTGTTATACTGTTGCGGATTATGTATGATGTTGGTTTTGATTGGATAGTTTTTTCTGTGTCGTGTGTTTCCATGCTCGGTTATGTATTTTAGTGTAAGTGTAGTTTTTTCTCTCCATTCTTGATCGGATTTGAATTCAAATAAGTTCACCCCTTGGTTTTCTCTATAAAAGGATGCTTTATGTTGCACTTCTAATGCATTGAGCTGGTGATCTTTTACATTAATCTGATTTTTTTGCTATAGTGACTTGTTGTATTTGTTTTGTTTTCTTGTTTTTGGGTTTCAATGTCTCTTCCTTATCCATAAATGTTGAAAGCCAAATTACTATAGAATTCCTGAAATGGTCTTTCATTGGATTTCTGCTTTTGGTATTCTTTAGTTAACATTTCAACTATGAAATTCATACTCAAATAATATATTATGTTAAAATTTTTAACATGCTGAAAGTAAATATATTTGTTTCTGTTTTAAGAGCCGAAAAAGGGTTTGGATAGACTTGAGTTGGTTCAAAACTTAAAGGATGCTTCATTTAGTTTATCTTTAAATGTGGTATAAAAGGGAAAGGGTATGGTTTTGAAAAAATGTTTAGGTTGCTGATTTCAAGAACTTTATGCTGATTAGTATGACATTCTGCCTAATAAAAAATATATGCAGCTAACACAATGTAAATTGCTTTTACTAAATGCTTTCCTATGTTAACATAACATTGTACCTTGTCTGCCCTAATCGAAAATAGGATTTTCAAATAGAAAGACACACTATTAAACTGAAGTTGAAGATGATTCAAAATGAAAGAATTTTAAAATTGTGTATATGCTTCTAATCCCTATCTGAATTACTGAATCTTGATATTGGTTGTGATTTGTTGATATTGGAAGTGTTTATGAACTTTGATGTTGGTACTTTTCTTTATAAAGTGGTTAATTGATTGATTGATAAAATATCAAAAAATTTTAGTCAAATAAAGTAGGTGAGCCAATTTGTGCATGAGTCAAGGAGAGTAGTTGTGATGTACTTAGGTAACTTGTGTCCTACTCCTTTCTTTTTTGGTTTTTCAATTTTCGTTTGATTTAAAAACTCATTTCTTTTTTAGTCAGAAGCCATTCAAAATGGTTGGGATAACCTAATGTCTACCGTTATCGTGACATCATCGGTGAGTAATTTGGTGTGAATGAGGTGTTGTCATGATTTTTAGTCATACATGTATCAATCTGTAATTTCATTGCAAGATCCATGTTATTAGTTCATGAATGGTAATTTATATGTTGAATTCCATTTATGCAGAATTTTGCTCATTTATAAGTTCTAGAATGTATTTTTTAACAATTACTTTTTCAATATATCTATACATAACTAGCAACATCATGAATTCTTCACCGAGATGGATTTTTCTCCCACTTTGAATTTTTCTTCAAAAAGAAAAAATGAATTCGTTGTGTTTAGGTGGGGGAAGTGATTCTCTTACCTGATTTTCAGTGGGATCTCACATGGAAAATCATATTTTGGTAGTTTGGTGGGTGAAATGACATCATTTGCTATAACAAATAGTATTCTTTCTTGATTTTCAGTGTGCTCTCACATGGAAAATTAGATTTTGGTGGTTTGGTGGGAGAAATGATGTCATATTCTATAATAAATAGTACTATCATCTATTATTCTATTAAAAAAAATATTTGGTCAATGAGAGTAGTTACTCTAACTTGTGGTCTACTCTCACTCCCACAGTCCCGCTCTCCTTTTTCATTTTTCTTTTCTTATTATTACTCCATGACATAAAAGAATGTGAGAAGAAGATTTGTGTGATTGGCGAGTGAAGGGAAGATGAACGGAAGAGGTAGACGGAGATCTGGTGTGCTTGGGTGCAACACCAGCGGAGCACTTCTAATAGCGTGAGTTTATTTTTTGCTGCTCCCATTCAAGTAAATTTTTTTAAGCATTTTTCTATGCTCGAGGTTATTGCCGAAGTCATTGTCTTGGATCTTAACTGTTTGGAATTAGTTTGCTTTTATTAGTTTTGCTATTCATGGTGGATAATTCTTAATTGCTTAAATTGAGGAAGTTGGTTTGTTTTTTATAATGGTTATGCTGCACTATCTCATTATTGTTTGTCTTGCAGTTTTGTGATTTTGCTTTATGAATGGTAATATGTTTTAGAGGCATGCACTTATGTTTAGGTGTGGTAGATATCTATGGATCTACTAAGAATGGACATACCAATTTGAATATATATCTACCTGAAAGATCATCTTCATCTACTAAGAATGGACATATCAATTCGAATCTTTAGTATTGATGATAAAAAAATACTACATACTTAACAATACTAGATGATTTTGTTTGTACGTAGTTAGTAGTAGTTGGTTACTTGGTTTTGTTTTTCAATTCTTGATATATAGGAAAAGGATATAGTACAAAAATGAAGTTAGTTTTGTGAATTTTAATTCGAACAAGTGTGTAAAAAAAATAAGTTGTTTCTTGAATTGATAGTGAAGGTTTATTTAAATTGTTTTGCATTGATTCAATTTTATGCAAACTTCCCTTTGTAAACTGTAATCCAAACACACACTATGCAGATTCTATTTTGGCAGGTAAGCTTCCTTTACCACTTCAAAAAAGTGTGACTTGCTATATGTTAATACCTTTAGTTCTCCTAATACAGCTTGGTTAGTTTCTTCTTATTCATATGTTTATCTCATATAGATATGTTGACTTTTGGTTAGTTCAAAACATTGCAAATGATGTATGTTTTATGTGATCTTTTGTTCCTTCTTTAAATTAGGCACCTTTCAACTATAATCTTCTGTTTTTTAACGGTTATTTCTGAAATTTTTTATTATTAAATAATTAGTTGATAATATTATTGTAAATTTAATTAAAGGATTATGTATACTGATATTTTAATGATTTACCTTTGTGAATTTTAATTATTTTCTTTAAATTAAGAAATTTTCTTTGAAATGTGTGCTAGACTTTTTGATAAGAAATACACGTGTTTTTTAATAGTTCTACGCTCACAAATCTCCAAAGGAGGTGAGATTAGGTTTACAGCAAAAAATACAAGTGTATTTTAAGTAATATTATTTAGATAATAATATACATGTAAGTATTATTTATAGTAATACTATTTTTTTCTTTTATTGATTCCTTTTTATGACACCTAAATGGATGTAATTATTGCATGAAAATGCAGGTTTTTCTGGTTACTTGAGTTGCTTTTAAGGCCATGGCTTCTTCTTGGAGTTCAAAGCATGAGAACATGCAGAAGAACTTGAGTACAAAGTTAGCTGTGGCAATAAGAAGTGTTCAATGGAGTTATGACATTTTATGTTCACCTTTAACAACCCAAGATGGGTAATCAATTTAAAAACAAAAACTTTTTAGAATACAAAAAACAATGCCACTTTTCTCTCATGATATGAAGTTTCTGTTTTGGTAATTTTGATTCTTTTGAGTCTTGTGTATATAATGATCATTGTGTTCCGTTAGTTTCATGAAAAAGTTGTCTTGTCAGAACTTTGAAACATACATAAGGCTTTCGTTACGCAGAAAAAGAAACATGTTATTCATACTTCATTTAGTTTACGACTTCATCAGTCTTTAAGAATCAGCATGTAAGTACTTCTGTCTTGGATCCAACTTTCTGCCTGTTTTATGTAATTAAACTTTCAGTGGGTTACACCATTGATGATAGCAAGGCCCCTATATTTGATTTGTTATTATAATCTATTTAATCTTTCTTTATGATGCTATGGTTTTCGAATTTTTCCCTCCCATTTGATCCTATGTCTCCATGTTCCATTATCTTTTCTTTATAATTTGAAGTCGAGGTCATTGTCTCTTGACAATACTGATAAAACATCCATGGGGTCACTGATATTTGGTGCAGTCATATAATATCATTTTTTTTCAATTTGATGAGTATAACTACACAAGTGTTGTATAGTTAAATGGATGAAACTTTGGTGGTCTTGTATAAAAATTATATCAATTATTCTCTTTTATTCTTACATTTACTAGTGCATTTATTTTTGTATTACTTTGTTATCTATACTCTTTTGGATTCGTCTTTGTGCTTTTTACTCTATTGACAAAAATGATTTCAAGTCTTTAGGAATGGTGATTTTTTGGCAATTTGTTTGGTATAAAGAATGGTTGCGTATGCCTATTTTCAATGTTTGTTAATAGCTCTTATTATATTTTAAACTCAGCTAAACTTCATAATTTCTGGCAAATATTTTGGGGTCAATATAAATTAAGCTGTCAAAAATTTATTAGCAAAATATAAGAAATGGGCTATAGTAACGGAGGAATGTGATTGATCTCTTAGCAAACAATATATCACTGAGTTATTTGAATTCTTTCTAGAACTTGTATGTTATTTTATGGTTGGTACTTTTTAACTTGAGGTTTAGGATACTGTCTCCTATATAAATGAGTATTCTACTAAAGTGCTAATTGGTTTCAAAAAATACTAGGAACATGTTAAAGATTTTGTTACCTGCATCTCAAAGTATCTAAGCCAGATTGTTATTTTAGATAACAATTCCTTCGTCTTTTTATTGCAACCAGTGAATGGTATTCCATGTATTGCCTTTTTTGTAGGACAACCACATGACACACAGGTGCAAAGATCTTTGCTATTTAACATTGAAATTTAAAGTCTTCAAAGCCAAAATATAAAAAACATCTTTGCTATTTAACATTGAAATTTAAAGTCTTCAAAGCCAAAATATAAAAAACTTCAAATCTCCCATATTAAATTGTGGGTAGTTTTGAAACACAAATTTTGGCAAGAAGCAAACAAAAATGGTGCAGTATCTGTTGCATTTGGATAAGTCATATAATATTTAGTTGTTATAGTTTTTTTTATTTATTTATTGTTTCTGGTAGTTGTAGTAGTAGTAGATTAATAATATGAACAATTTAGATGTCCATAAAAGTGACATGGATTGGTTTTATATCGGTATAAAAAAAGGTAAAAATTTTCATTTTTCAAGATAAAATTGATATTGATTTTAACATAGTCTAAATAACAAATTAATTAATAAGTATTTTTTAGAATATTTGTTAAGAGCCCGTTTGGGAAACGGCAAAAGTTTTTTTTTTTTACTTTTGAATTATGAAAAGTCACAATACAGGTGTTTGGCACTATTTGAAAAAAAACTTTTAACTTTTCGAAAAGTTAATCCATAATTTTTTGAAGAAGTAGAAATATACTTCTTCTTCTTTTCGATAAGTCATTCTATCATTTTTCTAAAAAAAATTGCTTTTAAAAAAATATACTTTCATTCTTGGCTCTGTAAAAATATTTCCTGTTTCTGATGAAAATACTGTCTCAATGTTGGAAGTATTCGCCCTCCACCACCTTTTTTATGTAATGATTCATCTGTTGAAACTATTGACCTTCCAACACTATTTTAAAATAATGTTCCATTTGAATCACCTACTTCATATATTTCTTTCAATTATTTTTTTTTTATCATTTTACCACTCTATTTTATTATTAAATTTGTATTTAATATTGTGTGTGATATGAAATCGTAGTTTTAATTTTATTTTTTTCACATGTTATTTAATTTTTATATAGCTTGCTATTATTTTTATAATTAGTTATAACAAGTTCTTGAGTTATTTATTCAAACGCTACAACTTTAAAATAAGTACTTTTATAATTAAAAATTCAAATACAAAATAACTTATTTATAAGTTGTTATTAATAAAAGTCATTATACGTGAAGCTCTTTTTTCAAAAGAACTTATTTAAGTTGTTTACCCAAACTGAGCCTAAGTAGATAATAATAGTAACTTTTGAGTCACCAATAAACAAGTGCTTCTTTAACAAATTTAACAAGCGCATTTGTTAATCAAATTCTTGAAAACATATTTATCCTTTGCTCAAATAGAGTCCACACATCCATGCTTACAAAGAACATATTAGTGTTAATAACAGTTCCTTAAGACTTAGATTTATTATCTTTGAGTGAGCTATGGATATTCACATTTTGATCCCCCATCAAAAATTCAATTTTTTTCTTCCCTTTTTTGAGTTGTGCCATCAAAGATTCGATTAAAACTGAATTAAACTGGAGAATGATGCTAGGTGTAACACTTATTATTGTTTTTTTTTTGGTAATTAAAATAAAGTCTAAAAGTCCAGCTGAAGATTACATATCAAAGATAAATCGGACTCTGGAGGCCTCTCTACAATCATCATCTAATATATATTTGATTTCTTTAAGATAATTATCTATGAAATAGAAACCTAACTCTCTAGTGACACTTCTTTTGGCTAACCAGCACACACATTTTTCTCTCTGTAAGTGTGCTTAAAAATTAAAATCCAGTCTCTTTTCATCATTAGACTAACACTTCTAGGTGTACACTTATGTACAAGTATGTATAGACTTTTAAGATGAGAGTTTGGACCATTTAAAAAAAAGTTTAATGGACAAAACAGGCTAACGAATTTAGTTTTTATTTTTTTGTCTAAATAGATAATTTTTTATTTAAAAAAAATTATATTATGGACTAAAAATCTAAAATATTAATTTTCGAACAAATTTTTTGTCTTTAATAGATAATGTTAGAATTTGAGTTATTTTTTTATTAGAAGTAAAGATATTTGAATTAGATTGGTAAGAAAAAAATTGTTAAAAAATTAATAAAAATAGGAAAAAAGAATAAAAAAATAAAAAATAACTAAATGGGTTTGTCCATTTATTTCGCAGCCAAGTACGTTAAAGAACTTTAAAAGTGCCAATCCCAATGGACCCAACCCATTTTAACGGTTCTAATTAGAATTTCGTAATGTTATGGTCAAGTAACGTAAACGAATTCAGTATTAGTGTTTTAAAAAAGAAAAAATGAACAGAAATATAATTTTAATTAACAAAAGAAAATGTAATTTTAAATCTTAAGTGTAATTTAGTTTATTTTTATGAACAAAAAATATTATTCTATAATACATCTATTTTTTTTATTTTGTGCTTAATATATATTTAGATTAACATTAAAATCTTTGTATATAGAATATTTTATTAATATAAAAAGAACTCAAATTTTAAATTATACCTATCTACGATATTTTGATATAATAAAAAGTTAAAAATTATTCAAAATAAATAATTTTTTGTGGTAAAAATAATTCGGTACCCGTGCATTTGCACGGGTCAAATGCTAGTAGACTCTTCTTATAATTTTTTTGTTCGTATTTTTTAGTCATTTTAATACATGTATCAAGTATATAAATTAGATATTATTAAAATTTAGAAGTATTTAACATATTAATAGAAAAAATGGTTAAGTAAATATGTAAATAATTGAAAACATAATGCCAATTTTTAAATATACTTCATAATTGAATAAATAAAATATTATTATTATTAACAATTTTAAGCATTATATATATATATATATATATATATATATATATATATTATAAATATATGAATAAATAAATTTGCAAGTAATTAAAAAGAATACAGAATTATGGATAGAGAAATGGTAAATTGAATTAGAATATGAGCAATGTTACATAGTTATTAACAAATATTATTATTTTTTATTAATAATAATTCATATCTATATTTACAGATGTTTTACACACAAAAGTATATAATTTGTATTTATATTTACTAGAGTTTTATACACATAAATCAATATAGTTTGTACCTATATTTTTTAGAATTTGTATACATAAATTAATAAAATTTATTTGTTAAAATAATTTAATATTTATGCTGCTAAATAATGACCAAAATTATTAAAAGTTGCTAATTTCTAAAAATTTCTCATAGAATATTAGTTTACAAATGAATTAAAGAAAGTTATGTAACTCTTTTTTCATTTTTAAATTATACAAGAAAAAATTTCTCTTTGATATATATTATATAAAATTAGTTATCAATTTTCTCTATCAATTAAAAAACACATATGTCATAATTTTTGTAAAAAATAATTATATTAAATAAAATTAAATTCATATTTTAACTAATTAATATTTTTATGTCTTAGTTAATTAATCTTATTATTGGTATTAAAAGTTTGAAATTCTTTTTTTTTTCTCTTGCAGGACCCATTAAGGATTAAAAAAAATTAAGAGAGTCAAAGACTAACTTATATACAAAAAGAGGTCCAATGCAATATAAATGGCTTCTCCTTTATTGTGCCTAACCAAGCAAAACTATTAACTTTCTAGATTACCACAGCTGGCCAAATTGCTTCCCCAATATAAAGATAAAATAGTACACCTATTATAAGGAGAGTTATGTTATGAAAATATCTATAAACTTAAATCTGTACACTATAATTTACCACACATTGATCATTTTATTGTTAAAAATTAAAAAGAAAAACGAAGGGATAATTTATATCCTTATAAAATTTATTTTTTTTTTGTATTTAATAATAAAATTTAGGTTATACAAATTTTGAAACTAAATTCTTGGAGTTTAAAGTAAGAATAAATTGACTGAAAATAATATAAGATATATTTAAAGAAAACATAAGATCTTAGTATTTTTTATTTTTTATTTTTAATAGTCTATCTACTATTATAAAATTACATAAATCAAATTATTATAAAAAATATTTTATAAATTCTAAAAATTAATTATTATATATTATATATATTTATATATATTAGTTAATAATTTTTCATTATATAAGTTAATTGAATACTATGCCTTTCAGTTTTAATTAACATAAACATTTTTTCATTATTTTTGTGCCATGTACGTTGTCGATGCACTAGTAATATACAATTTAGAGGTGGAAAGCGCAATTATGTGAATTATCCCATTAATATTAATATTGTTTATAAAAATGGTAGGAAGATAGAGATAGAGGAAGCAGCAATGGCTTACATCTATGCTTCGACAAGAACTATCCTTTTCTTATCTCGCTCAACCACCAAACTCTCCCTTTTCCCTTTCAAACCCTCTTCTTCTTCTTCTTCTTACCCTTCCTTCACTCTCCATTTCACCAGAACCAAATGCACTCTCCAACCTCAACCTCAAACTCTGCTTCGCCGCAACGTCGTCGAAGTCCTCGAAGAGCGCGGCCTCCTCGACTCCACCACCAACGACTCCACCCTGAGATCCTCCGCAGCACCATCGCCGTCATCTTTCTCCGGGGCCGCTAATTGCCCGCCTTTGAAGGTCTACTGCGGCTTCGACCCCACTGCAGAGAGCCTCCACCTCGGCAACCTCCTCGGAATCATCGTCCTCTCCTGGTTCCACCGCTGCGGCCACCAACCCCTTGCCCTCATCGGCGGCGCCACCGCTCGCGTTGGCGACCCCTCCGGCAAGTCACTGGAGCGGCCGGAGCTCGACGTTGCCACACTAGAGAGGAACACGGCAGGTATATCCCAAACTATCAAACAAATTCTAGGTCGCTCTCTGAATTCGAACTTGGAAGGTTCTAAGGTTGTGATTTTGAATAACTATGACTGGTGGAAAGAGTTTAGTTTGTTAGAATTTTTGAAGAATGTTGGTAAGTATGCTAGGGTTGGGTCTATGATAGCTAAGGAGAGTGTTAGGAAGAGATTGGAATCTGAACAAGGAATGAGTTATACTGAACTCACCTACCAGTTGTTGCAGGGATATGATTTCTTGCACTTGTTTCAGAATGAGGGTGTGAATGTTCAGATTGGGGGGAGTGATCAGTGGGGGAATATAACTGCTGGGACTGAGTTGATTCGGAAGATCTTGCAGGTCGAGGGCGCTTATGGACTTACATTCCCTCTTTTGTTGAAGAGTGATGGTACTAAGTTTGGAAAATCGGAAGATGGCGCGATTTGGCTTTCACCTGCGATGTTATCACCTTACAAATTTTATCAGTATTTTTTCACGGTTCCAGATGCAGATGTTATTAGGTTTTTGAAGATTCTCACGTTTTTGGATATTGAGGAGATAGTTGCATTGGAAGGGGAGATGAAGAAACTGGATTATGTGCCTAATACTGCTCAGCGCAGACTTGCTGAGGAAGTTACAAGGTTTGTTCACGGAGAGGAGGGTTTGACTGAGGCACTTAAGGCTACAGAAGCATTGCGGCCGGGATCTGAGACAAAGTTGGACTGGAAAACTATCGAGGGAATAGCTGAGGGTGTACCATCTTGTTCTTTGGCTTATGACAGTGTTTTGAACTTGTCATTGGTAGATCTTTCGGTCTCTTCTGGTTTGTTTGAGAGCAAATCTGCCGCGCGCCGCTTGTTGAAGCAAGGGGGTCTTTACTTGAACAATAACAGAGTGAATAGTGAAAATAAGAGGATCGAGGAAGCAGATATAGTGGATGGGAAAGTTCTCCTTTTATCTGCTGGCAAAAAGAATAAGGTGCTCGTCAGAATAGCATGACCGGGAATTCTTAGATAGCTGAATATTCTTTGATGACTATTTCACTTGTATGTCTGAGGTATGCATCTATAATGTATCAGCTTTATATATTGTTGTTTGAAAAATGGACTATTTGCATTAATATTTGTCTACTGTGACTTTCTAATCATATTACTTCTAAGATTACTTTATTGAGCAATATCACGCTGATGTATGGCTTCATTATCTACCAATAGTTGGAGCGTTAGACTTCAAAATTTGTTCTTGATTTCAACTATCCTATTGCATCTTCATTGCTGAGAGGTGAGAGCTCATATATCTGGGGTGCTATACTATATAATGGGTTCACATACTTCCAAGTTATACACATGCTGAACAATGCAACCCGAGTATGTATCTAATTTTGCTGATTTTGTCAAACAAAGAAGAAACAACTTGTATAGCAAGTTTTTGAGACTTTTTAATGTTTCTTGGCAAATTTTACAGATGGCAGTTGGTATGTCAGGCCAACCTTATGCATCAGATGCACGGGATAACATGAGGGTATGTTTGTTATTCCAACATTGAAAACAAATATCCATACTCAGAGAATGGAACCCAAAAAAATAAAAAATAAAAAAGAGCTACAACAAAGATCCCTTTCAAACATAAAATAATCTTTGTATTGCAATTGGCAAGCATTAGAGGTAGACCATGGAGGAAATCATTATTTAATGGCTTGTTTATAGGACTCGGTTTATGATGTGATGCAAAGGTATTGTTTGATCCATAAAGTATGTAGCCATATGTGCTTAGTGGGAAAAGGCTTGGTTATTGTTGTTGTATTGTATCTTGAGTCTTGTTCTGTTTTCTGTTCCGTGGATGATTAAATCACTCTAGGAATCTAGGGTAGCTTTTTTTCTGCTAATGTAGGAAATTTTCATGGAAAAGCTTTTCATGATTATGCATTTCCTTTTTCATTAATCAGATTTAAACTTTGCGCTGTCTTTATAATGTGCTTAGACTTCCACAAGCTTCACCACTATATATATATATATATATATATATATATATATATATATATATTGTTGGCTGGGATTTCATGACTAGATTTGTATTTATGCCTAAACTAATCGCTTAAGATGAAACTGTTGTTATTTTTTGAATCTACATCCTTATTGAAAAATACCTGAAGTATTTTCTATTTTCTGTTACAGGCTCTAAATCGCTGGGGATACTATCCACTGATTCTAATAGGATCATGGGCTTTTGGAACTATTAACCGTATCCATGATTTCTTTGAACCCAACCATAAGATCTTCTGGCTCTCATTTCTAGATGTCGGAGTGGCTTCTCTTATGGTATCAACTAGTAACCATAGTTTCAGATTTTCAATTTACTGTATGCTTTATAACTTATATCAAAACTTAGCACAGTTATCGTTCAAACAGAATAGTGCCATTTAGTAGGAAAAAGGCCTTGTTATTATATTTTTGTCTGTTCCATCCATTTTCTAGCACCCATTTCTGGGCATTTTTACTTTTCAAACAATCGGGCATATTTTGTGTTCCCTTCATTCTTGTCAACAACAGATCAAATGCTTTATGCAATTCATAACTCAATACATCTGAGTACAACTTATTCAAAATTGAGGAAATATTTAAAGTGAAAAAATATAAAATCCATTCAAGGATGTGCTTCCAACTACCTTGCATACATTAACAAGTGTGCACTTCTGACTTTACTGGCCTTATAAGAGGTACTGGTTACCTGATTACTATGATAATTGAAAACATTGATTTAAATGCTGGTCAAGGTTTTCCAGTAGTTTGATATTGGTCAATGATTCTTTTTTTTTTTTGTAATTTATACAAAAGTAGATGATGCCAATGTCACAATTTAGTTTGGCACTTTAAGAATTATTTTTCCACGATCAGCCCCACCCCAATTTTAGGATGACTGTACTGTTAATCAATGTTGTGAACTCCAGTGATAGTCTAAAATAGTTTTTATTTATAATTTACACAAGTGCATCACATGGTAATGATATCACATTTAATCACTTTCCATTTTGCTGCAATATTATATGCTTTTCCTCTTAATTTGTTGCCATCCCTTAGTGATATCATTAGAAGTGGTACCATCAACTGCAACATCATGAAAGGTTATGATGATATGTAGCTAATTTTTTCACTTTGCTCTCTTTATTGCAGGGCCTCTTTAATTCAATTGCATATGGGCTTAATTCTTCTGTTCGTCGAGCAATTTGTGAAAGAGTGGACAAGTAAGTGCCTATTTTATATTCTAGGAGAGATTCCAGGAAAATTATTTGATATCTCTTCTTAGTCCCATTGACATTAAAGGCCACTGTAACTGTAATATCCTTTCCACTTGACTTGGTGTCAATTTTAACTTGTGCATTTTTTTTACTGCTAGGTTTAACCATAATGATGTTATGGGTGTTGGACAGGGAAAGGAAAAGGAGAGAATATAGGGACAATAGTACTAACGTGTGTGTTTTATCTATAAAATAATTTTAATTTGTCTGATATTGATGTGATATGTTGTCATGTATTTAAAGACAAATTACTAATCCATAATCATATAAATAATTGACTACTAATCCTAATTAAATAAGAAAATAAATTACAGAATATAAACAATTATGAAAAGTACTCGTAAGATTATCTAAGATACAACCAGGATATTATGAGATGTTTCATGCAGCTTCCTACTTAAGCTATATTTTACTATGGTTTGAGACTAAGATGAAAAACAAGGCTAGAATGTCTAGGACTAAGATGATAGGGTGAAAGCACGGAGAAAGTTGTACCCAACAGTAGTTACCAATAAAAAATTCTTACCTAAAGACAAAAATTGAGGAATGTTTGACCATATATCCATAAGATTTCCAGTGCTTGTATAAGACTTAATGTTTGACAGTAATAAACTACAAAGAAATCAAGTTTAGTATTCCAGTGAGGATGTGACTTTGGGTAAGTATACGCATTTGAAAAGATGGGATCACAAAACACAAATAGATGCATTATAGAGAAAGTTGGGATCTTGTGAAACAAATGGTAGAATCTTGTGTTAAATGGTTTGGGCATTTCTGGAAAAGGCTTATAGAAGTCCTAATAAGGAGGGCAAATCAAATGAA
Source organism: Arachis stenosperma (assembly GCF_014773155.1). Taxonomy (NCBI): domain Eukaryota; kingdom Viridiplantae; phylum Streptophyta; class Magnoliopsida; order Fabales; family Fabaceae; genus Arachis; species Arachis stenosperma. The sequence continues at coordinate 141,659,001 of NC_080382.1, read as the reverse complement.
GGGCTCTTTAATGGTTAAGAGACAGAAGACAGAAAACCAATATTTAAACTGTCAAAAGAAACATGTCAAAGGTTTTTAAACATTGATATTGTTTTCATGTTTTTCTGCCAGGTATTGGCCTGAGGGTCTTAAGAGATGGCTCCCTATCAATTTCATGTACAAGGCCTTAACGCAAGAAAGTTAACTAGTATTGTTACGTATTGATGGTCAGCGATAATGAATGTGGATGCTTTTCGTCCTCCATACCATGTTGACTCTTTTTCATTCTAGCGAGATGCCGTTTTCCATAGACAACAGAGGATCTTTTGAATTCCAGACTATTTGTTCGGATGCTTCTTTAGTTATGTGAATCATGTAGTTCACATTCACATTATGAATTTTGTACCAACGACGAGGATCCCTCTTAAAGAAATCAGAGGGAGTTCATGTGGAATCTGGGTTTTGAAGCTGTTATCCTCAAACGAAACACCCTCACTTGAACTTCAGGAAGTGCATTTTTTTCTCCCAATGTTTCTCCCTGTGATTCATCTTTAACAAGCCTAGATGCTAACTGTTCCCGTTTGTGCCATTGTATTTCCTCAGGTTTCTGCAAATAGTGATTGCCTAATTTTTGTTGTTGCTATCAAGGATAAGGTGCACCTTCAGATTGTTTACAAATTGCTGGACATTTTTTTTTACTTCCAAATATGTTGGATGTATAGAAAAGTACTTTTCAGAGTGAAATCCACGTCTATATTGTTGTGTTACCCCTTTGATCTTCCTTATTCCTACTGTAATTTATACTAAGTAGGGCCATTAAGTTTGTACCTACTCAACAGAATAAATACCTCTTTCCGAAGATGAAGACATAGAGGGGTCATGAACTCATGATCCAAAAAAAGAGATGGAGGTGGATCTTTAAAAGTTAAAAACTAGATTAACCCACAACCAAAGGGAGGGTTTAAAAAAACGTTTTATTTTACTATAATCTGTAAATTTTTTTATACAATTGTCCAAATCATATTGGTAAAACATGTTACTCTCAAGTGTATCCTGTGGCGGAAGTGGATCATCTTCATTCGAAAATCCACTCGTGAACTTTCACCATTAATCGACAAAGTGTATTATCCAACCAATGGGAAAAATTCACACGGAAGATGAATGATCCATTCTTATCTATTGATATCCCTTGAATGGAGTGTGTGCTGTTTGGTAACATTGTCCCGCCTCATTTATGTCATGTTACATAAAATTGATTTAGCCATTAATTCTAGTGACATCAATTATTGCTTGTCCTTGATTAAATTGAGTTTAGCTAAGTCATGTTTTTTTTTTGTGACTGAACATAACCCAGAAAAAGGATTTAAGAGAAAGAGTAGCACTCCTTTCTTATAATAATGTCTAAATTATTAGGGGGCAATAACCACTCTAGTATACCTGTTTGTTTAAAGTAGCAGTCCTAGGTTCTTAGCCATTAAATCAGCCGCTCTATTTGCTGTGCACGGGATGAGCGCTAAAGTAGCTGTCTAATTGCATTGGAGTATCTCTTTGATTTTGTCAAGCAGATTAGAGTCATTCCTAATCATGCTGGTTGTGCCTCGCGAAACAAGAAGAAAGGCATCAAGATTATTAGTTTTACATATGACCTCTTTGCACTCGCAATCCCAAGCTAAGGCACATATTAAGTTTATTAATTAAAATTTCTTTTATGTACTTAAAATTTAAAATTTAAATATATATTATATATAAATAATTTGCATGTAGTTATTTTTATGTAAAATTGCTAATTGAAAATTGTTAAATAATTTGATATATTTGATTAAATTATTATCTAACGGTTATCAATTATCAATTTCATATGAAGACAACTTCACTAGCCATTAAAATTTATTGTTTTTGTATAACCAATTGCCATCAATATTAAAGTGTGTCTTAAAAGTGTGTCTTTAAACATTTCTAATTTTATATTTATTAAAAAAAATATCTAATCTCTAGACCCTCAAATTTTGACTGTAATATCCACTGCTATCGAGATGCATGTGCATTAGTTTCACATCAACAATGATCTTGCCCTTGGTAAAACATCTAAAGAATTACAACACATAGGCAATGTTCCTCTGCTCAATGCCTCAATATATGGTCCAACCAAAAATCCAAAACAACAAAAGCAATTAGACCCTAAACAAACACAATTCAGAATCTAAAATGTTGCTACTCTTATTAGCACTTCTCCATGATCACAAACACACAATTCAGAATCTTAAAAGTGGCTACTCTTATTAGCACTTCTCCATGATCGCAAACAATACAGTTTATTTATTAACTCAACATCAGCACAACAAAAAATACAAAAAAGGAAAAGAAAAGTATCTTATCTCACAAATCACAGTGATTGATTAAACTCAACGAATAAAAAAAAGTAAATGTCCTTTCCAGTCTCTAACCATTTATCTGATAGACTTTTCACCCTTAAAAAATCTAAAAACCCAAATCGGTCCCTATTTACTTTGATATATATACGTTTTAATCCTGGTTATGGACCGAAAAGGGCATTTACTCAAAGTAGATAGTAACTGCAACGTACATATATCAAAATAAATAGGGACCGATTTAGGTTTTTAGATTTCTTAGGGAGTGAGAAGTTTATCGAGCAAATGCTTAAGGTCCGAAAAGGACATTTACTCGTTAAAAAAAATTGGAAACTCGCATGCTTATCTCTATAGGAAGTTGATATTTGAAAAACCTTCGATAATTTGATACGTTTGACTATATTATTATAAATTAAGCACAAGCACAACTCCTATCACCAATACCACCAACATCATCTTCAAAAACCTCGCTCCTAAATAACAAGTACCCAATTGAGAGACCCAAAACAATGGCCACAAAAACCCCACCATTGAAGGACATAATAGCAAGCATTAATAAGTACCCAATCCCAGAATTCACACCAAAAAGAACCGATCCAATCAACTTCCCACCCAACTTCGCCTTATCCCTTGAAATCTTCCACCCCATAAGTGGTGTCTGAATAGCCGCCGCCACAGGTGCCAGCCTCCTCTCGCCGGCGAATCTCAGGCGAATCCTTCGATTCTCGAGATACTGGTAGAGTGCAGCCACCACAAGGCAAGCGAGTAGACTCATTGAGTAACTCAGCCATGACTCGGTCTTCCATGAATCGAAGAGAAGTGTTACCTTCTTGCCCCAATACAATGTCATATGCATCATCTTCTTTATCTTTTTTTTTATAGAACTTAATTAATCAACTTATCAAAACAAAGAAGAGTGAGAATAATGAAAAAAAAATTGTGAAGAATAGAAGAGCAATAGAGGAATAATAAATAGAAATAGAAATTAGCGCGCTTTGATTTTGAAGGTCCGTGGTTTTTTGAAATTATTCACGAAACTTCAAGGTTCAAGAGATTTTTTGTTTGGTTTGGTTCGTTACTTTGTTATTATTTTTTATGGTGAAAACTGAAAACTCAGCGGCTCAACGTAAAATTAATAGTTGAGAGTCGTTAAATAATTTGAATGATTTGTAACTGTTAAGAGTTTTTATTATTTTTTATTTGTATTTGATTTATAATTTGTTGATATAATCTGATCCGTAAAATAATTATATTGGATATGATTCTATCCACATATTTGTGAATTCTCACTAAATAATAAATAATATATATTGTATCTATATTCTATCTCAATTAATAACTATTATGTATATGTTATATTATTTTTTTAATATTTAAAATAGGTTGATTTTTAAATATTATATAAAAAAATTTAAACAAATAAAAAAAAATTATTAGAATGACAAATATGTTTTATTGGCTTTTTTTATAAAAATATTTTTTAATATATTTTTATTTTACAAATATAAATTAGATTGAATTCGAACATAAAAAGTGTAAATATTGAATTTGATCAAATTGGACAAATTTAGTGTGGATCAAATTATAATTTTAATCATATTTAATCCGATCTACAAATACTCTTAATGATTAAAAAAATACCATTCTGCTTTTGGCTGGATACTTTGGTTGAATTGATTGAGCGCTTCCAAAGGTATCCACGGAATTTCAAAGGGTGCTAAAATCCAATTTAAATACTAGAATAAATTAATTAAATTAAATTTGAAATGTAGTTAAAGAAAAATGTTAGAGAGTTAGTAGAATTTATTATTTTTTATCAATAGTTAGTTAATAATATTAAAATAAAAGCTAAAAATATATTGTTAGATTGCTAAACTAAAATAGTTAGAATGGTGACCAAAAATACTAACAAAAAACAATAAATTTTTAGTTTTTCTCATAATTTAACTTTTACGCACCATAAATTTATATAATAAAATATTTTTATAAAATACATATTAAAAATTTGTAAGACAATATATAATTTTGTGATTGATTTTTCGTATATATATATTGTTATTCGATAAAAAATATTAGCAATTGATGAGTAAATTTTAGATTAGTAATGTTTGTCGAGATTGAGAAGGGAGTTCGATTGAATGTTTGTCGCGATCAAGAAAAAGATTCGATTGGAAGAGTTGGCAAGACGAACGTTTGTCTATATGAACTTGACAGCAAAAAAGATTTGAATTGACTTTGATAGTGTTGTAATTCGACATAGAACTGAAATCGACTTGATGGTAGAGCAATTTCTGCAGAACGAAAAACGTGGCTAAGAGAGTAGTTTTGGTTTATGCATGGCGAGAATAGTTACTTCGTTGAGTTATTATCAGGTCGACAAGTGTCAGAAAAAAATTAGTGAAAAATATTTATAAATAATAGGAAAAATACCAAAAGTATCCATGAAGTTTACGAACGCTGACAAAAGTCCCCATAAACTAAAAAAATTAACCTGTACCCATGAAAGATGGATTCTGTATGACAAAAGTATCCAAATCCTAAATTTTTGATGAATTTTTAATAAAATTCCTAAACTACCCTACACTCAACCTCAACTCACTTTTTCAACATTTCATAACCCAATCCTGCACCAACCCTTGCCATGGAGTCCGAAACTACTCCTACAACAAACCAGACCGAAATCAATGGTAGTGGTGGTGGTGGTAGAGGATCGGACCTCAACCAATTTACTCATAAGTTTACAATCCATACCCAAACCAAATCAATCAAACACTAAAAATACTCGACATATAAAAATTTTCAAATTCATTCATCCCATTTCAATTCACTTTAGCAAAACTAGAAGTAGAAACAGGCATCAACCATAAAAAACCAACAAATCCATTCATCAAATTTAAAATTTATTTAAGCAAAAATCAGAAGTAGAAGTAGCCATCAACCTGATCTTCTGTAAATCAATCACAGCCTTCATAAAAAATAGAAGCAGATTTAGAAAAAATAGAACAATATCATTTTAGTAGTAACTAAATCAATTTCTGAAAAGAAGAAAAATGAAATAAAAAAGTGTTTTAAAAAAAGAAAAACCTTTTCTTTGTCGGCTGTAACATTGTCAATGGCAGAACCTCCATCCACAGCGCCACTTCCCTTTCTTCTTTGATTTCTCTTTACCAAACCCTCTTCCTGCATGCAAGAGCACCACGACCCCTCTCTCTTCTCAGGCGTGTGACGATGGTATTCTCCTCTCCTGGGTCAGGCGCGCCACGATGATGTTCTCCTCAACTGCAACAGGTGCGCCACGGCGATATTCTCCTCAGGTTGGGTAACAGGTGCGCGATGAAGATGTTGTAGTCACCTTAAGAGTGAGAGAAAGAAGACTCTTTAAGGATTTTTGAGAGAGGGATAAGTGAGGAGAGAAGAAGAAGTGAGAAGAGAGGGAGTGACGATAGAATGGGGTAAGGGTGGGGTAGTTTGGGAATTTTATTAAAAAATCAATAAAAATTTAAGATTTGGATACTTTTGTCATATAGAATCTATCTTTTATGAGTACAGCGTTAATTTTCTTAGTTTATGGATACTTTTGTCAACGTTCATAAATTTCATAGATACTTTTGGTAATTTTTCTTAAATAATAAGATGACAAACAAGAATTTTGGGATTGAAAAGTCTTTTCAAAAACACTTACACAAATTCTCACATCCCAAAACTTTCTAAAATTTTAGTCCTGAATTAATTTTGTAGATTTTTTTTTCATATCTTTTTTTCTTTTACAAATTCTGCACTTTATTACATGCAATTTATCTTTTTTTAAGTTTAATTTTAGTTATTTTACATTCCAAGTTTACTATTAATCTTTTTTATTTATTTTTGCAATAAACTTTATGTTCAGTCAAGTTTTATTTACATTAGAAGTGTTTAATTTCGCAAAGTTAATTTACTTTCTATTTATTAGTTTGCCATTAAAAAAAAATCTTTTTTGTTTTTATCATGACAAAAATAAAAAATTTTAATGCATAATAAACTGGTATCTTAAAAAATTAGCAGATTTCGTTTTTAAATATTAGATTTTGAATCAATCTAAAACTTTTTTGCAAAATTCTTTCAATTCTAATTTGTAAAATATCTGTTAAACACATAATATTTTTTGAATGCAAAATTGTACTCGTATAATATAATAGTCTTGAGCAATTTTGCGGATTGTTGTGGCTGCTAAATAGCTTTCTACACTAATTTTCAAAAACTTGTGAAATTGAACAACTTGTGAAATTGAACAACTTGTAAAATTCTTATATAATACATCTAAAAAATATATCAGTCATATTACATATTTAAATTTTTTTTGATAATTAAGTTTAATTAATTTGGTCCAAGTCCAACAAATACCAATGTCATTAGTGAGAGCATAGCTATACACTCCAATTTTTCAACTTCTTTTTCTTTGTATTTCTCTTCGTGTTCTTTCTTTTTTTTTGTGTTCTTTTATTGTTACAGTTTTTTTTCTTTTTTTTCTCCTCTTCCTGATGATTTTACAGCATTATATATTTTTTGTTTGTTTGATTTTTTTGTTTTTATTCTTGTTAAAAAGATAAAACAAGAAGAATTATAACAAGATAAAACAAGAAGAAGAAAATGAACAAAAGAAAAAAAAGATTATGATGATGAAGAAGAACAAGAGGACCATGAGTTTAGAGTTATGTAGAATTTGTCAGAAAATAACACTGAAATTTGTAAGTGTGACAAAAAAAAATTTAATTTTGACATTGAAATTTTTTAACAGTGACACAAATTCTTGTTAAGAGGATAAAATAAGAATTATGAAAGAATAAGAAGAAAAAGAAGAGGAGGAGGAAGAAGAAGTAAAATTATCAAAAAATAACATTAAAATTTTTGTTTTTTTTTCTCCTTCTCTTTCTCATGTGTTGTTGTAGTTATTTATTCTTTTTTGTTTGAACTTTTTTATTTTTTTTAAGAGAATAAATAAAAAATAATTAAAAAATAAAATAAAAAAGAAAAAATAATAAGAAAATAATAAAAAATATAAAAAAAACAATAAAAAAAAGAGTTTTCAATAACAAACTCACGATTTAATAGGCCTATCAAAGTAACAACTTTTTTTACAATAAGATGTTTTTAGTACATGCATTTTGAATTAATTTAAATGATATAATATTAAATTGTTACAATTTAGATTATGAGACTTTTTATACATATAAGTCTTTTTGGGATACAAGTCTATACAAGTTAGCTCAAATCCAATAAAAATAATTCTCATCAATTTAGAGAGCGTGTAAATACGTGTTTCCTCAACTTTGAATAGCGTAAAATAAGAAACGGTTTGTTCTTCTTCAACGTTTGTATTTCACGTTTCTCCTTCTTCTTCTTCTTTTCCTTCTTCTTCTTCTTCTCCTTATTCTTTGCATACCTCTTTTTTTTCACATTTCTTCTTTTTCTTCTTCGCGTGTTTCATCCTCATCGTGGTTTTTTTAATTGTTGTTATTGTTGCTGCATTTTTCCCTATTCTTCTTTCTATTGATTTTGCAACATTATGTATTTTTTTCTTCTTTGTTTGATTTTTTCTTCCAAGAAGAATGATAAGAAAACAAAATAAGAAGATGAGGAGGAAGAGGAAGATGAAGAGTTTTGAATTATACAGAACTTATTTGAATAAAAATACACCCAAAATTCTTAAAATACACCTAAATATCTTCGTATTACACCAAAATATGTGTTATACCCAAATTTGCTGCAAATACAGAAAATGTTTCCTCTAATGCTGCATTTTTTTTCTCTTATTTTTTTCTTTATTTCTTTCTTTCTTTTAGTTAAATAAATGTAAGTTCATCGTCTTCCAAGTAAATTTGCAGTATTATGTGTTTCTTCTTATTCTTTGTTTGATTTTTTTTGTTTTTATTCTTGTTAAGAGAGTAAAACAAGAAAAAATTTGAGAAGGTAAAACAAAAAAGAAAAGATGAATAAGAAAAAAGAAGAAGAAGAAGAAGATGGTGATGATGATGAAAAAAAAAAGAAGCACCAGAAAATGAGAAAGAGGAAGAGGAAGAGTTTTGAATTATGCAGAACTTATCAGAATAAAAATACACCCAAATATCTTCGTGTTACACCCAAATTTGCTGCAAATACAGAAAAATATTTTCTCTAATGCTGCATTTTCTTCTTTTTTTTTCTTATTTCTTTCTTTCTTTTAGTTAAATGAATGTAAGTTCATCATCTTTCAAGTAATTTTGCAGCATTATGTATTTCTTCTTCTTATTTGTTTGATTTTTTCGTTTTTATTATTGTTAAGAGAGTAAAACATGATGAAACTTGAGAAGGTGAAATAAAAAAGAAAAGATGAATAAGAAAAAAAGAAGAAGATGGTGATGATGATGGAAAAACAAAGAAGCAGTAGAAGATAAGGAGGAGGAAGAGGATGAGTTTTAAATTATGTAGAACTTATCAGAATTAAAATACACTCAAATATCTTTGTGTTACACCCAAATATCTTTGTGTTACACCCAAATATTTTCGTGTTACACCCAAATTTTCTGTAAATACAGTAAAATATTTTTTCTAATACTACATTTTTTTCTTCTGAATTGAACCACACCACAGTCACTTGATTGGACTCAAAACAATAACCTGAACCTGAATTATTTATTATTTTCAACAATGAGATAATTGATGATAGAGGAGAAAGAGAAAAATAATAAAGAAGAAAAAATAATGAAGAAGAAGAAGAACGTGCAGTAACAGCATGAAGTGCGTGAATATAAATAACTATTATAAAAACTTGTATGGGAAAAATGGAGTAATAGCTCATCCAAATTTTAAATTTAAAAAATATTATTATTTAAAATTTTATATTGTCGAAGTTTTTCTTAAAAAATTTAATTTAAATCACATGTCATCCAAATTTAAATTTTGAACCCTAAACCATTTATCACGTAAGGAATTCGAATAACTAACGTTAGCCACATGGAACAAACTAAATTTGGACGACATATAATTTAAATTAAAATTGTTTAGAAAAACCTTTAACAATTTTATTATGAAAAGAAAATAAACTGAAAATGATTGAGAGTTGGATTCTTGGTGCTTGTCTTTTGCTGAATCAGTGAAACATACATAATCTGCTCCTTCTATTGCTATTGACTGGAGTCCACTGAAAGTAAGAGCCAAACTCACTCACTCATGATGATAAGAAGTTCTTTTTAACTTTCTTATTATTAATTCTTATGTCATACTTTGGTTACTTTCTCCCTTTCTTGGTGAGCTTTTCATTCTTTTCCCCAAACCAAATGTGGTGCGGTAAACACAACCATGTCAATATAATTAGGTGTGACAGCACAAGAAAACAATACATACATTATTGTTATGTAGTACATATTATTTATGGCTAAAAATAGTTGACATAATTGAGAATCATTACCCGTGTTTTATGTTGATATGTATTCGATTTACAATATTTAATATGACGAATATTTTTAGTAAATTAAAGGTTAGGCAACAAAATCAATTCCTAATACCTGAAATGATAATATATATGATCTTTTTCACCAATTTTTTTCTATATTTAAATATTTAATTTTGCGGATTAAGTTTTACTCAATATTCAATCCACTTTCGAGACTAACTCGAACTTGGTATTTTGGTGAATAATATGTAATTAAATATTTTTGTAAATAATTAACTAAGTTTAATCAAGTGGTTAATTGACTTGTCCACTTAAACAGATGTCAGAATTTAAATACTATTTTGTATATGATGTACTATGTAATAATTTATTGGATAACGACAAAACTCTTAAATCGAGTTTAAATCCACGATAAATTAGTTCTTCACCTATTCATAACCCTCTGTTCTATATCCATCGGATGGTGAGTGTAAACCATTATTAATTTTCCTAATCTAGAAAATTAGAGGAGATATTGTTCCGACAGTTAGCTGAAACAGTGATTTGGGTCTGAACGTGAGACTCAGACTGTTTATGAGGCAGCATTTGACTTGTTCTGATGTTGATGTGTCGCCATCTGAGTTTCTCATGAGGAGATGAGAGGTAGTACCTACAAGGGACTCCGATATTTAAGTTAGCAAGGATTTTAGGTAGGTTTTTAGTAGATTAGAACGTAAATATACCTGAGGGATGTCAGTGTATTTATAGTAGAGACAACAACTACCTTTTCTAGAGAAGTTTCACTTTTTTTGGTAGATGACCGTTTCCTTCATTTTGAGAGTTTGTTGAGATTTATCTTTTAGGTGAGATATATAAAAATAGTAACAAAGATTTGAGGAGACAATTATTTATTTTGGATAAATAAAGCTGATCTCTTTTGTTATGTCCGACTTCTTAAAAAAATCAAATAAACGGTAAATGATCTTTTTATTTTTATTGGGCCTGACTTTTTATTTTGAGATAGGGTATGATGAACAGATATAATCTTATTTAATTCCGCGTATAATTCCAATTTTAGAAATATGATATATCTTAAAAGATTTGATTTCCGTCGGATGTAATTATGGTCGGACCGCCAGTATAGCGGACGGGCCATGATAAAGCTTCACCCGGACCAAACGGAAAAAACCGTTTGGTCTTAAACAGAACAAGTATATATATAAATGTGTGAATTCTGAATTAGGATGAAGAATAATGAAGTTGCATTGTTACTTGAATCTTATGAAGAAAGCAAAGCACAAGAGTGGCTAGGCATGCACCACAGTGGCGATAAGATTTTTGACTTGTTTTGTGTGAAACATATCCTTAGCCCCAAGAAGGTCCTAGCACTTTCCAAGTTGTTGCTATGGTGGGTCTAACTTTGTACGGATTCTTTCCGATAACTCATTGTTACACAATGACCCCATTTTATTGGCATCTTCTATTCTATGATACAACACAATTTTTCCATGTGCCTAACTATCACAAGCAATAGGGACCCCATCACACTTAGATATTTTTTTCTTCCATTTCTTGTATTGTTCTTGTTCTTTTATGTTTTATGCCTAGTCAAACATAGTAAATGGGTGAAGCTGAAGGCATTTATTTCTTCGCTATCATACCTATGTTCTTCTAAAATTTTGCTTCGGAAAAGTTATCAGTAAGAATGGACCATATATGAAATTGATTTGTGAACATGCATATCATAAATAAGTTAAAAAAGTTACATTGTCTTTTTGTCGTCTTGCCAGAAGAGTCATATAAAAATATATTATATTTCAAACTATATAGAGTGATAAAGCCTATGTTGCCTATGGTAGTAAAGTCCGGTCGTTATAATAGTTATAAGAGTATATACCTATTTTGGTCCTCAAAGAATTTCAGACTGGACACTTTAGTCCCCAACTAAAATTAATTACTCGATTGGTCCCTAACAATTAATTCCGTCAGTCACTTAGGTCCTTTACTCCGTTAACTCTAACGGAGGACAAAATAGTCCCTGACAACTCTAACAGGAGACAAAATGGTCCCTGACAATTCTATCAAGGGACAAAATAATCCCTGACCCCTTTATTCGAAAACGATACTATTCTTCCCCAATTTTTATCATATCTCGCATAACCCTAACATTCATACTCTCCTTCTTCACCTTCACAGTCTTCTTTTCCATCTTTTCCTTCCTCCTCTTTAACTCCAAGATTAAGCCCTGGTATAATTGTCACACATGTTGCACCTACCTCAACATGTCATGGACCACACACTTCCTAAATTCTTGTGACTGGTACATCCACCTCCTCTGCACTTCACCCACCAAAAGCATCCACTTCCACGTCTTCGATAACATCACCTCCAACCCTAACACATCCACGACATTCTCAAGACCAAGTTCCACAACTACTCCAATGGCACGCCTTTCTCCACTCTCCGGCAAGCAATATCAATTATTGGACATTAGGACATCATGAGAAGATTCTCCTTCGACATCATATGTAAATTCTCATTTAAAATAGATATCGAGTGCTTCATTCCTTCTTTTCCAGAGTCCAAGTTGGCAGACAGCTTCGATCTCGCATCCAAGCTATCAGTACAACGAGCAATGTCGTCGTTGCCGCTCATATGGAAACTGAAGCGATTATTGAACATTGGTTTGTAGAAGAAGCTGAAGAAAGCGATCGGAGTGGTGGACAATATGGTCATGGAGATGATAGGGCAGAGGAGGAGGGAGATGACAATGACGACGATGAGTCTTAACAAATCAGACTTGCTGTCTAGATTTATGGGATCCGTCGAAGACGATAACTAGTTGAGAGACATAGGCATTAGTTTTCCGAGTATAAATTGGTTGAGAATAAGTTGAGTATTTTTTTTCTTGTGAACATTAAATTTATAGTGTGCATGGTGTAGTTTGAAGTTACAGTGTTAGATTGCTAGTGTTATGTGAGATATGATGAAAATTGGAAGAGAACAGTGTCATTTTCGAACAGAGGAGATCAGGGACCATTTTGTCCCCTGTTAGAGTTGTCAGGGACTATTTTGTCCTCCGTTAGAGTTAACGGATAAAGGACTTAAGTGACTGACGGAATTAATTGTTAGGGACCAATCGAATAATTAATTTTAGTTGGGGACTAAAGTGTCCAGTCTGAAATTCTTTGAGGACCAAAATGGGTATATACTCTAGTTATAATTATAGTAGGTGTATTAAAATAACTAATATAGTTTATTAATTAAGTATGGATACTTTGATGAGTTATTTTGTGTAAAAGTCAGATAATTTTAAACATGATACTTATTGATATTTATTTTAACATATGTGTCTTATGTTTTTAACCGTTTTTTAATAAAAAATAAAAAATTATTTTTTAAATACGTTTGAACATATTTAAATATCATTACGTATCAGTATGTCAAGTTTTATTTTTAATATGTATTTTTAAAATAAATTTAAAAATAGTATATATTATTATTTATTAAAACAAAAAATATTTAAATATTTTATATAATTAAAAAAGGTATTATAAATAGCTAAAAAAATTAATTTATTTTTTAATATCAATACAATATCATTACAATTTATTTGAAAAATAATTTATATTTATGTATATGTTGTGTCCCTATGTCTTATTATAAGAATTTAAAATTTATATGTTAGAGTGTTCTGTATCATGTCGTGTCTCATGTCCGTGTCTGTGTTCATATATCATAACTACTAGTATAAAATACACATTAAAATATAAAATATATATTAAAATTAAATTAAATTATACATATATTTATAGTGGCTGATATTAGTAATTAATTTTATTATATAAATAATATTTTTGTAATAGTTATAGTGCTTTAATTTACAAAGTATTATTAAAATTAATATAATATTTTTTTATTATTTAACAAGTTTTTAATTTAAATAATAATTTCTTTTATCAAAATATAAAAAATATCATTTTAATTTTACTAATATTTATCTAGTCACCATAATTATAGACATTATAGACTCTATCATATAAAATAGTTTATTAATGAGTAATTTATTTTTTTTTTTCATTTTCCTTTTCATATGTACAGGCTTTCTTTGTGTGTTGAATATATATAAAATAAAAACGTTTTGTTTGTCTTTTTTTATTTCAAAAAAGAGATGATTAATTGAATGATACATAAGAACACATGACTATATTTAATGCAGTTGTATATCAACATGAATATTAGCATGATAATACGCAGATTTATTAGGAGAATTTTGTGTAGGTGATAAAAAAAAAAATTGTGAAAATTTAGGTGCAGTCGACTTTACGTGAAGTTGATAGTTGAGAATCTTTAGATAAAAATTTAATCAAATCATCTAACGATTTTTAATTATCAACTTCACGTAAAGTCAATTGTATTTGAATTTCTACCTTAAAAAAATAGTAAAGATTTACGAACAAATATACTTCTAAGATTTCATAAAATGAACCAATAAAAGAAACGGAAATTTTTGCTCAAATGGAGATGGATAATCAAAAAGCGACATTTAGATTGAAGTCGCTATAGAAGATTTATTTCTTCCAACTCAATCACAAATATCAAATTAAGAAAGACCAATAATTCAAAACCTAAACCATAATCCTAGAAACCAACGATCCTGAAAACATTTCGTACGTCAGACAAGTAAAGAAATTAAACAATCACTGCTTATGATCTTCTTATATGCGTCTCTTTTTTTTTTTAACTGATTTTTATTAGGTAAACAAGATATTTTTATGAGTTAATAGTTAAACGAGTTTCTGAGAGATGATGTATTTTTTAAATTTGTCTCTTAAAATTTTTTTAATTAAATTTATCCATGAAAAAATTAAAATTAATTATATTTGTCCTTTAATTACTTATTAATAATTTTTGTCAATAATTAATATTATGAAATATTAATTGACAATATAACATATATGATATCTAATATGTCTAATTAAACTTTAACAAAATATATTTATAAAAAATTAAAAATATATTAATTAACATATATGATATTTGACTTGTCTAATTGAATATTGACTAAATACGTTTACGAATATCTATCAATTTAGTTATTTTTTTTAATTACATAAATTATATTTCTAATATGTCCTAGCGAATAAATTGATAGATTTTCATATATAAGATGTCATGTATAATATCAATCAACATTTTAAATAATCAATCATTAATGGAAATTATTAATGAAAAAGACAAAAATGATTAATTTATAATTTTTGAATGACCAATTTGATTGATAAAATTTTTTAATAATGAATTTAGAGAATATTTTATGTTTCAAGATAATTTGACTATGAACCCATATTTTTATAATTAAGTTGAATTAAGTTTTTTTTTTATCTTATTATGTGTTTTTTTAAATGATTTTTATTAGCCAATAAGTTATTGTACTAACCCAGTTTAAACAAGTTCATATTTATCGTATGGTAACAACAGTGGTGTTTTTTCTTCTTCTTCATGAGAAGAGCCAAGAATAATTTTTAGAAAAAATAAAAAATGTCCCGAAAGTAAATATAATTGTAAAATTAAATGGAAAAAGAGACCAATTAACCCTAAATCATTTTGATAGAATATCAATCATTATGATTATTGATCTCCCAACAATGATTAATCACTCAGAAAGTGTCTGATCTTGAGAAGTAGTAGTAGTAGTTTTTGTTGTTGTTGGTTGTATGGTTGAGAAGCAACTTTGGGATCTACCTAGTGGCCTACAACCATTGAAACTGTCCTTCCTAGGAGAATCCAATGTCCTAAAGAGGATGTTCTTCATTGCAATTATGAATTCCTCAGTGGGGTTATTGGGTGGACTAATTGAAGACCTGAATTGTTGACAAAACTTCATGTGACTTCTAATTGCTTCATCCATTGTCATCATAATACTCTCATCCTCACTTTTGTTCCTTGATCTCAACCGTTCATCCTTCACTGCCTCACCACAAAGTCCGCAAATCCAACGGCCCACGTAGCGCTCCTTCACGCGCGTAATATACGCCTCCGTGCACTCCTCCACCAATCCACAACAACAGCACTTCACCGCCGAAACTGTCTCCACCTCCGTTGCCGCCGCCGCCGCCGTCGTCGCACACTCAATGGCCGATAGTGATTTTGCTTCTCTTTTAAGGATATTATCATTCGCCATTTCGTGAATGTGTACTCTAATTCAAATAAACACAAGCGACAATAATTTTAGGGTTAATTTTAAATCTTAAACGATAAATATTAAAGCATATATTTATATGAATAAATAAAAATTGAAAATTATATATACACAAATAATTACCGTATCTAGAATGGATGAAACTGTGGAAGATAGATAATCCAATGAAGGATCTGAATGAAAGTATGATAGGAAGAAAGAAGAAGGTATACGTCCCCAACTGAATGTTCTTATTAGCGGCAAAAATAGAGAACCCAAAAGAAGTGTAGTACTTTTCAGAACTCAGTTGAAGAATGGTACTTTAATTTTGAGAATTAATAGCAGAAATCTTTTTGCCTCTATCTGTCTCTCTTGATCATGGTATATATAGCATTTGTATATAACTAAGATTTTGAATCTCTTTTCTGTTTTTTTTGGAAAGACAAATAAATGAATAAATATTTTGAATCTCTTTTCTTGCTTTTTTATTTTATATTTTATATTTATTGGATACTGAGTATTAAATATAAAATTAATCTAATAATATCATATAATAATATCTAAGGTTGCGTTATATAGACATTGGACACTTTTTTTTAGGATTTGTGTCTACTATTTCTAAACGAAAGACACTGATGGACATAGAAATAAGATAGTGGAGACGGAATTTTTAATAAATTTCTTTCTCTCCCTGATTCTTTTTTCATTATTCTACTATTACCCCTTATATTATCTTGTGAAAAACTCTAACCTTAAGTTTTTTTTACCGTCGTTTTCAGGTACTCTCTCTTCTTCTTGTTCTATTTTTTCATTCTTCATTTTCTTCTTGCTTTTTCTGTCGTCATTTTCTACTTCGATTTGTTCTTTCTCTTCTTTCACTTCTTTCATAATAATATCTTCTTCTTGCTCTTTGTTTCTATCTTTCTTTTTTCTTTTTCTTTCTGATTCTTAATCTTCTTTTTCTTTTTGATTATTTTCTTGAATTTGTTTAGGGTTCTTCTCTTTTATGATTTTGTATCTTCTTATCTTTTTTGATTTTTTATTAGTTTTTTGTGTGCAGTCAATTGCTCCTTGTTCTTGTTACAAATTTCAAAAGCATGTTTTTCTCTTAGCTTTATCAGTCACATAATCAAGTATTACTCTACCGATCCCCTTATTGTTTCTTATTCTTGTTTTTATGTTTATATTTAAAAGAA
This sequence comes from Arachis stenosperma, assembly GCF_014773155.1. Classification (NCBI taxonomy): domain Eukaryota; kingdom Viridiplantae; phylum Streptophyta; class Magnoliopsida; order Fabales; family Fabaceae; genus Arachis; species Arachis stenosperma. Next base: position 141,641,889 of record NC_080382.1, on the reverse strand, counting down.
TTTTGTTCTGCTTTGTCTTTATTTTTTTGTTTTTAATTTTTTATGATTTTTCAATCTAAAAATCATATAAGAAGAAGAGCTACATTCTTTTCTTTGACAAAATGTTAAATGTTTACAGTAATAGTATGAATGAATGAAAAAATAATTTTGAATTTTAATATGTTGATGTATTTGTCAATAATGAAAGAATGAACAAAAAATTGTATTGAATTTGTCTCTTGTTATTAGTTTGAACTAAAAATTAAAATAATTAATGAGTTATGTTGTTGTTGCTCTTATGGCTACTGTGCTCATTGTTGTTGATAATTTTTAGTATGTGTTAATTATATAAGTTATTTTTTTGTGTTGATTAAGAAAGAATGGAACCATCAGACTGCTCTGAGAAATTTAGATGATTTTTTTTATTTTATGATTCAGGCTGAACTTGAAGTCGTTACGATATTAGTTTTGAAGTTTGTATTTTTGTATTTGAGAAATAGAAGAAGAGGACATTTGTTGATTAGGAATAGAGAAATTAATACTAATCCCTTAAGACAGAATGTATTAAACCGCATAATAGGAGGGGACTATAGAAATTGCATTTGGCAATTAAGGATGAGCGTAGATGCATTAGGAAGATTGTGTGAGTTACTAAAAGTTTAAGCTGGATTAAGAGATGAATGTCATGTAAGTATACCTAAACAAGTGATTTTAATAATACTAGTTCATCATAAAAAGAATCGCACGCTTTAAGTTAGATTTTATAGATCCGGAGAAACAGTAAGTAGGTATTTCAACAAGGTATTATCCTCAGTCATACGTGTTCAAAGTCTATTGTTTGTAAAAGTTGTTTCTGTTTCAGATGGCTGCATAGATCCCAGATGAAAATGGTTCAAGGTAAATGTAGTAAATAATTGAGGTAGTGGTTTTGTATAATCTATAATTTTGTATAGAATTAGTCTTGACACTTTACTTTCTTTGGTTTAAGATTGTTTAAGAGCATTAGATGGAACATATATAGATGTGACTGTCCCTGAACAAGATAAATCAAAATACCAAACAAGAACCAAAAAGAGAAGGAAAAGAGACTGAGTGGACAGAAACAGAAAACGAGTTGGCAGTGGCATGAAAACAGGCAACGTCGTGCAGGTGGAACAAGAATCATTCCTCCACAATTTTTCGGGAAGGGTACGATTAGGGCGGCAGTGAAAGAGTCCGAGACAGAGACAGTGATGAGAGGTGGATATGAAAGTTAAAACTAAATATGTCTACTTTAGTAATTTTATATCATATTGTAGCCTTGTTCATATTAATCCAAACATAATACTAGATATTACATTAATGTCTTGTCCATTGTATCCAAACACAATACATAAAGAGTAATTTTTAATATCATGTCATGTCATGTCTACAAAAACAAACACAGCTTAAGAGACAATAATTTTATTAAATACGGTATTTTTTAATTATTAAATATTTATTCAATATTTATAGTTATATTTAAAAATATTTTGATAATTAATTTATCCATACTCATAAATAATCAGTATAATAATACGAGTATATTTAATTAATAATTTAATTTAATAAAAATAAATATATCTATTCGTTATTTATAAAAAAGATCGGCTATTAATTATTTTTTTTTAAAATAAAAAATTTAATTTTTAATTTATTTATTATTAAAATAAAAATTTAAAATTTTTATTTATAAATATATAAATACTATCGGAATCTAAATATTCACAAAAAATTTTTTCTTTTCTGTTCTCCAACTTTGTCAAATTTCAAATTTTGCTCCAGAAATTTTTAGTTTGAGTGGATATAATTTTCCAACTACAAGAACAAGTTAAATAAATAATGCCATTTTTTTAAATTAATTTTGTAGTATTTATAAATAACTAGTATAACAATATAAATATATTTATTTTTATTGAATTAAATTAAATTATTAATTTAATTTATAATCTTCTAAATTTAAAATTATTTGAATTAAATTGGATGAAATGGAAAAATAAAAATCAAACAACAAACAATAAATGCATCATCATGTATTTTTCGTCCCTTTATAAATGTAGACTATGTTTTTTTACTAATTTTGACATCACTAACATCATTCTTCTCACCAATACTTTTGATATTATCTTATATATACAACCCATTATATTAATCCGCGGAAGATCTTTGATTTTCTTAGCTCCCTCAAATTTTGGAACTAGCACCATCCACGTTACATTAACATCCATTAGTAGCTTAACACTTTGGAAGAATTTCAACACTATTGCAATAAGCTTTGACCAATATCATCCCAACATTCCTTAATGAAATTCATATTATAGCCATCACTACCTCGAATTTTAGTGAACTCACAATCCCAGACTGCCTCTCAAATTTGCTCAAACGATGGTAGTACCTCTAATATTGTTGCCTCCTCATCATCAATTTGCTTTACCAACCTGTCATAGAACCCAATCATAGGAGCATATTCCTGTCGATACAACTCTTTATAAAATTCTCTAATTACAACTTTTATTCTGGTCTGGTTCCGCACCGATCTTCCATTAATTAGCAAAGCATCAATTCTGTTATTTCTCCTTCTCATCGATTCTAGGTTATGAAATTTTCTATATCCCTAGCATGTTGAGATCGAGACATCTGCTTCCAATGAATCTCCTTTCTGATACCACTTTGCACAACAACTCACCAGAGCGTCCCGTCGAGCCTCCACCGTTCCTTCATAAGTACCAGCACTAACTATATCATCAATCTTCTTGATCTCCTCCTCATACTTCTTTATCACATTGTCCATGTCTCCAAAATAGTCCTTATGCCATCTTCTCATTGGTACAGTCAGGGCCTTTAGCATATTATATTAGTGAACTGATCATCACTCAAATTTCTCTACTCATCCTTCACCATCCTCAGAAACTCCTCATGTGTAAATCAGAAATCTAAACTTCGAAATAGTCTTGGGCCCACTAACTCTTGTACCTTTTACAATCAAGGGACAGTGATCTGATAGGCTCCTAGATCCCCCTTTCAATTAAGTATCTAGGAACTCCTCAAGCCACTTTATACTGACTAGAACTCTGTCAATGCGACTACAAGATCGACTTCTAAACTATGTGAATTTTTTTATCATTAAGAAGTAAATCCACAAGCTGTAAATCTTGCACCCAATCTTTAAATTTTTCTGTAGATGCCGGTAAATTAATTGCACCTTTCCTTTCCTCAACCCATAGTATTTTGTTAAGTCTCTCATGAAACAAAACAGAACTTGATATAACCCCATAATATAGCTTAACTCTCCCCATATCACCAGTTTCTCACTCTACATATGCACACCATACACTAAGCATAATGCACACTTAAAAATTATTTTTTGTAAGCAATCCTTCAACACACAGTCAACCGTTCCTTTTGTAGCAATTTGACTGTTTAAACAGCATATCATGCTACATTAACAATAAACCTCTAGAGGCACCTGCTGATTCCACATAATCCCAGTCCACCATACCTCAAATCCGGGCTACATCAAATTTAGTAACTACCTCTCTCTTAATTTCAATCAATCCTAACATATTCAACCTATATTTTTTCTTCAATTATTTCACCATACTCAGCTTACCATCACCTCCTAATCCTCTAACATTCCAACAACTACAAATCATTTAAAATAATTTCTACACACCTTGTTATGATTTTTGGGTCTGCTCCTCCTTACTTTCTCTTTTTGTTTCGCCATTCTTCTTTTTGTCGTAATTGCTTCGTTCTAACTTTATAAAATTGCCATAATGTCATGCTCTTCATCATGCAAAACTGCACCAGACTCTACTGTCAACTTTCATGTTCCTGTATTTTCAATCATCTTTTCTTCCCATGTGTACCTCTAATCAGCATTCTCGTATATACACTCTGCTTCAGTTTCGAACCTAGCATCCTCCGTAGCCCATTTTTTGACATTTTTATGTTGCAACCCAGTCGCGGCTAATGTCTCGAGGCTATTGTATTCCTCATGGATTGGATCCGATCCGCATATCCGAGTTATTTATTCAAATCCGATCCGAAAATTGCGGATATAGATCCGATCCGCAAGGCTATCGGATTGGATCTGCACACTTATAGGATCGGATTACGGATTTTATGTAGGTATCCGCATATCCGCGGATTCGCAAAAATAAATAAATAAATAAGTAAATATTCTTCTTATGTTTTATTTCAACTAATAATTATCATATATGTTGTATTTTTTAATTTTATTATTTAAGAAAAATATGTTTAATATTATTTTAAGAGTAAACATATTTAAAAGAGTAGAAAAAATTTTATTAATATTTTTTAATAAAAATAAGCTTTTAAAAATATTTTTGTGTTTTGTGGATATTTCCGATATTCGATCTGCAAATGTGCGGATCGGATCGAATCCAAGGTTAAAACCTGTGGATATTGAATCCGATCCAATCCTATGATTTTAGTGCGGATCAGATAAAGATTTTGATCATATCCGATCCGCGTTCACCTTTAAGGTGATGCGGACTTAACTGCTCTTGATTGCACTCATTCAAAAAAATGTTAGGTGTTACCATTCTACCCTTCTCTTCAATGTCGCTCTTTGCCCATGTCATGACTAGTTCAGCCGTCGGGTCCCAAACTGCCGTCTTCGACATCAATTCATCGTCATGTGAACTAGAGTTGTCACACATTAGCCTTACTAGTACATCTTTCAATAGATATTTATCTCCATATATCTCACGTCCTACCTCCTTTACAAAAATATCAAATCCATTAGTGCTTACAGTGATATGAATCCATTCATTAATCACATCAAATACACAGGTATCGATTAACGCTAGACCAACGCTCAATGATAAACCAAACTCCGTTACTTCATCACACTTAACTACTTTTCCCTATAGATTGCATATCGTGTTGAGCGTCTCTATTGACCATACATATAAAAGCACTCCATAATACTCTAACCAGACTCTTCTAGCCTCACTGCGTTCTAATTCCTCCCATCTCCATACACTATGAAAGAATTATAAGAGACTATTCATTTTGAACATAAATGCTTCCTCCACATTCTACACAATATCAAAGACTAAAAGCACCTTGTACATTATTCCAAGCTCTTTGACTTCAGCAACTTGAGGAAGATTCTTACGAATAGCTCTCCGTAGCGATTTGAATTCAATGGCCGTCGTCATTCCTCCTACTAAACTCCTCAACAGTCAATTGAAATTCTCTTTTGCTACTAGGACTTCAACTTTTTTTGTCCATCCATTCCCATGCGGGTCCTTTACGGATGTATTCTTCGTCGTCTCTTCCACTCTTGTAGGATGATCCAAACTTTGTCCCATTTGAGGTTGCCTACTATCCGCACCACTTCTTGCTATATCCTCCTTGCGCATCCCAATATTTTTCTCCCCGTTGCCCTTCTATACTTAGCCTCTCTTACGGAAATTATTTTATCCCTTAAACTTATTTGATTCATCTATGCTATAGCCTTCGTTGTCCCTCTTTTTGTCGTATAGCGTACAAACGCAAACAGATAATTTTTTTAATTTTTAAATTTTTGGAATAGATAGATATCATTAATTTGTCTCATCCAATAAAAAAGATGAAATAATTCTTTTTTTAAAATATCTTGTGACATATTGTCCACAAAAATAAAAAAAAAGAATCATTTTCTAAATGATGATACTTTCTTCAATTTCAAATTCTAAAATTTTTTCTCTTTAATTTCCTAGTTCTATCTCATGCATTCTGTGTCCCTCTTTTCTTTTCTCGAATGAACGAGATCATTAAAAGTATATCTATGTAATATTAAAATTACGAATTTAAATGGTAAAAATAGATATTAATATAATCATTAGATGAGTCTGTATATATCAATACGGAATATTTGTGCCTTGAACTGTTTTATTTATAGTTATGAGTGCCATGTTATTGTGTTTGATTGTCTAAACCTGCGAAGGGACTTTGATGGATCGGAATACAATCATAATTTATGGTAGATTGATACCAAAACATTCATTTCGCCGTTCCTTTATTACTTATGTGTAAAGAGAATATATATGTTCAACCACTTGATTATTACTTGACTATAAACAACTTATACATAGATTGATGTAACATTACCCAGAGTCAATATCTAATTATCTATCACAATTTAGTACATTGTGTGTAGCCAGCTGGAATGACACTAACCCATTGCGGATGTTTGAAGCCAAACGTGCAACTTAGTAGGGATGCTTTCTCATTTATATGAAATATGTTTGCTCATCAATTATTTTATGAATTTAATTTTAATATATTGTTAGAATAAAATAAATAGCACAGTTATATATATATATATATATATATATATATATATATAATTAATTAATTATTTTTTATGTTAATTATATAAATAATTATTTAAAAAAATATATAATTAAATAATTATATACAATATTTTATACTATTAATATAGTCAATTTATAGTATGCATTAAATTAGCAAATTTTTTTATTATTAAATGATATAATATTTTAAAAAAATTTATGTGATTTTGTAAATAAAAATCCAAATTTTGCGTTTCTTTTTTTTATATTTTTCTTAATTTGGCGGTGGTTTTGAACCACCAAAAATTGACTAAAAATAGGAAAAGTGTATCGGGAACTGCGGCGGTTCGTAACCACCAGTAACGTTGCTTGAAACCCAGTCTTATATTGTAGCGGTTCTAAAACAGTTGCAAAATATATTCAAACTTGTAACAACTGAATTCATTTGCAGCGGTTTTAAAACTGCCGGTAAACAAGATGACAATCGTGGCACTCCTATTTTGCAGCATTTTTTTAACGCGTGTCGCAAAATACGAATTTAATGGCGGTTATACCAACAGTTGCTGAAAACCGTCGCCGAACCCAATCCCAACACTGATAACCAGGGATGTTTGCGGAGCCACCATCAATTGATTTTGCGGCGGTTTAACACCGCCGCTAACTGAAAAAAACCGCCTCTAAATACCCCTCTGTCGTAGTGTATTAAATGATAAACGAGAGGCATGTGAATTTAATAAATAACTAAATAAAAGAATAAGCATGGAAAATTAATTTTTAATTAAGTAATATTAATTTTTTATTGTAAAACTATTTAATTTTTAACTCTTATTTTTAAAAAAATTTAAAATTTAAAATAAAAATAATTTAAAAAAAGAACTGATATGGATTAGAAAAACTTAGATTCAAACTGAATTGAGAAATAAAATGAGCAGAATTTAGCCACATATTTATTTATAGTGTAACAAAATCCTGCGGTTGTGATTGTGACCACATTGGATGAAGAAAAGTAGGAAGAAGCCGTGAACCTTAGCCTTATTCCCATCTCTCCCTACGTTTTTCTGTCATTGTCATGGGCCTCTTGATTTTATAGCTCCTTCAGTACTTCTTTGTCTTCGTTTCATCACACATCATAAATGATAAACTTCCAATGCAAGATCCCCAAAAAAATAAAAAAATAAAAAATAAACCCTCAATCATCAATATTTTTTTCCAACGCAAAATGTTTTCAACCAACGTATTATACAATGCAGAGTTTAAAAACTTAAAATTGGTTAATTCTTTTTGTTCATACATCTCTACATGAAATCTGTAGTTTTGGTTAAAAATATTTGACTGCAATAACGAAGTCTTCTCCTACAATGTGTTATGAATTAAATAATAGTATTATATTTTATTATTTTTTTATTAATATCGGAGTTAAAATCCAAAAAATAAAGAAAACTAATAAAAAACTATTCTGGAGTAAACCGTTCTTATAGCACCAGCAAAAAATAGAAAAAAAATTAAAATACAAGATGGTAATAAAAAAAAAGTTGACAACCATAACTTAAATTATAACTAAATGATGTCAATTTATCAGCACAGACATTTATTTTTCTGAATTCATGAAGAGTCCAGTTATTAAACCTGTTGTACCTAATTTTTATCACTGTCATAAAAGTTCTTACCAAAAATAAAATCTTGAGAACACAGCTGCACAATTAACCTCAATTTTAATATAGGAGTATCCCACATTAATGATTAAATCAAGGTCGAAGAGTATGTTCTAAAATTTTGCCTATCACAGTGTAAGCACCCAAATTCACATTATAACAAACTACAAATTTATCATTGTTGTTATCTTTAAGGATATTACCATAAGCCATTCTCACTAATGAAGCCATCCGAATTCAATTAGTTTATACTTAAATTTTTTCCAATAATCTTATTCAGAATCATTAGATTTTCATCTGTTTTCCAACAATATTTAATTATTTTTTAATTTATATGAGATTTCACAATTCTTTAAATAATAGGCACCATTCCAAATTTTTTTTTAATTATCAAAGAGATATATTCATTGATATGTATACTATTACAAGTAAGAAACAAAATTTCCTAACAAAACTAGATTAAAACCATCAATCAACGCACCAATATAATTTTGAGAGAAGAAAACTAGGAAAATACAAAATCTAAGAATTTCTAGAAAAAGAATACTAATGAAATCAAAGAACTTCGGATGACTCCAAATAATGCCTAAAGCAGCCTCAAGCATTTCAACAGAAAACGTTTCACCTACAAAAGGATGATCAACAGTGTCTGTTTTCTTGCAATGTCTTTATCTCCACAAAAAATATGATTTTTACGCGACAAAAATACTATGAATATACAAAAATTAACAATAAAATATTTATATATATATGTATTTTGATATTATTTAACTAATTTTTAATATATATTTTATACGAATAATTATACTAATCTAATAGCTAATTTTTTTTACACGTATAATTGTTATTTGCACAAATAATCAAAAGAATTGGTATAACAAATTTCATAAAAGAAGTATAACTTAACTAATATAATTGAGACAATAATTTCCACCAAAGAAACGCAACCCATTAAAAACACATAACAATCCATTAAAAGGATGAAACCATATTCATGATAAGATGAACCAAGATCAAAGCATTGCTAGTGTTTGATTTTGAATTTTAACTTGGTATATATACTTGCAAAATATTTAGTGATTTTCTTTCTAATCATTAATGCACTGAAAAATAATATTAGCTTTCTTTGGTCTCCGACAAGGCAGGGAACACTCCTTTGGATTTAGTGCCAATTTGCCATTATATTGCCGCTAGTCATAGAGTTGGAATTGTATAACTATTAGTGTTAATTTGTCATTATTAAAGTTACTTGTTAGGGTTATTTGGAATAAAATTTTTAATAATTTTTAATTAATAAATATACTAAAAAACATTAAATACTTTAAATTTATATCAAACATCTAAGGAAATACTAGCTAGCAAAACTCTAAGTATTATATTAATGTATATACAACAATTCATTAACTAATAACAAATTGTTAAATAAAATTTAAATTTATAATAAATTAATTTTTCACCTATTGAATTAAAAGATATCGCAGAAAATAAAAAATTATTACTTTATCAGTGTGTAGACAAGTTGACAATATCCTTGCGCTGGCATAAATGAAAACTATAGTCTATATACATGGTACAACTTGCAAGTTGCAACCACACAATTAGAATAAATTATTATTTGTATTTATAAAAAATTGATGCTAATAAATATATTTATATAAGAATAAAAAAATAATTATAATTATAGAAAATTATTTATGTATATCAAAAATACTCTAACAAATTAATTGTGTAATTAACATTTGAATATTTTTGACACACAAAAATTATCTTTTATAATTATAATTATTATTTTAATTTTATATAAATATATTTATTTATTATCTGTATCTTTCATAGATACAAATGATAATTTATTAAATTACATAAACATGGAGCATGTGGAACTGTGGATCAAATTAATTGTTGAAGAGAATTTGTGATTTCCAGTTCCCACTTGTTTTTCATCAAAAATTTAATTAAGGGGGGAAAAAGTATATGATAGAAGGTGTTAAAGGGACACGTTGGCATGACTCATGACAGTAATATAACAGAGCAGATTTCTGTACTTATAAACACTGTGCTTGTATATGTCCTCATTCACTCATTCCTTAGCTGCTTTTGTTCAACATTAATGTACACAGCTTATCAATAAGACTCCTAATTGGATTATCTTTCTTCAAATGTTATATGTGGCTATGTGCTTTAATAAATTAGTTATTTACATCAAATACACATACATTAATTAAATATATTGATTATTTTAGTGAGTACTTTTTGTATACCTAAAGCATTTTTTTTATCTATCTTTACCACTAATAATTAAATAAGGTGGTCATCAAGGGGTAAAAAATCTGCTAAAATTGGTTATAATAATATTTTTTAAAATATCCTTATTTTCAAATAAAATTTTAAAATTCAAACAAGATTCCATACCAATTAAAAAATAACCCCAACTTTTAATTTTGGCCTAATTTGCTTCTTATTTAGTTTACACTAGGCGAGAAGTGCCTTTTAATTTCTAGTTGTATATAATAGGGAAGTCAAATAAAGATTAAAATATTAAAACTATTAAAAAAAAGATTATGTTTCTATCAAAACCATTCATAAAAAGAACATAAATTCAAAATTATCTATAAAAGATTATGTTGAACTAACAAAAACCCTGACTTTTTGGGTAAATTGTCAAATGAATTAAGTAATTTGGATTCAATGGAGTAATGAGCAATTATATCTATCAACCTGATTCTAAATGGTTTTTAGAATTCCTCATCCATTGGTATTTTTAAGATTAATTGTGATGCTAATTATTTTGATTCGAGTGATATTGTTGATTTTGCTTATGTTATTAGAAATTGTAATGGGAGTTGGCAAAGGGGGTGTTCGAAAATGATTGAAAGTAATAGTATTCTTCAAAGAGAATTGTTTGCTATTTGGAGAGGATATCTCTTAACTTGGGATGCGGGTCAACGAGATGTTATTTGTGAAACGGATTATGTGGAAGCATTTAATCTTGTTACTCAAGATGGTTTTGGGTTTATTGATCCATTGATACTCAAAATAAGAGATATCATGCATTAGAATTGGCGTGTTGACTTTCGTTTGAGTTACAACTTTCGCATGTGGAGCTTCTTTCACCTTGGGAGGAGTTTAAGAGTAGTCTTAAACGGGACTATCGCAAATCTGAGCCCATTTAAGGGGATGCCGCTAGCCAATGAGTTGCTGCATGCATAAGGCGGGATTCGAATTCCCGGCACTTGTTTAAGCGGACGAGTAAGCTGACTACTTGATCAACCCAAGTTGGTTGTCTATAATACTTTTTTAATAGCTAACTTTTTTAGCAATATATTTTTTGGGGGTATTTTTTTTTCATCTCTTTTTTTTTGGGTAAAAGGTTGGTGATGATGTTGGTAACGAAAATCCCTAGACACAGATTTTCTTCAATCCATACGACAATAAAATTGGAAAACCCAACCCAACCTATTCACCTTTTTAAAACCATAAAAGTGGATTGGGCTTTGCTTCCTCCATTTCAACCCACCCAACCAAAAATAAAAAATAAAAAATGTGTTTTATTTCCAAAAAGTTTTTGTTTTATATTAATAAACTCTTTTTGCAAACCAAAACAATAATAATAATAATAATCATAATTAAAAAATCAGCCCTCTTTTCTTCTTATGCTTTCTCAGTGTTGCCGGCTGCAACAATCTCGTTCCAACTTCTCCATTTCCATACAGAGAGAGAGAGAGAGAGAGAGAGAGAGAGAGGTAAGCTCTTAAGATTCTTTCTTTTACCTAACAATGGCGTTTCATTTATTTTTTTTAATTAGTTAAAGCTTCCAACTTTATTTTGTTTATGATGCAGGTCTTCATGGGTGTTGTTGATTTTTACAATTCTGCTGCTACTTGCTTGGTTAAGTCCAATTCCATTGATAATAAGCAAGTGGGGTTGGGGCAAAGATTCAATTTTTCTTTTGAGGGGAATAAGATTCAGAGGAGGAGGGACTCTGTGGCTATGGCTTCCACTATTCCTACAACAGAACCGGTTCTTCAGGTGACCGGTGACTCCTTCATCAGAGAGCATTTGAGAAAGTTGTCCCCTTATCAACCTATTTTGCCTTTTGAGGTATAAAAAATAAAAGCCAACTTTTATGGATTCTGTTGCAATGCAATGCTGATTTTTATTTGAAGAATTCTGGGCATTGTTACAATTTCTGGTTAAGAGATTTGGTTGTGTGCTTCTGTTAGCTCTTAGTTTTTTGGTGACTCTGTTAGCTCTTAGTTAAAGCATACTTGATCACTTGTTATTTTAAATAGAAATGCATTTTTGTTTCTTCTAGTATGTTGTTGTGGCTTTATTTAACCATGATTTATTCTTATTCTTCCTTTGGAGGATTTTTTTTTTTTGTTTTTTGCTTTTGCTAATACTGAAGGAATAAGCAATCATATATTTGCATAAGTTTTTGACAATAATTACAATCTAAAAAAAAGGTCTTCGGCTTTTTTGTAGAAGCTGATAAGAGTTAGCTTTTGAGACACGAAAACAATGAAAATAACAAAATCCTGTCCTCACTAATTTATGTTCTTCTTTCACAAAATCATAAAAAGAGAAAACCTTTAAAGTGGGAAATGGAAATGAAATAAGAAACAAATCACTCTCCCACCCCACCCAACAAAAAAAAAATGAAATTAGTCTTATTGGTTCTATGTTAATACTTGTTTTTCTGTTTGATTGCTATGTCACTTGCAACTCACTGCACATGTATTGCAAGTTCATCTAATGTAATTTGTCACCGCTTCTTAGCATAAAAACTTCTCAGCACTGAACCCTGACTTTTGTAATACTTGCGGTAGGCCTAAGCACTTTGTTAATGGTTACTTTTGTGGGGGGAAATCATTTCATTATCATGCAATTTAGTAAACAAAGATTCTCTGCAGGTTTTATCTTCTCGTCTTGGACGCAAGCCTGAAGATATTGTTAAGTTAGATGCTAATGAAAACCCTTATGGTCCCCCTCCCGAGGCAAGTGTTTCATCTTTTCCCCCCTAGTTTGTAGTTTTTCCATATTATGAGATCTCTTGATCCATCATCCATGTAATACTTGTTCTTTTTTTTTATTATTTCTTTTCCCCCCTTAACTATTGCAAATGGAAAATAATTATCTGCTAGTATGATATTTTTTCTCTAAGCTATACTCATGTTTATGCATATGTATTGTCACCTGAGTTTACTGTCAGATGTTTGATAGGTCATGGAAGCCCTAGGATCAATAAAATTCCCATATGTCTATCCTGACCCAGAGAGCCGAAGATTGCGTGCAGCTCTTGCCCAAGATTCAGGCCTTGAATCTGAATATATTCTGGCAGGATGTGGCGCAGACGAGCTTATCGATTTGATAATGCGGTTAAAACCCAAACTCTTATATTAAGCCTCAAATTCATTTGTTTTCCTTTGACAATAAATGATTATCGTGCATACATGATGCTCAGTTGTGTGCTTGATCCTGGTGACAAGATTGTGGACTGCCCGCCAACCTTCACAATGTATGAGTTTGATGCTGGAGTTAATGGAGCACTTGTCATTAAAGGTAAGAATAACATTTCATACATGTAGCTTTTAAAGTTTTTCTTTTTGTATGATTTTAAAATCTAAATAAATTTTGTTTAACTGTTGCGATACATATAAAGTAAAACCAATAATGAGTCTTCATGTTATATGAGCTGGATCTATACATTATTCAATCCTAAAGGATCTTTAGGAAAAGGGTGTCCTAGAGATATTAAATCAACCATGAACCTCCAATAAGCTTTTAGTGCGTTGGTCATTGACAATTGTTGAATGAGAAATAGGTATCTCTAAACAGATTGAACCTTGAGATAGTAAATTGGTTCATATGTTATGAATAAAGATCTTTAGCTTTTAAACTTTCTAGTGAGAATTTGTTCTTATATGATATTATAAATCCTGTTATACTGGTCAAATACAATTGTTAGTACTTAAACAGATTATATTTTCATATTTTTGTAATAGGATAAGGCTTTGTTGTTGTTATTTAATGTAAAGGCTTATATTTAATGGTTGTGGATATTTAGATATTAAATGGATCACTTTAAAGGTCTTTTGTTTTAATTTTTCTTATCATTCCTATTGTCCACTTAACATTATTGTGTGTCAAGTTATTTTTTTTGTGTGTGTAATGTCAGATTTGCATAACTATCTCAGTTATTTAAATTGTAGTTCCAAGGAAGTCAGACTTTAGCTTGAATGTGGAACACATAACAGAGGTTGTTAAACAAGAGAAGCCAAAATGCATCTTTTTAACATCACCAAATAATCCAGATGGAAGGTGATTGATTGTCAAGTATTCCTTTGTTCTATTCTATTTTCAGATTGTTTTTATGTCATTAGTATGCTGGAAATTTGCGTGTATCTTCTGTTAGATTTTGGTTCTGTTGATACTGTTCTGACAATTTTCCAACAGTATAATTGATGATGAAGTACTTCTAAAGATACTCGAGCTTCCAGTATTGGTGGTGCTGGATGAAGCATACATTGAGTTCTCAGGAATCAAATCGAGGATGACTTGGGTCAAGAAATATGAGAATTTGATTGTTCTTCGGACATTTAGCAAAAGGGCTGGTATTGTTCTACCTTTTCTTTTAATCCATGTTGAACACGGGTTATTGAAAATGGATTGAGAGCTCGTCTTGTTCCCTTATATATATTAATGCAAATAACCTAATTATGAATGAGGAAGCTGTCTATACTTTGTTTTTATCCTCCATCTATCATTGTTACTTTTCGGTACATCATTGGATCAACTGTATCTAGATACATTAATTCAAAGATGTATGAAAAAGAGGCGGTGACTGATAGAACAATGTCTTTCGGGCATGCAATTGGTCTACTTGATTGCAAATGCTATTATATTGGTGACATAACAAGGATTGAAGCCTTGCAGGTTCAGGTTAAACTCGAGTGAAAGTGTATGTGAGCTTGAACTATTGGGATTTATGGTTGCTGTGAAACTAAAACTATCGTACTTAACACATTTTTGGTTGATAAATCATAATATTGGGATCACTGAGGAAATGGCTCCCTAGATTAAGCGTCACCTGTTATCAAAGTGTATTTGTATTGGAAAATTTAATTCTAGAGAAAATACCATTCTTTATGAGTATGATCATAAAAGTTGTGTTTGATTAGTATCTTCTAATTGTGGCCCAATGAATTCATATTTTGAAATGAATTGCTGTTTCAGGTTTAGCCGGACTTCGTGTGGGATATGGAGCTTTTCCTTTAAGCATCATTGAGTATCTTTGGAGAGCAAAGCAACCATATAATGTCTCCGTTGCCGCTGAAATTTCTGCGTGTGCTGCATTGCAAAATCCTACTTATCTAGAGGTTCTTTTTTCTTTTTCTTTTGTGTGGTTAAGCTCACATATTTACTTTAAATTTTAATTATTCTGGAGGTACGTATAGTTTTTACTTAATTTTTTATTAGGTCCCTATAGTTTTAACGTTTCTAAATAAGTCCTCTGGTTTAAAAATTTTGATTAAGCTGTTGTAGCTGATGATAAATTGCCATTTTAGATAGTATATAGACTTTATCACAATTTTTAAAGCCGAGGAATATGGTCGAATAATGTTTGTACAGGGAGTTAATAAGGAATATTTAACCTATAGGGGCATGATTGAAATGTTTTGTACAATATACCTATTTTGATACAAAGTTTTAAATTATAGGGATCTCTAGAGTACTTAAACTTTATTATTACAAAAGAGACCGCCGCATTGTGACACATTAGAGTCAGTAACTTTGATCTGATATGCACATAGAAGGATCAAGTATAGTACACTTAAAATGCACTTGAAATTCTTAAGAATTGAACTTAACTTGCAGAATGTAAAAGATGCTCTGCTGAAAGAACGAGCGAGGCTGTATGATCTCTTGAATGAAGTTCCGTTCCTTCGACCGTTTCCAAGCCATTCTAATTTCATTCTCTGTGAGGTCACCTCTGGAGTGGATGCAAAGAAGCTGAAGGTGCTTTCCTTTTCTTTTGTATCAAATTTTGTTCTTAGTATCTTGTTAGTCGCGCATCAAATTTCATCTTTCGAATTTTTTATCAGAGACTTGGAGCAGATGTATTGCAAAATCGCTTTGTTAATTAGGGTTAAATAAGTTTTTATTCCTTGTAAAATCGTGATTTTTTGTTTTAATCCCTGTAAAAGAAAAAATTGGATTTTGGTCCAGGTAAAATTTAAAATTTCCAATTTCAATCCCTAGTGTTAGTAAATGGTGGGTTAGTAGGTTAAATACTAGGGTAATGCTATGGTGAAGAACGAAGTTTGGTGAAGAGTAAAGATTATTCTTTTAACGATGTAAAATAATAAAATAAATTTATAGGGATTAGAACAAAAATCACAAGTTTTGCAAAGGGTGGAAACTCAGATGCAGTCGACTTCACGGGAAGTTGATACTGAGAGCCATTAGATGATTTGACTTATTTGACTAAATTTTCATCTAACGGCTCTCAGATATCAACTTTACATGAAGTCGACTTCACCTGAGTTTTCACATTTGCAGAGACCAAACTTCATGTAAGCCTATTAGTTTTTGTTTTTAGCATGTCGAGTTAGCGAATATTATTTTGTTATTAATAATTTTGACTAAAGATTGTGTACATGAAAACCAAACAGGAGGATCTTGCACAAATGGGAGTGATGATTCGTCACTACGACAAGAAAGAGCTAAAGGGCTACGTTCGTGTATCTGTTGGTAAGCCTGAACACACAGACGCACTAATCAACTGCCTTAAGAAAATGCCCTAGTTACCACCATTTCTAACTCTTAATTTAGTAATGTAATTCATCACATTTTACATGAGATTTTGTATTCCGTATTAAATTGAAATTGTATATTATTGGGGGATATTATTTCTTTCTTAGAAACTAATTTTGAGTTTTTTATTGTGATCTAGTATGTTAATGTTAGTAAGGTTTTTATTTTTGTCAAAGTTTAGGATTGAATCTATGCACTCGAATTTTCTTATTAACAATGTATCTTCTTTTATTAATTATTAGTATTATAAAGTTACCGTAGTTAACCAATTGTCACACTTCTTTTGTCTTAGCGCTCCCTGTATTATTTATACTGTGTGGATATCATATTGATCATCAACCAGCACTCTCACTACTTATCCTAAATAAATAGCGTCTAAACCATAAGTAGTATATATATATCTATTTTTTTTCTTGGTTTATATACATCTATTTGATCCTTCTATAGATGATAGTTATCTTGGGCACAAAGGTAAATTTTGACCTAAATTGTTGTGTGCAGCTTTTAAATAATATGTCTAAGGTCTTTTCAAAATTTTAGGCAAAATGCACGAGTCAACTTAGTTTGAGGCAATATAACAAGCCTGTAATGTCTTTAGATGTCTCGGTGGTACGTTCACTGCACTAATGTATTCAATGAATCTAAATTTTGGCCAACAGACTTGGATAATTTTTGAAATTTTATCATGATGAGGATAAAACATTGTAATTATTGATCTTCAAGGAGGAATTCATAGTAAGCATAAATCATTAATTCGCGTTGTTGTCATGAAAAGGACCATCATAACAATAATATATAAAAATAAATACTGATAGTAATATATAAATACATATAAAAGAAAATTTGTTTTTACTGTTTTCATATCTTTTGTGTGTATATAATATATATAAAGAATATTTACGATAGAGATTCATTTGGGCTCATTTTTTTGCATATGATGCTTAGTTTGGTATAACGCAGGTTTATGGAATTCAGAGGTGTTTAACAAGTGTGTGACAGCGATAAGTTGACGGACTGAAATCGGACGGTCCGATTTCTTGCAGGGGTGAGGGGACACAAATCGGACCGTCCGATTTGTGGAAAGTGTTGCTTCGTGCATGGTAGTCGGACCATGCGATTTGTAGCATGCGTTTGTTGGTGTTTTAGGCCCCAGCAAATCGGACCAACCGATTTCAGGGCTGAATTAAAAAAAAAAAAAACCAAAATCGGACCCAGCGATTTCTTGGTTTCAAAACTTTTTGGCGGGCTGTTTAGTAATCGGACCGTCTGATTTTTTTGTTCTAAAAATATCGAATGATCATACATGCGGTCGGATGGTCCGATTTGAGTGTCATATATATATATATATATGTACCTTCCCAAGCTGAGCAGTCCATTTCATTCTTCTTCTTCCGTGCTTCAACTCTCCAAAATTCTTCTGTGTAGATCTCTTTTTCTTCTTTCTTTGTAGATCTCTTCTTCTCTATTATTAACGATGATAGAGTAAGATTAAAAGTATATTATCATGGCCAAATTTTATTACAAACATCAGAAGGAGTGAAATTTGTGTGTGAAAATCCTTTAGATATTATTATTCCATTCACACTGTCATTTGAAGAATTAAAAGGTATCATTTGTGAGAAGATAGATTCTCAAACAACTAGGAGAGTGTCGTGTATTCTGTACAGATTTCCTATATCTGTCTTTGGTGGGTTCGTGCAATTTCAAACGAAATACGTGACAGACGAAGCGAGCATGCAAGAAATGCTTTTAGTGTATCTTGAAAGTCGGTCGCGAATATCGTTTATCGAACTGTATATCGAGTTTGAGCAATCTGCAGCGGACCGAGATATTGAATTGGAGGATTACAACAGTGATAGTGAAGAAGAGTTCGAAAGTAACTACGAGGTCGTTGATCCGGGTGTAGATGAAGATCAAGCTGACGAGGCTATGGTGGCAGATGTGGCGGATGTGGCAAATGTACTAGCAAATCAGCAGCCGTTTGTGGAGCCGAGTTTCATGCGGTCGTTGGATTTGGAGGCCATGCATGCACCGGAGTTTCCTCAATATGTAAATGCAGGTGCGCCATTAATTTAAATTAAGATTTGTGAAAGTATGATTTGTACATGGGTCTTGAGTTTAGGAGAAATAGTTAAGACAATGGTAATTAGCAAAATATAGCATGTAATTAGTAATTCTTTAACGTTGGATTATGAAGTGGGCATGTAGGCTAACAAATGTACTGTTTTTCGTCCGTGTTGAAAAAAGGAGACCGGAATGACCCGTTCGACCGATTGATCGGTTCAACCGGATCGGTTGGTTAGACCGGACTGGCCGGTTCAACTGGACCGGCCAGTTCAACCGGACCAACGGGTGAGGCCAGACTGACTGGTTAGATCGGACCGTTCGACCGGACCGGCCGCTTTGTCCTGAGCGGCCGGCTCGTGCGGACCCGCAGGTTCGTTTGCACCGACCCGTTCGGACGAACCGGACATCTGGACTGGACCACTCTGTCTGACCGGACAGGGCATTAATTTATTAGATTATTATTGCTGACAACTGTAAAATTTGTGATGTGATTGCAGCAGAGCTTCCCCTTCTGCCGGATGGTGAATTTATTGTGGGAATGGAATTCAGCTCTAGGGAGGCAATAATTAAGGCGATGAAAGATTATACAATCCGCAGAGGTGTAGATTATCGGGTGCATGAGTCAGAACCCACGGCATTCTATGCTAAATGCACCCAGTATGGTGCAGGATGTGATTGGCTGATCAGGGTGAGCAAAATGTCCAGAAAATTCTGTTGGGAGATAAGGAGGTACAATGGTAGTCACACCTGTACTAGGGCCATCATTTCTCAAGATCATTCGAAGCTGGATTCCAACACAGTTGCAGAAGCAATAAAGCCATTGGTAGAAGTTGACCCGTCTATAAGGGTGAAATGAGTGATTGTGGAAGTACAGTTAAAGTTTAACTACACCATTAGTTATCGCAAAGCATGGTTGGCAAAACAGAAGGCAGTGGAGTCAATTTTCGGAGGGTGGGAAGCTTCGTACGAAGCCTTGCCGATATGGTTTGAGGCCATGTTGCACAAGGAGCCATCCGCAGTTGTTCATTTTCAAACAATGCCTGCATATTAGGGAGATGACTTGGTTCCTAATATTCGTGTACTTCAGCGAGTCTTCTGGAGTTATTACCCTTGTATTAGAGCCTTCACACATTAATATTGCAAGCCAATAGTGCAGGTAGACGGAACTCATTTGTATGGAAAATATAAGGGTTGTTTGTTGGTTGCAGTCTCACAGGATGGCAACAACAACATCGTGCCGATTGCATTTGCGATAGTCGAGGGAGAGACATCTGAGGCCTGGCACTTTTTCCTGAGTAACTTGCGACAGCATGTTGTGAGACGTGACGGTGTGCGCCGTATATCCTGAGTAACTTTTTCCTCCCAGAGCATTCCACATGTTCTGCATCAGACATATAGAGTCCAACTTTCTGAGGAAATTCAAGGCTCCGTATCTGCAGAAGCTTATCGTCAACATAGGTATGATAGTTACGATTACATTTACTCCTGAACTCAGTTATTATGATGAGGTTTTTTATGGTGGGTCCTTTTTTAATTGACAGGTTACTCTCGAACAATTCGCGAGTACGAGACGCGTTATCAGCGTTTACGTGAGTGGGGTGAGGCTTATACCAACTAGTTTGATCGAATTCCGCATGAGCAGTATGCTTTAGCATTTGATGGGGGATATCGATGGGGTCATATGACAACCAATCTGGTGGAATGCATCAACTTGGTACTGAAAGGGGCTCGCAATCTTCCAGTCACTGCACTTGTTAAGGCAACGTTTTACAGGTTTAATGAATTGTTCACCCAGAAAAGAGCCGAGGCTGAGGCTCGAATTAATGCAGGACATGTGTTCTCTGAGCTTGTAACCTCCAAACTGCATGCAAATCAGTGGGCAGCTGGTAACATTCAAGTTAGTTGTTTTGACCGACAGAATGAGGTATTTGAAGTGCGTGAGTGTCCTAGTGGTGTGGAGTATGCAGTGGATCTCCGTCAACAACGGTGTGACTGTGGTGAGTTCCAAGTTGACCGGCTTCCGTGTCGACATGTGTTTGTTTGTTGTGCAAACCAAAGCCGGTGTCCCGTAAATACCCATCCACTATTGAATTGTACTGATCCGGCGGCATGTAGTGATCACATTGCAACATTCGAGAACCCTAAACACAAACATAATATTAATTAATTATCAAATTAAATTGATCAAATCAAAGTTTTATTACTAAATAACCAGTTAAACGTATCCACAACCACAACCAATAAAAATAATAATAATAACAATACTGTTAAAAAAATAACTATCATATTATATACTAATATTCAAGTAACTATTCAATTATGTTCTAACAACATACATACAACAATAAATCAATTATTAATCCTTTATTAAATATTTATGTTATACTTATAACAAAAATAATTAATTTAATAATTTTTAAATCATAGTAATTATTTTACTATCCTACGAACGTTTAATCCTAAATAAATATTTTACTACAAAAATTTATTTATTACTAACAATTAATACTAACTAAGGGCCGTATTCTATAAGGGGTCGTATTCTAATAAAAATAATAAAACCATCCGTATGAGTTATTATTATTATTATTATTATTATTATTATTATTATTATTATTATTCCAATAAATTCAATAATAATAATTAATATTAATTATTTTATTTATTATATCTCCATTTTTAATAACAGTATTATTATTATTATCATTATTTTAATTATTTTGTTAATAACAATAACTAATTTATTATTTTATTATAATTTCATAATCCTTTTTTCTAAATGACGTTATTACACTAATCTCTAATCTCTGATCTCTGCATCATTATAATAATCTAACATTATTAATTCCTAAAATTATTTTAATCAGATTAAAATACTCAGACACACTATTACTAACTAATTTCTAACATTATCATCATAATAATTTACTAATCTCTAACTTAATAATAATAATTATTTTACTTAGAATAAAGTATTCTACAACAAAAACTTACATAGTTAGGATGATTAAGATAATTAGCAATGTGGAGCTCCGGACGATTAACATCTTTTATTCCTCTTCTTCTTCTAGGCATTGTTAGAGAGTGGTCTAATTTTTTTTTATTTAAAACTTCATCAATGGAGGGCCATGGAAAAGCTGCTGGTGGGGTTGAAGAAGAAGAAAGTTTGTGTTGTTGAAAGTGAAAGAGAATGAGAGGGGGCATTCAAAGATCACCGAAGTGTTGCTTAGGGGTGTTCAAAACCGAACCAAACCGACCTAAACCGATTAACCGAACCAAAAAAACCGAAAACCGAATAAACCGAAAACCGAACAAACCGAAAAAATGACGTTTTGCTGTTTTTATTGCGGTTCGGTTCGGTTTTCGGTTTTAATCATGAAAACCTCAACCGAACCGAACCAAACCGGTATATTAAAAACCTTACAAAACCAACCCCCCACCCCCAAAACGTGCGTGACCTAATCCCCCCACCCACAAATCCCCAATTGCCCCAAATGTAAACCTTGCTCTCGCACTCTCAGTCTCGCACTCTCGCACTCTCAGTCTCGAGCTCAAAGCCCTTCCTCCCACCACCTGGTAGCGCCGCCGAAGCCTTCTTCACAGCGCCGCCGAAGCCTTCTTCACAGCGCCGCCGAACCTTTCCTCCTCGCGGACACCACGACCAAGCCCCAGCCAGCACCACCCTCGTGGAGTCAGGGTCGTCGACACACACCGGCGCCACCCCAGCACCGTTTCTGGCCACACGCAGCACCGAGCCACCCAGCACAGCACCAACGTTTCTGGTTCAGTTCATTGTTTTATTTGTTTTTCATTGTTTAGGGAAATTTATTGTTTTAGTGCTTTACTTGTTATTGATTCATTGATTTCATTTTTATTGATTCATTGTTCTGATTGCTGGTTTTCTTTGAATATGAATATTTCCCCTGATTTTTATGATCTAGGTTTTATGAATCTTATGATCAATTGATTACAATAATTGTTCAATTTTCTTAACTACCCCATGGGGTTCAGCTTTTCAATTGTTGAGAATTCTGGAAATTTTGATGCTTGATTCTCTTGTACAGGTGGCGCTTTCCCAGCTTCGATTTGGGATCTCTTTTTTAAGCTTATAGTTTCTCTGTGTTTTTATGATCTTATTTGGTGCATAAAATTAATATAGTAGCTGAATTGATTTGATGCCGATCCCATCTGGTTCCCAATTTTTCCCCCAATACCATTGACATCCAAAATATGAACTATTAATGCTTTTACAGTTGTTCACAGCTTCTAATGACTAATCAACTTTTCATACTGTAATTATAGTAGACACTTCATTAAGATTGTATAATATGGGACTTTTTGTTAAAACGAAAAAAAATTGTAAAACTTTGAGATTGTAATGGGCACTTCAGTATTATTGTTTGTATATTGTTGTTCAATTTTCGTTTCAGTATATATTTGTTGCTGGTTTTTGTTCATTGTTTAATTTATTTGTTGTTGATTTATTGAAATTGCTCCTGATTGTTGTTCATGGTTTAATTTACTCGTTCTTGATTTCCTGAAATTGCTTCTGATTGTTATGTTGTTCACTGTTCATGGTTCAATATTCAAGCTCAGAGGATGTCCTTAACAATTAACATAGAAAGCTTTTCCTTGTTTTGGGTGGTTGCCTGCATTTTATGAATTATCCAATTATCTAATATCTAGTTTTGTTGTTTTGCTTTTTTATTGTTGTTTGTTGATTCATTGTTGCTGACTTGCTATTATTGTTGATTCATTGTTCAATAAATTTTATGTATTTATATCTGTTGCGCTCTTCTCAATACTATTTCGGTTTTTTCTTCTTCCTTCCTTGAATATGTTTCACTTTTATTTCTATTCTGCTGTCTGATTTTGTTGAGCCTCTACTTTTACTTGGACTTTCCAACACCATTTCTTGTAGCTTTCCATTCGATTCAAATTCGTGGCTTTGTTGTTATAAATTTGTTCTTGATTATTGATTGTTGTTTTTGGTTCACTGCCATTATTAAATCTCTGGCTGATTGGCTTTGTGGTTGGGTTTTTCGGGTTGATTGCAGTGGTTTATGTAGGGGTTCTTTGTTTTAGACTTGTGAAGGCTAAAAGAATTCAGGACATGGAAAGACAGGCCAATGAAGATCTGGTTCTTGAAAGTAGATGGGTTGGCAACAGTAAAATGCTTTCTGCAGTTGTCACAAGAACTCAGCCAGTTCTTGAGAGTGGTGTTCAGTAGTTTTTGTTTTTGTTAGTATTGGTTCAATTACTTTACTGCTTTTCTCTTTGATAAACAGGGATCTTCTATTATTATAAGCAATGAAGAAAGCATTTGTATCTTCATCATAACATGAAATTCCGGTTTTCTTTTTATACTAAGATCACACTACCTTGTTATATTCTTGCTCTGAAATTGAGGTTAGGGTTTGTGAAATGGGGGACAATTTAGGGTTTGGTCTCTTTTAAATGTAAATTATTTTTTTTATTTTTTTTGTTTATTTAAATCTTTTTTAATAATTAAAAAACCGAACAAATCGAACCGAACCAAACCGATTTTAATTGGTTTGGTTTGGTTCGGATGATCTCGACAAAAAAACCGAACCAAACCGAACCGCAGTCTTAATAAACGATCGGATCGGATGACTTTTTCCTAATTAACCGAACCAAACCGCACCGCGAACACCCCTAGTGTTGCTACAAGGGGGTGGGGGGACACTTGCATACGTGACACCTGGCTGGGGGCACAAATCGGACCGTCCGATTTGTGTTCCCTCCCAGCCCCGAAAACGGACTGTTTGATTATCGTACTCAAATCGGTCCGTCCGATTTCTTCAGCCCAGCCGTCACATCTTCGTGAAGCACCATGGACGCCCATAACTTGGTTATACACCAGCTCCTCCCCAATATATAAAATAAAAAAGTGGGTTCATTTGGCCTTTTATCCATTTTTTAAAACTAAGTTTGTCTTTTAATATTTTTTATATTTATCATCAGAGTCTTCAAAACACATCCTACAAAGGAGAACGGCTCCCCCGGAGGGATTTGGGATATTATCTTTGAGGACTATAACTTAAATAAAAAAAAAAAAACATATGCTATATTAAAAATTTAAAATGATTAGATATATATTTTTTTAACAAATATAGTATGTGATCCTTCTATTTATTTTATTAACGTATCTATTATAAAAAAAAGAAAAATTAGATAATATAAAGAGAAAAATACTTTTACAAACTTTGATGGCGGAGAAAAAAAAATAGTAATATCATATTACGGGTGGTTTACGTAACAGAGGTTCGCTTATAAATTGAAAATCTTTTTATTTTGTTTTCAATCAAGTCATCCAGATAGAATAACATAATATTTTTTGAATAGTTTTCTCCTATATATATAGAGAGAAGTGTATTCTCTTTTTGTCATGAGAAAGCGTTATTGTAGTCTCCTTGTGACAGAGAGAAGTTGTAATTCTCAAAGAAAGTTATTCAATTGTTTTCATATTTTATCAAATTTCTAATTTTTCATCTCTATATTTTGCTGTGTCATTTGTCTAGTACCTAACAGTGGTATCAGAGCCAAAGGTTACTGATTAATATATTTTTTTCTTTGCTGCGAGTTACTGTCTAAAAACAAATGGCAGCAAAGTATGAAATTCTAAAATTCAGTAGGAGTAAAGACAATTGTGTGACAACAATTGAAGGTAGACCCACTAGAATAATTACAGATAAAAAATAGAAGGAGATGGACAACAATGCTGTTGCAAACTTACACTTGGCACTAGTTGACTCAGTTTTATCAAGTGTAGCAGAGAAAAAGACAACAAAAAAATTTTGGGATGCTCTAACCAAATTATATGAAGTCAAGTCACTTCACAACAAGATATTCTTGAAGAGAAGACTTTATACTCTTCGAATGAGTGAGTCCACATCGGCAACGGATCACATCAGCAATCTAATACGCTTTCCCAACTCTCATTGTTGGAATATACCATAGCAAAAAACGAACGTGCAGAACTCTTACTTCAAAGTCTACCAGATACATATGATCAGCTTATCATTAACTTAACTAATAATGTTTTGACTGATTATCTTTCTTTTGATGACATGGCTGCTGCGGTTCTTGAAGAAGAATCTAGGCGTAAGAATAAGGAAGATAGATTAAAGAACTCAAAACAAGCAGAGGCTTTGTTGATGACAAGAGGGAGATCAATGGAGCGTGGTTCCATTGAAAGTCAAAGTAGACCAAAGTCACAAAGTAAGAAGCAGGTTAAATGCTACACTTGTGGTAAGAGAGGGAATTCAAGAAAGATTGTTAAAATAAGAAGAGTATAGAGAAGGTTCCAGAAGGATCAAGTTCTCAAGGATGTGTTGCGAGCACCTCTGATGATGGAGAAATCCTATATGGCAAAGCAACAATTGGTTCTAAAGGTAGCAAACAGCTCACTAATGTTTGGATTGTTGATTAAGGAGCAACATGGCACATGACTCCTCATCGTGATTGGTTTTGTACATATGAACCTATCTTGGAAGGATCGGTGTATAGGAAACGATCATGCCTTAGAAATTATTAGAATGGGTACTGTCAAAATAAAAATTTTTGATGGTTTTATTCGTTCACTTCAAGGGGTAAGACACGTGAAAGGCTTGAAGAAGAATTTGTTGTCGATTGGGCAATTGGATGAACTTGGTTGCAAGACCCATATTGAATGTGGGATCTTGAAAGTTGTTAAAGGAGCTCTTGTGGTAATAAAAGCAGAAAAGATTGCAGCAAATCTATACATGCTTATGGGAGATACTTTACAAGAGGCAGAGACATTAGTTGCTTCAGCAAGCCGAGAAGAAATGACGATGATATGGCATTACAAACTGGGCCACATGTCAGAACGAGGCTTGAAGATTCTTGTAGAACGTAATCTCATTCCTGGGCTCAAATCGATAAACTTACCGTTTTGTAAGCACTGCGTTACAAGCAAGCAACATAGATTGAAGTTTGATAAATCAACTGCTTGGAGCAAACACATATTGGAGTTAATTCATTCTGATGTGTGAGAATCACCAGAGATTTTCCTAGGAGGAGCCAAATATCTTGTATCGTTTATTGATGATTACTCTAGGAGGCTATGGGTGTACCCAATCAAGAAGAAGTCAGACGTGTTTGCGATGTTTAAAGAGTTCAAAGCAAAGTTAGAACTTGAATCCGAAAAGAAGATCAAGTGTTTAAGGACAGATAATGGACGAGAATATGTCGATGGTGATTTTTTAACATTTTGCAAGCAAGTAGGTATTCAATGGCAATTCACAGTTGCATATACGCCTCAGCAAAATGGTGTAGCAGAGCGAATGAATATAACTCTCCTAGAAAGAGCATGAGCTATGTTGCAAACTGCAGGTTTAGCCAAGTCTTTTTGGGCAGAAGCTATTAAAACCGCCTGTTATGTGATAAATCGGTCACCATCAACTGCAATTGGGTTGAAGACACCAATGAAGATGTGGCAAGGTAAACCACCTAATTATTCTTCTTTACATATATTTGGTTGTCTTGTGTACGTGATGTACAATTCTCAGGAAAGAACAAAGTTGGACCCAAAGTCTAGAAAATGTATATTCTTGGGTTATGCTAACGGAGTTAAGGGGTATCGGCTGTGGGATCTCACTGCTCGCAAAGTAGTTGTTAGTAGAGATGTGATATTTGTAGAAGATGAATTGCAAAAAGAATAAGAAAATGACAGCACTGTTAAAGAGATAACCACTGTTCAAATAGATAAAAAATGCAAAAATGTGATCTTTCTAAAGCAGAACCACAACACGAAGAACAAGAAGCAGAAGCTAATGACATAGAAGTTCGTCGATCCACTCGACAAAGAAGAACACCATCATGACACTCAAATTATATTTTGACAAACCATGATGCATATTGTCTTTTGACAAAAGATGGAGTATGGAGGCTATGCGCAATCTAAACGCTTCTATGTGGATGACAACAATGCAAGAAAAAATTGAGGCATTACATAGGAACCATATCTGAAAATTTGTTGAACTTCCAGCAGGTCGGAAAACCATTGGTAACAAATGGGTTTACAAGATCAAACGAGATAGTAATGATTAGGTGGAACGATATCGTGCAAGATTGGTTGTCAAGGGATATGCTCAGAAAGAAGGTGTTGACTTCAATAAAATATTTTTTCCAGTGGTGAGACTATAGTAGTTTTGGCTATGTTTGCTGTAATTAATTTACATCTAGAGCAATTAGATGTAAAGACTGCTTTTTTTCATGGAGAATTTGAAGAAGAGATATATATGCACCAACCAGAAGGTTTTGAAGAACAAGGTAAAGAAAACTTGGTTTATAGGTTAACTAAATCTCTGTACGGTCTAAAGCAGGCGCCAAAGTATTGGTACAAGAGTTTTGATTCTTTCATTATTAGCCTTGGATACAACAGACTTAGTTCAGATCATTGTACCTATTACAAGAGGTCTGGTGATAATGACTTCATTATTCTACTGTTGAATGTGGATGATATGTTGATGGTGGGTCTCAACAAAGATCAAATCCAAGAATTAAAGGCACAGTTGGCTAGGGAGTTTGATATGAAAGACTTGTGACCAGCAAACAAGATTTTAGGGATGCAAATCCACCAAGACAAAAGGGATAGGAAGATTTGGCTATCACAAAAGAATTATTTGAAGAAGATCTTGCAACGCTTCAATATGCAAGAATGTAAGCCAATTTCAACCCCACTACTTCTTATGAATTTCAAATTATCCTCAAGTATGTGTCATAGTAGTGAAGCAGAGATGATGGAAATGTCTTGAGTACCGTATGCATCCGCAGTGGGAAGCCTTATGTATGCCATGATCTGTACAAGACCAGATATTGCTCAAGCAGTTGCGGTGGTAAGTCGATTTATGGCAGATCCGGATAAAGAGCATTGGAATATTGTTAAGAGGATCTTGAGATACATCAAAGGAACCTCGAATGTTGCATTATGTTTTGGAGGATCGAGATTCATTGTCAATAATGGATATGTCGATTCAGACTTTGCAGGCAATCTTGATAAACGAAAATCTACTACAGGATATGTGTTCATGCTTGCAAGAGGAGCTGTGAGCTGGCTATATAAATTACATGCTGTTGTAGCTTTATCTACTACAGAAGCTGAATATATGGCAGCTACACAAGTATGCAAGGAAGCTATTGGATCCAAATGTTGATGGAGGAATTCAAGCACAAACAACAAATTGAAGATTCTTGTGTATTATGACCGTTAGAGTGCCTTGCACATTGCAAGGAATCCTGCCTTTCATTCAAGAACAAAACACATTGGAGTACAGTATCACTTTGTTCGGAAAGTAGTAGAGGAAGGAAATGTTGATATGTAGAAGATTGACACTAAAGATAACCTAACAGATGCCATGACAAAATCAATCAACACTAAAAAAATTGAATGGTGTAGATCTTCAATATGGCCTATCAAATACATGAGCAACACAAATTTTTGAAAATTTACCAAACCTAGCTTTAAGTGGGAGATTGTAAATTTAGTAAAACTAATTATAGAAAAGGAAAAAATAAAAGAAAAATTAAATAATAAAAGGAGAAAAATATTTCTAAGTAATAGCCATCAAACTTTGATGGTGGAGAGAAAGAAAGAATAGTAACCTCATGTTACAGGTGGTTTACGTAACAGATGTTCGCTTATAAATTGAAAATCTTGTGGTTTACGTAATAGAGGTTCGCTTATAAATTGAAAATCTTTTCATTTTGTTTTCAATCAAGTCATCCAGATAAAAAAACATAATATTTTTTTGAGTAGTTTTCTCCTGTATATGTAGAGAGAAGTGTGTTCTCTTTTTGTTAAGAGAGAGTGTTATTGTAGTCTCTTTATGATAGAAAGAAGTTGTGATTTTCAAAAAAAATTATTCAATATTTTCATATTTTATACAAATTTCTAATTTTTTATCTCTATATTTTACTGTATCATTTGCTACCTAGCAACATATACACAAAAAATCAATCATTGCATAAATTACTTGTATAAAATATAAAATAATTTTGTCAAAAATATGTTCAAATATATTTTAATGGTTGTTAATTCTAATATCTACGGTATTATTGATGGTTAATAATTACGAAAAGGAAAAGTATTTAATGTACTTTTAACGAACACTTAATTGTAAAAAAGAAAACTTTATTGACACTACTTTTATTAATGTTTAGCTATCATTGATGGTAAAGAATAAATGTCAATAAATATTTTTTTTAAAATAGCCGTAAAAGATATGCTTTAAACCTTTTCTAATAATACTAATTCTTTTTGCGACCATAAAAAATATATCCTATCAAAATAACTATTTTTAGC
The DNA here is from genome assembly GCF_014773155.1 of Arachis stenosperma. NCBI lineage: Eukaryota > Viridiplantae > Streptophyta > Magnoliopsida > Fabales > Fabaceae > Arachis > Arachis stenosperma. The sequence continues at coordinate 141,611,701 of NC_080382.1, read as the reverse complement.
GGTTGTAAAATCGCTTATTTTTCTTATAATGAATTAAAAATTGGACAATTTAGGATAATTAAATTCTTAACTAAGATACACAATCATAAAGATGAGAAAATAAAATAACAAATAAACATATGTAATGCTTAGCTAGTTATGTATGAGATGCAATTTGTAAACAAATAAATGAATATAAAATAAGTTAATTTTGATAAACAATAACTATAATATAAAATGAAATGAAGTATTTTATCAAGGCTACTAAATTAGCTATGATGTATTTATATATAAATATATTTGTTGTTTAATTCATTGTTAATGTATATTTTATATTTTAATATATATTTGTTACAAAAATACTCTAGTAAAATGGTTATTATTTGTATACTATTAGCCGTGTTAAGTTCTTTATTCTGGTGATTGTTGAGATTAAATTAGTGAATATAATGATAAATTAATAACTTGATAAGTGATTATTAAACATATATGTATATATGTTTAACAATTTAGTACATAATCTTTAACAATAAAAAACAAATATGTAATTAAACTTATTTTGTTACACTTAAGGTGTATTTTTATCCTGTAGACCTTGTTATTGATTTCTCAGAAAAGATTAATTATAAAATTCTACTTGAACATTTCTTAGTTATCATTATCCTCAGATAATTGCGATGAAATTAAACTTTTTCAAAAAGAGAAAAGTTTATGAAATTCAGTTTTTACGTTAATAGAAAAAAAATAAACAATAATGCCATCAAAACTTTATAAAACCCTAATAATATAATTAAAAAGCAAAGAGAATATGTTTTATATATGATTTTTTATTTTTTGTTGTCATTTTATATATATCGAATCATATCTAGACAAAAAATTTATTAAATTTTATAATGATAGATAAATGCAAAAAAAAAGGAAGTGAATGTATGTATATTTTTTATAATATAAAGATTTTATTTTTTTGGGGTCCCTAAGGTATAGGTCGAAAAATTTTTCATCCCAACCTTTTTTTCATACAAAATGGTCCCTAAAGTTTAACTTGGTTTTAAATTTTTGGCAGCAGAAGCAGAAGCAGAGGTGAATCGTGGACAACTTCTTCTTCTTCCCTTTCTCCTTCCCAAGAGCAAAAACACTCTCTTTCTCTTATTTTTTTATTTTATAATTTTTTTGTTATGGGTAATTTAGTCCAAAATTTTAAGATTTAAATAAAAAGGACGATTTTAAAATTTGATTTTTAACCTTAAAAACGATTTTATATACTAAAAAAATCGGCCTATATCTTAAAAACCAAAATCGTACTTAACACTTTTTTTATACATGTGCAATTGTTTGCTAGGTAAATGAATGATGTCACTTAACCTTTATGTTTAGAGCTATAGGTTGTTAGTATAGTGTAAGTCAGGAGCTGTTACATATAGTACATGTTAGTAGCTTAGTTAAATTTATCAAGTGAAAAGCTCACCAAATTCATTACTGTTGGTTAGTTAGAGAGGCTTTGTTCTACTATAGCTGAGGTGCATTGTAGAGAGTGTATATATATGTATGTAGAGTCTTCTAATAACTAAGATTCCCCATTTTATCTTATCAAGTTTCACAATTGCATCTTTTTCTCTGAAGTTCTCTCTCGAAGGTGCTGCTGCCCACACCATCAACACCTTTTAACATGGTGCGGTGAGTGTAAAGTGTGGCAAGTACTGAGATTCAGATTGAGGAAGATGCAGCTTGATCTGAAATCTTATCAATTTTGCAAGAACTCAGTTACGGTAATGGTGATCCAAATTCTCACTTTCTACCCTCGCCTTGCGATCTCGATCTGGATTTCAATTTCAGTCTCGAATTTAACATCGAATGACGCTAGGGTTCGCGATTTCTTCTCAAATTGTTGATTCACACTCTCTGTGGAGGTTAGGGTTGGCGATTTGGTCCGACCTCTTTCTTCCAATTCTCCGTTCAACATCTCCCCTATTTTCTCCCAATCCTTCTCCAAATTCTCAAGTATGACCTCTTTCTTCTTCTTCTGATTTCTTCTCTTCCTACAAACTCAAATGACAGAGCTTGATGAGAGTGTGCTCCCTCTCACTTCCTTCAATTGTGAGGCAGTAACTCCGATTAACGAGATTGTAGGAAGAAGGTTGTTCACTCGTGATTACCCGATGGAAGGTGTCAACGCAGAGGCGTTCATGAACTTTTTGAACCAGATCACAGCATTTCAAGCGAATCTTAACAAGAAGAACGCCAAACCGAATCAAGATTCAACAAGCATTTACTACCTTCATCCATCTAAAAGTAGTGGTACACCTCTTTCCACTGTTACATTTGATAGTAAAAATTATGGTGACTGGAGTAGAGCTATACCTTGGGGGCTGAAGGGAAAGAACAAAATAAGGTTTGTTGATGGTAGCCTGCCTAGGCCTGATAAGGATGATGAAAATTTTGAAGCATGGGATAGATGTAATACATATGTTGTGGCATGGATTAATCACTCTCTTAGTCCTGATATATCATGAAGTGTCGTCTGGAACACTGTGGCAAGCAGTTTGTGGACTAAATTGAAGCGCAGATACTGTCAAGAGGATAGATTTAGAGTGGCAGAATTACAGGAGGAGCTTTTTGCAATTAGGCAAGGAGACCTTGATGTTACATCTTATTTCACTAAGTTGAAGACTATTTAGGAAGACCTTGAAAGTTTTAGATCTATTCCTGACTGTGATTGTTAGAAAAGTGTAGCTATGGCCTAGGTATAATGTGACAATATAGAATTGAGGATCACGTAACTCGGTTTTTGAGAGGCCTAAATGAGCAGTTTTCGAATGTTAGGTCTCAGATTATGTTGTTGGATCCACTCCCTGATATGAATACTGTACTCTCCATGTTGACACAGCAGGAACGCCAATTCCTGAATAAGGACATTAATCCAGAAGTCAAAATTGCCTATGCCGCTACTCCCTCAACACAGCAAACCCAGGAAATGGCAGGGGAAAAGGAGGGGTAGAGGCGGAAGGAGTCAGGGAGGGAGAGGATAGGTGCAATGCTCGCACTATGGAAAGTTGGGTCACAGTATTGACGTGTGTTACAAGAAACACGGCTACCCACCGAACTTCAAGGGACACAATACTGCAGTAGGAGCTGAAAATTTTGCAGCCTCCCTAGTCACTAAGGGTGATTCAGAGAAGCTCAATGAAAAGAACCTTTCATCACGTTCTGCTCATTTGGAAACGATTGCCAGATTGGGGGTGACACGTTGGAGTTCACTCTTGAACAAAAGCCTAGGAGAGCACTCCCAAAACATGAACCTGATGGCATCAAAGGTTTTACCCGATATACCTCATCAAGGTAATTTGTTGCATCCGGCAGTTCCTCCTCTAGGAATGGTGGGAACAATTTTGCATTTTAAAACCAGCATTAATGTATTAGATGTTTCTCTAAATAAATTCTTGTCTTGGGTAATTGATACAGGTACTACTGACCATGTATCTTATTGCTTAAGTGATTTTATACATATAAACAAGTAGCTCCCATAATAGTTAAGCTACCCAATAGGGCCTGGACCACAAGCACTATTATGGGAACTATTATTTTTTCCAATGAACTTCTACTGCATAATGCTTTATACATTCCATCCTTCAACTTCAAACTAATTTCGGTTTCAAAACTCACTTCCAGATTGCATTGTCAAATGATTTTTGCTGACACAAAATGTGAGATACAGGATCTGAGCTCGATGAGGACGATTAGAGTAGCTAAGGAGAATGGTGGTCTTTACATATTAAATAATGAGGTTTCGAAACTCCCATGTCCTAGTGCACAAGTCTGTTTAATTGTCAATAATAATCATAATAATCATATTTTGGATCCTTGTATATGGCATTACATGTTAGGACACTTACCCGATGATAGGCTAAAACAGATGAAGCGAGATTTCTCCTTCATCTCATTAGATAATAAAGCAACTCTGTGCGAAGCTTGCCATTTTGCCAAGCAGAAACGACTCCCTTTTTCTATAAGTAGTTTTCAACCAACTGTACTGTTTGAACTTGTACACATAGATATTTGGGGACCTCTTGGTGTACCTTCAAGCAGTGGTCATAGATATTTTCTCACCATTGTAGAAAATAAATCTCGGTATATATAGGTGTATTTGATGAAGTTGAAATCTGAAGCATGTATTTTACTTCAGCATTTTGTAACTTTCATTCAAACTCAGTTTAATAAATCAATAAAAGTCATACGGTCTGATAATGGTCCAGAATTTCGTATGGAATATTTTTTTGCTAAAACTGGAATTTTGCATCAAACTTTTTGCGTTGAGATACCTCAATAGAATGGAATAGTGAAAAGGAAGCATCAATATATCCTTAACATTAGTAGAGCTCTTCTATTTCAATCTCAAGTTTCCCACTGTTTTTGAAATTTTGCTCTCAAGCATGCTGTTTTCTTGTAGAACAGAATTTCTTCAACCTTTCTTAAGAATAAATTTCCATTCCAAATTTTACATAGTTCTCTCCCTAATCTAATGCACTTATGGGTGTTTGGTTGTCTTGCTTATGCCGGGACCCTCAATGCTCATCGGTCTAAATTGGAACCCCGAGCACGGAACTGTGCATTCCTTGGATTTAGAAAGGAAACAAAAGGATATGTGATTTGAAATCCAAAAAAGTTTTTGTCTCAAGAAATGTTGAATTTTATGAAAATTACTTTTCTTTTGCACAAAACGAGCACAAACAAACACATATACCCGAATCTAAAATTACCATGCCACTTACACCAATACCTGAAATGCTAGAACCAGAACATGACCCCTTTTCATATTTCCAAACTGGAAATTGGCCAAGAGTTATTGAAGATAACTCGATAAGGCCTCATGAGGACACTTGTGAGCCAAACATAGAAAACATCCATCCAAGAGACATTGAACATAGTACACTTAGAAGATCTACAAGGGAGAAACGACCACCCATTCATTTAAAAGATTTTGTTTGTGTAAGCACCACCATTAACAATGTTGGGTCCAATCGGTCCATCAATTACAACAAAATTAGGTATCTAATTTCAAATTTTGTGTCATGATTCACTTTTTACATTGCGTAAGGCATATTCACTTGCACTGACCAATGATGTTGAGCCAAAATATTATGAAGAGGCAATCTCATAATCTTGTTGGCAAGAAGCCATCAATGATGAGCTCAAGGCTCTAGAATTGAACAAGACATGGAAGCTCACAACTCTACCACATGGAAAGAAGGTGATTGAAAGCAAGTGGGTTTTCAAGATAAAGCACAATCCGGATGGTTCAATAGAGAGGTATAAGGCCCGATTAGTGGTGAAAGGATACACACAAGTGGCTGGTATCGATTATTTAGACACTTACAGCCCAGTGGTTAAGTTGAAAACATTGAGGATTGTGATGGCTCTAACTACTATGAAGGGTTGGATGCTTAAACAAGTCGATGTGAATACTACTTTCTTGCATGGAAAACTCAAGGAGGAGGTATACATGAAGCCACCACAAGACTTAGATGTTGAAGAAGGAAAAGTTTGTAAGCTAGCTAGAAAGGTCGTTATATGGGCTTAAACAAGTAAGTAGGGAATGGAATCACGTGCTACACTCAGTATTGGTAGAAGTTGGGTACACCAAATCTGCATCCGACCAGTGTTTGTTTACAAAGGGGACAAAATTTGGTTTTACAGCATTGCTGGTATATGTGGACGATTTGGTGATAGCGGGCAATGATGAGATGGAAATCAACCAAATTAAAGGAATCTTGGATGAGAAGTTCAAAATCAAAGATATAGGAGATCTCAAATTCTTCCTAGGAATGGAGGTTGCAAGGTCGAAGAAGGGAATTGCTCTCTATCAAAGGAAGTATGTCATGCATCTTTTAAAGGAGACAAGGTTCGAAGAGTGCAAGCTTGTGACTACACCTTTAGACTATACAGTGAAGCTATCCAGAGAAAAGGGAGAGCCATTAAAGGATTACTCGGACTACAGAAAGCTAGTTGGTAGGCTGTTGTACTTAGCCAACACCAGACCAGATATCAGCCATGCAGTGGGGAAACTCAATCAATTTTTGGATTGTCCGACCACCCAACATATGTAGGCAGCACATCATGTGCTTAGGTACCTGAAAGGAGCACCGGCAGCAGGGTTGTTCTTCACTTCAGAGGTAGATTACAATCTGACTAGGTTTTCAGATTCAGACTAGGCAGCATGTCCAGACACAAGAAAGTCAATTTCGGCTTATTGCTTCTATCTAGGAAACTCATTCATATCGTGGAAGAGCAAAAAATAATTAACAGTGGCATCTTCATCCTCTGAGGCTGAGTATCGAGCTTTGGCAAGTGCCACTCGAGAATCACAGTGGATTAGTTACATATTAAGAGACTTGCAGGTTCTCCTTTTCAAGGCTATTAACATCTTTTGTGATAGTCAATCGGCTATATACATTGCATCCAATCCTGTTTTTCATGAGAGAACAAAATACATAGAAATAGATTGTCATGTGGTAAGAAATAAACTTCAAGAAGGACTGATTCACTTACTGCCAATTTCGACTCATGAGCAAGTGGCTGATCTGCTCACTAAGGCACTTGCACCCACAGTGTTTAGTGGGCTACAGGACAAACCTAGAATGCTGAACATATGTGCTCCTAACTTAAGGGAGGGTATCACTTGACCTTTATGTTTAGAGCTATAGGTTGTTAGTATAGTATAAGTTAGGAGCTGTTATATATAGTACATGTTAGTAGCTTAGTTAAATTTATCAGGTGAAAAATTCACCAAGTTCATTACTATTGGTTAATTAGAAAAGCTTTGTTTTATTACAGCTGAGGTGCATTGTAGAGAGTGTATATATATGTGTGTAGACTCTTCTAATAAGTAATAACTGAGATTTACCATTTTATCCTATCAATTTTCACAATTGCATCTTTTTCTCTGAAGTTCTCTCTTGAAGGTGCTGCCCACACCATCAACACCTTTTAACAAATGATTTTCATAATATGAGCATATCCAGGTTTACTCAATTAAAAATTTTGTACTTTTCATATATCAACTTACTTTTTCTCACACACATACATACATACATACATATATATAAATTAGAGGACTATTAGAATTTATTATTTTTGTCATAAATTAATTATTAATATTTAAAAAATATAAAATAAAATATATTATTAAATTACTACTAGACTAAAAAAATTAAGTTGATGACGAAAAAATAAATGATTTCTAACATTTTTCATATATATATATATATAGAGAGAGAGAGAGATATATATATATATATATAGAGAGAGAGAGAGAGAGAGAGAGAGAGAGAGAGAGAGAGAGAATTTTGTTGGATAGTAACTAAGCTATCTACACAAACCCATACAAATATCTATGCATTTATTATAGATTTAACTTAATATGAACAAAAAAAGTATACGTATATAGTTTACAATATAGTAGTTTATCATAAGTACAAATCATTATAATATAGTACTAGTACAACTAGTCAAATACATATCACTAGAATAGAAATCATAAGTAGGTATCTTATCAGATATTGTTGGTATTTTTTAAGGGAGAGGGCCGGATCAAAGTGCTATTAATCAGACTAAAAAAAATGGCACTAAAAAAACTTGGCCACGTTCCACAATAATACCAATGACATGTGGTATGGTACTATATATTATAGTATATATATATATGATGTAAAAAAAAAAACAAAGATACTTGTACTGATAATTAAGAAACTTGGCATAGTGTATGAGGGATTTAGGGCCTGCAAGGTGAATCAAAAATTCCAACTCCAAAGGAATGAATGGTTAGAAAGAGCATCATCATCAGCATCACCATTATTGTTATCCTCAAAAGTTGTTGGTGGTGTAGTAGTATACAAAAACTCACCTGAGTGCACCTTATCTATCCCTCCATAGTAGAGGCCAAAATCATAGCCAATAGTGTTATCAAAATTGGAATCATTTTGATCATCCAACACGTTCAAAAATGTCCAATCCATGTCCCCATGGTCCACTTGCACGTTATTATTATCATTGTTGTTGTTATTATCATTATTATTATTACTCCCATCATAATCACACACAGAGCTTGCACTATTAGCGCCATTTTGTGATGACGGTTCCTCTTCTTCCTCAGCATCAAAATTATTGGCGAATTTGGACGCAACTTGTTGAATTTCATGGTGGGAGAGAGAATGGTAGTGACTTACATTGTTGATCTCCAAATGAAGAGGCGTGTCGGGGAAGTTGAAACTGGCGTGGCGGCCGCGAAGGCAGTAGAGGGCGGCGTCGAAGGCTCTAGCCGCCTTTTGTTGGGTGTCATAAGAACCCAACCATATCCGTTCTCGGCTGTTGGGAAGCCTAATCTCCGATACCCATTTGCCCCATTTCCTCTTCCTCACACCTTTGTACATCTTGCAACTACTTGAACTAGAATCTACGACTCTGTTCAAAGTAGAGTTTTGCAAGGTTGAATCAATGTTAGGTGTAGTAGTCATGGTAGTAGACATGTATGTGTATGTATGGGTGTGGGGTTTGACGGCGGAAGGGTGGGGAGTGTGGTTATATAGTAGCCATGGATGAACCAGATTTTGAAAATCAAAACGTGTTGATTTTAAAGACTAAAGTGCGTAGAAAGAGTGGGCACGTGGCTAATCATAGGAAGTTGATATCGCTGCAGTGACGTAGGGTAACGCGGTAGGACCAACCACAGTGAAAGAAAAATTCACGTGCGCAAATTCTGGGTTCAACTTGACAGGGACTTCCAAATAGAATATAACCATACACTACATCATAATTATATGGAAAAGATCGAGGAGCCAATGAAATATTTATACAATGTGTATAATAGAGATTTATAAAGTATTAGAGATATAATTATTAGTGTTATGCTTATTTATCAGCTGAAACTTTTGGGATGAGTGATATCATAACATAATATTAAAACATTAGATCTAAAATTATTGTTCCTAGTACTCAAATAATTATTTTAGATAAAGAAGAATCATTGTATTATATAATCACCTACAACCAATCATATAACTAATTTTTAAATTTGTTATTCAGAAACAGAAATAATACGGGTATTATAATTTTAGTCTAGCTACACATCTAAAAAGTATTTTTGGTAATCAAATTTAATTAAATTAATTTAAACCCAACAAAAATCATTTTCGTCACATCAGCATGTATATATGCACATATTTTTTTTTTGTCTTTTCCTTCTCCTTTTCCATTTCATCCTCTTCCTTCTCATTCTTATTTTTTTTCTTTTTGTTTTTTTTTTAAATTTGTGTATGTAGGTTCTCCTCCTCCTCTTCTTTTTTTTTCTCTTTCGTTATCATCATCACCAACAACACTAATATTTTGCTAACATTTTTATTGATTCTGATTTTCTCTGGTACCATCAGTAAATAATTTCGGTTTATTTGTGAATTAATTAATGTTCACTTGATACTGCTAATAAGTATTGACTAAATTTATTATTTTTTAAGTAATTTCAGTTTATTTCTTAGTTTAATTGATGTTCATTTGGATTTAAAAATAAATTGTATGTATGTTTTTTATTATTAACTTCTTTTGACTGCTTGTTCAAAATTAAATTAATTTTAGTTCATTTGTGTCTTAATTAAGGTTCACCTGATGTTGTTGATAAGTATTGACCAAATTTTTTATTCCTTAAGTAATTTTGATTCATTTTTTAGTTTATTTGATGTTCATTTAGATCTAGAAATAAATTCGATGTGTTTGTACTAATTGAGGTTCACTTGATATTGTTAATAAGTATTAACCAAATTTTTTAGCAAATATATATATATATATATATATATATATATATATATATATATATATATATATTATCACTTTATTCAATTGTATTAGATTTCACTCTATTCCATTTAATTAGTTTAGATTTGAACAAGCAGTAAAAAAACTCAATTATCAACAAAAAATAAAAAATACATCAAATTCATTTATGAATCTAAATAACCTCAATTAAACTAAGAAATGAACCTAAATTACTTAAGGAATAAAAAATTTAGTCAACACTTATTAGCAGCATCAAGTGAACCTCAATTAGCACACAAATAAACCGAAATTAGTTTAGATTTGAACAAACAATAAAAAAGACTCAATCATTAATAAAAACGCATCGAATTCATTTCTGGATCCGAATGAACCTCAATTAAACTAAGAAATAAACCAAAATTACTTAAGGAATAAAAAATTTGATCAATACTTATCAACAGCATCAAGTGAACCTCAATTAACACACAAATAAATCGAAATAAATTAAGAAATGAACCGAAATTATTTAATGATGACATCTGAGAACATCAGAACTAATAAATATGTTTACAAAATTTTGGTATTATTGGTGATAACGATAACGAAAAAGAAAAAGAAAAAGAAGAAAACGCAATATTAGAGGAGGAGGAGGAGGAGGAAACGTGTGATTTAAAAAGTTGTTATAACAACTTGGTTAGCCTTGGTTAAATATTTTGTTTAAATACAGAATTTTATTGTTAAAATTTATTTTTTTAAGGGATAAGTACGATTTTGGTCCCTAATGTTCAGGGTCAGAATCGAAATCATCCATCTTGTAATTTTCGATTTAAAATCATCCTTAACCTTTTTTTCGTATTAAAATCGTCATTTTAAATAAAATTTTTAATTTAATTCCTAAACTACCCCTATTTTAATAAATAAAATAAAATTTTAAAATAAAATAAATATAGAATAAAAAAAAGAAAGAAATGGATCAGAGAAGCGGGGTGGGTGGGGACTGGGGAGAGAAAGAAAGAAAGGGGGGAGGGGGCCGAGAAAGGGGGTGGGGGAGGGTGGAGGGGGGAGAGAAGGGGGACGCACCGCCGCCGCACCGCCACCTGCCGCCCGCCGCTTCTTCTTCTTCTTCTTCTTCTTCTTCTTCTTCTTCTTCTTCTTCTTCTTCTTCTTCTTCTTCTTCTTCTTCTTCTTCTTCTTCTTCTTCTTCTTCTTTTCTTCTTCTTCTTCTTCTTCTTCCCGCCGCCGCACTGCCGTTCACCACTTATTCTTCCCGCCGCTGCACCGCCGCCCGTTTTTTCTTCTTCTTACCGCTGACCCACCGCCGCACCGCCGCTCGCTAGTTCTTCTTCTTCTTCTGTGAATTTCTGGATTTCTTCTTCTTTTGTTGTGGAATATTATTGTTGCTGATTTGTTGATTTATTATTTTCTGTTTGTTAATTTGTTGATTTGTTGTGGAATATTATTGTTTCTGCTTGTTGATTTATTGGGGGTGGGAAAAGAGAATACGGGGAGGGGGAGGGAATGGGTGGAAGGGGGAGGGGAGGACGCGGGGTGGGGGTGGGGGGAAGGGAAAGGGGGGAGGGGGACGGCGGTGGCGTTGGTGGTGGTGGAGTGGCAGTGACTGTTGATGATGCTGATGGTGGTGATGATGATGATGCTGATAATGGTGGTGGAGTGGCAGTTGGTGGTGGTGGTGGTGGTGAAGAGGTAATTATGTTGGTAGTGGTGAGGGTATTTTTGTCCAAAAAAAATAAAAGGACGATTTTAATATGAAAAAAAACGTTAAAGACGATTCTAAATCGAAAATTAGAAGAGGGACGATTTCGATTCTAACCCTCAACGTTAGAGACCAAAATCGTACTTATCCCTTTTTTTAACCATCACTTATCTATTTATTTAATTCTTTTAATTTTAGTCTAATAATTCAACAACGTACTTTATTTCATACTTTTAAATATTAATGATTAACTGATGGTCAAAAATAATAAATTCTGATAACTTTTTAACATTTTTCATTCAAAAATTTATCTAGATATATAAAATTTTTAAACACACGTATATATACACATAAATCAATATAACATATGTATATAATTATATGAAAAATACTAATAAATTATCAAAATTTATTGTTTTAACTATCATTTAACTATTAATAATTTTTTTAGCCTAACTAGTTCCTCTAATTTATTAATTTAATAATATATTTTATCTCATATTTTTAAATATTAATAATTAATTAATAATTAAAAATAATAAATTTTAATAACCTTCTAATATTTTTTAATATTATTTGAAAGCTGCTGCATCACCTCCAAAAATCATATGGATATGATAGCATAAGATTTATCAATTAGATAAAATTTAAAATGCTAAATTTATACAAAAAGTTACATTATTTTTTTTTAAGTGAGGTAGTGACTTTCAACCTTGATTGCATATATATATATGGGGAATGTTAGGGGATAATGATTTTATTGAACAATGTGAATAACCACCAATCAAATAAAAACACATGATACCTCTAAATTAAATTTCTAAATTTTAATATTAAAATAACCATTCGTACACTAATAAAATGAACATCCGATATATCTAATGTTTACATTGTTTAATATTTTTATTATTTACCTATACTCTTTCTATATATATAATGAAATAGAACATATATTAGATTTATCAAATTCAGATCGGCATCAACAAATAATTCAATAATCATTCTTTTTTTATTTAAAATATTTATAAAATACTATGATAACTCCGTTGTTTTATTATTTCGTCTGTTCTTCAACAATTTTAAAATGTTTTTTAATCAAATAATTAGAATATATATATATATATATATATATATATATATATATATATATATATATATAATATTTTTGTATAACATAAATATTGTTTAAATCTCCGACTTTATAAACTCCCACTTAATAGGTAAGCATTTGCTACCAATGGAATATATATATATATATATATATATATATATATATATATATATATATATTAAATCGCAATTAAATTTTAAAGATTTTGATTACTTTAGATTAATTAATTTTTTAAAAAAATATTAATTTGGTCTTTTATAATAACAAATAGTAGACATATTATATTTTTCTATTAATTTATTACGTAAAATTTATCAGTAGTACTTATATGTATCTTTAACTATTGTGACGTGTTTATTTATAAAAAATTATTATATAAATAACAACTTTTAGAACAAAACTCTATCTATTTTAATGGAATTTGTGATAAATAAAAAATAGTTGATAAATATTATATAAAAATTCAAAGAATAATAAATATTTTATTGTCTAAAATTATATTATTTTTATATTTATATAACAATAACGGAATATATACTACTGTAGATAATAAAATATATCAATAAATTTTTTTTCGGATTATTTATTAATAAAAGAATATATATTTATTATTTATTATCGTAAAATATTTTTTTTAAAGAGTACTTAAATCAAAATTTTCGAACATCTTATCGTCACTTTATTTTTTGTATAATGTAATTTCCTTTTTCTCTACTGCTTCTAGTTAGTTTGTTAATAGGTGGGGTACCCTTTCAACATGGGAATCCCACTTCTCTGACCTTATGGGTTATATGATCTAATGTCAACAAGTATCTATTTTTGTAGGTTTATCTTTTTTTTTAAATATTTTAATATTTCCTATTGAGTATTTTTTTTTTTAACGAGAAAATTTTATTAATAAACGATAAATTTCTGCAAGTTAATCACTGTTTTAAGTAGATAGATTGGACAACTCCTAATTCTTTTAGATATTATAGGTAAGCTTTAAAAGTCCATTTACAAGTTAAAAGAAATGCTAAAGAATCTATCACTATCACTAGTCAATAAATTATTACATGTATAATTTACTTAAGCGGACGAGTAAGCTGATCACTCAACCAATCCAAATTAATTTTATGTGTCTAAAAATATTTCATGACATAGTATTACAATTTCTATACTTAAAATCTAAAATTCGATTGTTAGTTTGCTAACCTTAAAAAAAATTAGCATAGACAAATAAAAAAAGTTTATAAAAAATAATGTAAATCTAAAATAAATTCTTATATAAAATTTTTATAATTGATTTTTAGTAAATATAAGTAATATTTTTATTAATAAGGTTAAACATAACAGTTTTTTTATTTTTGTTTTTTCCCTAAAAAAATGACTCACTGATGACTTGATCCCAAAGGATTAAAAATGCTAGTAAATAAGTCTTTAAAAAAAGTCAATATGAATTCTATTTTCTTAGTTATTTAGTACTAGAAAACCATATTTTATAAACTAGTTTGTCAACTCATTAATATTTTAACAACTACATTCAAACTTTATATAAACCTCTTATCAGAATTTTAGTTCTTATTAGTAGATCAAATTGATAAATTTATTAAAGAAAGGTCAAATTTTATATAAACATCTCACCCTTTTTTTCTCTTTGTTATTATATATTATAACCACAGAATAAAAAAAATTCAAAATAAAAAACAACAGAATACAAAAATATAAAAAGACAGCTATACTGATTATGTTATATGCATTTAAATTATCACTGATAAAATAAACTGAGTGATATATATTCTTTTGATTTTAAAAGCATGTATCTTATAAAAAAAAGTCACGTGGTGTTAAAAAAAATAAAGACAAAATTAAATTATATATATATATATATATATATATATATATATATATATATATATAAACTAAAAATTAAAAAGTGGGCGCAAACCCGCGCTGGCAATTTGATTGTGAACCATGCAGTGTAAAAAATAAAATAAAAATAATTTATCTAAAATTTTTAAAATTTAATTATTTTATAATAAATTTTATTATTTATTCAACATGTATATATAATATTAAAAATTTGATTAAAAATAATAAAAATATTTATTTGTCCCCCTAAATTCATTAGGGAAAAAGTTGAACTTATTATTGATAAATAATTTAGCGGCAACTACTTAATTAATTTATTATACTTTATAATTTGTTACAAATGAAGCTGAGGGTAACTAATAAGTACAAAATAACACTATTCCAGGTTAGAAGGTCAACTGAACATCAATCAAATTAGTCAAAAAATGAATATTATATATGTTTTATAAAGGTCAATTATTGAACTATAATATTGATATTTTAAATATTATATATGTATTTGTTACATCTTTCAATGATATGAATTGAGTTTGAAGATGAAAAAGCTTATATTAGAAGAGACATAAAATCAAAATTTTGTTTAATTATCGAAGATTTTATAGAAGTCATGGTTCTTTTGCAGCTGATTTTATTATTACCAAATTCAAATATAAAATAATTGGTTATTGAAAGAAATAAGTATTTTTCTTATATATTACCACTTGTATGTGGTCATATATGTTGGCAAATTGATATGCAGCCCAGTAATGTTGTCAGAAAATTATTGACAGGTTTGGTTCCCAATTCCCGCTACTCAATAGTCCTTCAAACATGTGTAAGTGGAAAAGATAAATTTGAAAAATTAAAATAGAAAAAAGCTAATAAAGTAATTAACTATTTTTTTTTATATGGAAAAAATATTGGTGTTTTTGTTAAAAATGGGAGTATTTGGTGTAATTACATATGAGTGGATTTTTTAGGTGGAAAGTCAACATGTGGGAGGCGTGTTGCAATACGTGGGAGGCGTGTTGGACACGTAGCAGCATTCTGGCCAACACGTGAAGGGCGTGTTGGACACGTAACAGTATCTTAGCCAACACGTGGGGGGCGTGTTGCACCACGTGAAGGACGTGTTGGACAATATCCACAATACTATAAAATATTTCAAATATCAATATTTAACTAAAACACCATCTCTCTTTTCATATTAAAAATAATTTCTGTAATTTCTAATTATATATACATATATATTATTAAGTGATTTTGAATGTCACTTAATATGATGGTAATTGAAAGGGGTACAGTAGTGTACTTGTCTTTGGAGAGTACTGACGGCGATGAGTTCCACATGGTTTTAGTCACTATCTATTAAAAAACGGCGGCACTACTCCTCACTTAGAAGTTTGAAACAAAACTTGGACCGGATCAAACTACTATTAATTTTTGTTCTTAATGTCTCTCTCAAGTCTCAAGGGAGATTGATTCTCTCTATTTTTTAATAATTAAAAAAATAAAATATAATTTTTTACTACTAATTTTATAAATAAAATTAAAAATAAATATAAAAAATAATAATAAAAAATTAGTGATTATACTTTATATTTTTAATTTTTTTTAATAACTAAAAAGATTTATTATCCTCAATTTATTAGCATACTAACAGTTATTTTGCTATGAATTTAAATTTTATTTAAAAATTTGTATTGACTAATAAATTATTATATATATAAAATAAAATTTAAATGTAATATTTTATTGTTGATGAATAAATTACTATATATATAAAATAAGATTTAAATTTAATATTTATTTAAATAAGTTAGTAAGCTAACTATTAGACTAATTTAAATTAATTTTAATATAGATTTAACTATAACAATATTATTGTTGGTAAAAACTTTTAAATATTTATTTTAATAAATATATTAAAAATTTAATTTTTATAGGTTTAATTTAATTTAGTGTAATAATCTAAATTAATCATTAAAAAATTAATTGTATATTTTAATTTCTAACAAATTTCAGCTAGCAAAACAATTTCTATTTTTTTTATTTTGATATGTAAATTAGTCTACTAAAAAAATTAGATAAACTTATCAATTATTATTTTAAACAGATAGAAAAATCTTTAAAAATTCTTGAAATTTTTAGATTAATTTTCCAACACAAACAAGTATAATATGATGTAGGGACTTTTGTTTACGAAATAAAATTTTTAGTATTGATTTAGTAATTAAAATTTATAAATGACTAAATTATTCACCAAAAAATTCTTTAGGAATTGATTTGTGGTATTATGTAATTTTAAATTATGGCTTCTTAAAGGATTTTTTCAAAAATTAAATAAATTAATATTTTATTTATACACATGTGTTATTAATATAGTTTAAATTGATTTAGAAGATAAAACTGATATAACTTATTACAATTTTAATTGAAAATTAATAATTTTAAATTATAAAATATTAAATTATTAAATTTAAAATTTAAAATTTAAAAAAAATATAATATAAATAAGTCTAATTGAAATTGAATTAAAAAATAGGTTCAAATTAATATAATATATAGTCGTTTAAATCTCAAATGGGTCGAAAAATAAAATTAAAATCATGCAATTTAAATCACAATAAATTATATCAATTTTATTTATTAATACTTTTTTAATATGCAAAAAAAGGCCTTTTTTTTTACCGCAGAAGAAAATACAAGGAAAAAAAATGCGAGAAGCTTTTAACCCCATATACTGAGGTTTCACCAATACGCCCCATTTGGGGGCATTTCACTAAATCTAAAACCATAAAAGAAGTTTCAGCCCAAGATGATAGTGTAACCTTTTTAAATTAGCCTAGTTTATTATATATGTATTGTGAAAGTGAAAGATGTTGGTCGGTTCAAAACCATGGACGAAAGGGTATAACCGTTGTTTTCAAATTAGTTCAGCCCAATGTTTTGGTTTTGACTTGGGTACTGGACTTGGTCAGTGACAGATTAGTCCATGGAACACGAATTAATCAACATGCCGAAAGAATTAAGATTATGATTGAAATCAATTTGGATTAATACAGTGATTAATCTTTAAATAAGTGTTAAGAGTTTAAATATTATTTCATTTCGTACATGTAATCAGGGTGACAAATGAGTTAGTTTGCTTCGTCAAAAGTTCACTATTTTGTGGATTAATTTGTCCCGTTTTATCTAATAAGACGGTCCCAAATTTTTATCTGACTCCGTCTAATAGTAGATTGGCAGAATAACTCCGTCAATTTTTTTTAATTATTAAATATTAAAATAAATATATAATTTTACAAACATTTCAATAATCTTATAATTTCTAAAGATAAAAAAAAAATTATAATTTTTAAATTTACAAATACTAAAATCTTTATAATTTTAAATATCTAATAAACATAATTATTAATTAAATTTTTTGAAGCAAAATAATAAAACCGACAGTTCTAATTATCTAAAAATATATAATTAAATTAAATATTGTCCAAATCTCTAATCAATCAAACATAGTTCAAATTATAATTTAAAATAAAATGGACAAACATTCTAAATACAAGTACAAAAATAATGTTCTAAATTCAATTATTATCTTCATCCTCTTGAGAATATATAGCGGTCTCAGCAGATAAGCTCGTCCCCACCCCACCAAAACTTATCAAAATTTGTGGGTTAGACCGTACAAATTAAGCGAATTTTTATTATGACGATCTCAAATTTTTAGCTTGGTCCTTTTTTTGAATGACACGTACCAACTCGGCAGGTTTTGCTTTGTTTGTTACTCTTTTATCTAACAATTCACACTATTAAATAGAATTTAGATTTGTAATAAATTAATCTTTAATTTGTTGAGTTAGAAGATATTACAAAAAAATGTGATTGAAAATTAACCAATTAGAATTATTGACATGCACCATCTAGGGAACAGTATTCTTATAAGAGCCATTAAGGTTCAATTTTTTTTTGGGGGTCTAAAAGTTTCAATAATTTATTACAGGGGAAGTTGTTTTTACATGAGCTAATAAAACATAGCAATATTGTGTTTTGAAACTTCAGTCAAAGAGTAGCTTCAAATTCAACGAACAAATTGACGAATAAAACAAAATTTAACCTTTTTTAATATTTTATTTTCAGGTTTTAAACTTATTTTTCAAATATAAAAGAATATGAGAATTTATTTAATATCCTATTTTATTTTAAATAATGATTACTTTTTTTTCCACCATTCTTTGTTTTTAAAAATTCATATCATTCTCGAAATCTTTTTTTTTTCCTCTTATTCTTCTTCAACATGTTGTATCATAAATAATTCATAATAGAGAATTATAACAACCGTTCACTATAACTCGACATCCCTTATAATTATTGCCATTAATTTGTGTTGTTTCAACGACGACTGGTACTCCAAAAGATCAAAACCATATATAGTTTGATACTTTGATTATTCTTAAAGAAAAATAATGAAAATGTATTTTATTTAAAATTAAACAAATATATATTATGAATAAATTCACAATTTTAATTAAGTTTTTTAATTTTACTAAAAAAAATTTACGTTAATTTTAAAATATTAAATTTTATTTATTATTTAAATTAACTAAATAATTAATTAATATATACTTACATATACATACACTACCTTCTCCTGCACAAAAATAAGTATTCTTTTTTCCTCAAAATAGCTGTTTATCTTTTTATTTTGAAGGTCAAATATATCACTGAAATATTTTTAAGTATTTTAAAAATATCAATATTTTAATAATTTTAATCGATTATTTTAATTAATATTATATATTTTATAATTAAAATCACTAATTAAAATCATAGAAATACCTATATTCCTAAAATGCATGAAATATCTAAAATTATTCTTAGGATAAATGATATGATTAAATAAAACAGAACTCGAAATTACACAAACATAACATTTAAAATTTGATTACATTAAAATTCTCTTTTATATCTATATAAACTGCGTTGACTTCTAACGTAAATCACTATAAAACGTAAGATTTATGTATATTTTAAATTTAAAGAAGAAACTGCTACAAGTGGTAGGGTTTATCGAAGAAGATAAAAGTTGGCCAATAAAATCCCATAGATAGCCGCAGTTTATGAGGCAAGAACCATAAGCCATAAACCACTTTAAGTGGTCCCGGTTTATGCACACAGAAAAAAAACCATTTTAAGTCATAAACCGCTGTGACCTGTCGCGGATCATGTGGAGATTTAGTTGAGAAAAAATCGTGATGAATTACAACGGTTTATGTTGTTGTTCTATGTAAAATCGCAATAGCTTGGCAAGAATTATTCATTTGGAGAGTTTTAAAAGAAATCTTGGAAAATTTTGTAGAGAGTTTTAATGGTGCTTCCCACATTGCTCGGTGCATTAACGAAGAGGTTAGTATAGATTTTTTTTTGTTAGATTCCAAAAAAAAATTGATTTTATTGATTAGAAGTAGATTGTTACTGATAGTCACAAAGTTCATGATATATTATTAGACGTTGTATTTTTGTTGGCTATTAGTGATTTTGTTAAGTAGTATGTGTAGTTTATTGTTGTTGTATCAGATGATATATTATTTTTGGAACTTTTAATAATGATTAGATAACATTATAATTAGGGTCAACTTGTCACTTTATGATATAGCCAACTAGGTATATATACATTGTTTGGAGACAACAGAACATGCCTCTTCACAAATGAGTCATCCCCTACTTAAAGACCGTTGAGTTTTACCACTTAGCGAGACTGAATAACTATTAGTTCAGGCTATATGAGCCTTTAGTAAGCGCATTCATGTGGAGATGGCGTCTTGAGATGCACATTTTTCATATGTTATGCGAAAAGTGCATGATAACCTTACATAACGTGGTGTACCATTTGGAGTTGCCTATCGATGGCAAAGGGGTTAGCGGGTGCCTCACGGACTTTTCATGGTTCATTCCTGATGGAAAGCCAATATGAGAATGGTTTGAAAAGCTTTTGGGTGAGCATCCGCTGCCGAATAAGGTAAAGCAGATGACAATGTACTTTACGTGGTTCCATGGGCAGTTTAGGGTGCTCCCAGCCGATACTACCAAGGACATAGTATACTAAGAGTTATGCCTGTCGAACAAAATGACTATGAAGCATCTTGAATTCCTCAAATTGTGCTCTATTCCCTTCATCAGTGCTTGGCATAACTTATGACTAGACCCTAACTATGCCCCCGCAGCTTGTCCTCGTAGAACAAATAGCTCTGCAAGTCTCTTATAGTAGACTTCACTAACGAAGTTACTAAAAGATTCCTAATGCCTTTTAGAACAAAGTTAATACATTTAGAAATATTTGTGGTCATGTGTCTGAAGCGTCTCCCACTATCTTGATGTTAACAAAGTCCACTTGTTGTAGTTTATTCTGTTTGTCCAATCACACATAGCCGGATCCTTCGTCCACAGAATATCAAACTAGTAATCAAACTCAAATTTCGTCTTCGCATATGCAATATTGACAAGTAGCCTTTTAACATCTTTACTCTTAAAACTCAAAGCAAAGTTTCATGCGGCATGGTGAATGCAGAATGCATGATAAGCACTTGGAGGAAGCCAACTACCATCAGGGGCCTCCCGTTGTGCCTATCAGAGACAACAAGAATGGCCTGTTGCAGAATCATGTGGTAGAAAAGATTGGACAAGAGAAAAGACCACGATTATGCATTTTCACCATCAACAAGTGCAAACGCCACCGACATAATATTTGAGTTCCCATTCTACGCAATTGCCAATAGCAAAATACATCTATACTTGCCATACAAATGAATCTCATTGATGCTCACAAGTGACTTGCAATGCCAAAATGTCTCGATACATGAAGAAAATGTCCAGAACAGACGGTGAAAGTACATCGTAGAATCATAAACCTAATCACCAACTCTAACTGGAGAAGTCTTTAACACTGCAATGCTTCATTGGTAAACTGCATACCGAGAATCTATCATAGCAACTCGCTATAAGACTCCTCTCAGTCTCCATATATATGTGCTATTGCCTTCTACTTTGCGAGCTAAACCTTTATGTAACTAGGTCTGAAACCATAACTTGCTTCTGTTGTTTGCTGCGAAACCTTTATTGTTACCACATCATTTTCTCTAACCAACAGAAAGATAAAAGCACTATCACGTGATAATCAAATGTGAGGTTCATTATACGTCCTAACCTCCTAGGTAACCTTTTTCTGCCGAAGTGAGATCCATATCAACCAATTGTAGCTTTTACCAAATTTCTTGCAATTTTCATGGTATTTAAGATGATATGACTCTAATACTCTATACTCTACTCCATGACGAATGCTATAACTCTTGACACTAAGCATAACTCTCTCTTTATTTTGGAATGATTTCTTAATCTGAAGTTTCGTTGGACCGTTTGTGTCGTGCAATCTCTAGCCACTAAAAGTATACTCAAACCCAGCTATTGCACCATCACATCTAAGTTTAATGTGAAAAAGTGTGCCAGGTATTGCTGTGTGTTAGAACTTGATGAACCATGCTGTATACGTGAATTGCTCCTTCGATCCTTATCATTGTCCCCAACTATCTCAACTAGATCTTCATCCGAATTATCATCTTCTCGCATTGCATTTTCAACTCAATTTGCTTCTCCATCCTCCTTACCAACAATAATCATGTGGGGACTACCACATGCACCCCCATCATTGCAATTTAAATCAACCGCAAACAATGGAGATACAACCAATGCTGTAGTTGGTGAAACACATGCATCGAACTTGAAGCTCCCCCTAAGCTAATCAATTAAGGGTTTGGAGCTGATTCCCTTGAACTGACGATAACATCTTCTAACTTCGCAAATAACTCACGGGTTCTCACCTCTAAAAAAATTCTCTACCAATGAAAAAGAACTTGCATATCTTTATTGGACCTTATGATAAACGTGTCATACTTCACCCCGCTTAATACAACGGCGATAGAGATCTTGTAAAATAGTTTTTTCACTTGCTCAGTTCGACACACCCCAAGATTTTGTAATATATTGATTTAAACATCAACAAAATTATTTGATAAACGGATAAAAACACTCAATAGTTTCTTGTCTGTAAACTTTATACCATATCTTTTGCTCTATTAAATCTTTTTTGTATAGTGCATATGAGTTAAGAAACTATTTTCATAAGACATTGTTTGTTTATTCTATATCACATTAATATTCATCTAATATTTATAGAGCATATAATTCATGTTCATAAACTGCTACAACTTATAAAATATTATATTTAGAGCATAAATTACCACAATCTGTCGCAATTTATACTTTTATTTTTCTTTCTCATAAACTATTGTGACTTGTAGCGATTTATACTTCGTCATTATTTCTTTATAAATTCCTATATATAACTTTATATTTTGTATGATATTGCATCTAAAACTTGATATCCTAAAGTAGATTATATGTAAAAACCTAAATCACCACACCAGGTCGCAATTTACATAGAATTAGATTGAAATTTTAATGTTACCAGATTTCAAATATTATATTTGTATAATTTAAACCCACGTTTTATTCAATCATGTCATTTACCCTTATTCCTATATCATTTGGCCGCATAAGATTGTCAAAGGACATTGTTTTCTGTTCTCTCTAAATTTGGCTTCATTCCCTGTCAAGTATTGTACTAGACCCTAATAGGTTACCGCTGCCACACCCTAGTAGCCTATGTATAGATGCTTTTGTCCATTTCTCATTATCATTTTAATTCCTCTGAATAATTTTTATGTATTTTCTACTGGACTAGCCGCATTTGCTACAGTTAGACTATCACTTAATTCTTCCTTATCATTTTGTATATTTGCTAATGAATTTTGTGGCTAGTTAATTCTGCTAGAAAGGCCATATGTCTAATAATAATTTTGACTTGGACAAAATAGTGTTCTATTTTCCATATCTCC